>NC_133748.1:2808581-2933581 GCF_048934315.1 Petromyzon marinus | reverse complement strand
CTGTGGTTTTTGCTGATCCTGCTGCTACTACTGCTGATGATGATACTACTGCTGATTATGATGATACTGCTGCTGATGATGATACTACTGCTGTTGCTGATGATACTATTACTACTGCTGATGATACTACTGCTGATGAAGATGATGATGATACTACTGCTGATGATACTACTGCTGCTGCTGATGATACTATTGCTGCTGATGATGCTACTTCTGCTGCTTCTGATACTACTGCTGATGATGATACTACTACTGCTGATACTACTGCTGCTGATGATGATACTACTACTGCTGATGATGATACCACTGCTGATGATGATACTACTGCAGATGATGAAACTACTGCTGATGATGAAACTACTACTACTGATGATGATACTATTGCTGCTGATGATGATACTACTACTGATGATGAGACTACTGCTGATGATGATACTACTACTACTGATGATGATGATACTACTACTGATGATGATGATACTACTACTGATGATGATACTACTACTGATGATGATACTACTGCTGATGATGATGATGATACTACTGCTACTGTTGATGATGCTACTAATGATGATGATACTACTACTACTGCTGATGATGATACTACTACTACTGATGATGATACTACTACTCATGATGATGATACTACTACTACTGATGATGATGATACTACTACTGATGATGATGATACTACTACTGCTGATGATGATACTACTACTGATGATGATGATACTACTACTGATGATACTACTACTACTGATGATGATGATGATACGACTGTTGCTGCTACTACTGCTGATGATGATACTACTACTGTTGATGATGATTATGATGATACTACAACTGATGATGATGATACTACAGCTGATGATGATTATACTACTGCTGATGATGCTGATACTACTACTTATGATGATGATGATACTACTACTGTTGTTGATGATGATGATGATACTACAACTGATGATGATGATACTACAACTGATGATGATGATACTACTACAACAGATGATGATGATACTACTGTTGATGATGATACTACTACTGTTGATGATGATGATACTACAACTGATGATGATGATACTACTACTGTTGATGATGATGATGATACTACAACTGTTGATGATGATGATACTACAACTGATGATGATGATACTACTACTGATGATGATACTGCTACTGATGATGATGATACTACTACAACTGATGATGATGATACTACTACTGTTGATGATGATACTACTGCTGATGATGATGATGATGATACTACTGCTGATGATGATGATGATACTACTGCTGATGATGATGATACTACTGCTGCTGATGATGATACTACTGTTGATGATACTACTACTGTTGATGATGATACTACTGTTGATGATGATGATACTACTACTGTTGATGATGATACTACTGTTGATGATGATGATGATACTACAACTGATGATGATGATACTACTGCTGCTACTGCTGCTGCTGTGTAACTTGAGGTGCTCTTTGCCGAGTTGGCTGTGAACTCGCCACCACCGCCACCACCGCCCTATCAATAGCCCCCTGCATCAATATCCCCCAAGGCGTGCTGTGAGCTGGCATGGGGGGGAGGGGTGAAAGTTTATTCCGGGACGATGCTCAGGAAGCGGTGGGTGTAGATGTGTGTGTGTGTAGGCCTGGGCTCTGGGTCGTTCTTCGTGCTTTCGGAGTCCCTGACCCTCTGCTCACGATCATTAAGGACCTTCGTGATGGCGAGCGGGCCCGGGTAAAACTACGTGGCCGGGAGTCGGAGCCATTCCCTGTACACCTTGGGGTGCGACAGGGATGTCCCTCTGGCTCCCACATTATTTAACATCTATTTTGACCACGTAGTTCGTGAAGCCTTCGATAGCTGTACCCGGGGGAATCTCCATATTGTACAGATATAATGGGAGGCTGATCGATGCCCGGGTGCGGTCAAGGGATGGCTCCCTATTGCTCAACCACGTTATTATGTATGCCGATGATTTGGTAATAGCTGCTCATTCAGAGGAGGAGATGGAGACACTGCTGCTGAGACTGGAGCGTGCCACTAAGAGGTGGGGCCTTACCATCAGCCCCACCAAAACTAAGCACCTGCCTGGGTATTTTGTACCATCGGACACTCCACCCCCACAACTCCCAATCGGTGATGGGGCAGTTGTGTAGAGAGTGGAGAGTTTCCCATACCTGGGCAGTGTGCTCATGACCGGCTTCGGTTTTACTAGCTGAGATCTCACTCCGAATCAGACGAGCGGCAATATCTTTTTATCGGTTGCGTAACGCTGTGTGGAAGCTACCTGGTCTGTCGCTCCGCACTAAGCTTCAGGTCTTCTCGGCCACGGTCATTCCCTCCCTTCTCTACGCTTGCGAAACGTGGACCTCCTTAATGGAGCATCTACGCCGGTTAGAAACATTTACGTTGGCCTGCCTACGATCCATCCTGGGTTTAACCAGGCTGGATTGTGTGAGGAGCTCACAAATCCTTGAAAGATCTGGACAAAGTCCCATCGGTGAGCTCCTCCGGCAGGCAAGGCTGCGTTGGCAGGGTCATGTAGCCCGCATGCCCAGCCACCGCATGCCGTAACAGCTTTTGTTTGGCCGGATCGAGGGGGCTAAACGGGCGCGGCACGGGCTAGAGAAGAGATGGAGTGACGTGGTACAGGAGGACGTGGAGCTGAGTGGACTTGCCGATGACCGGTACCAGCGGTGTCAAGATCGGCCTCTGTGGAGGAGGCTCGTGAAGGACGCTACTGGGCAGTTGGAGGTAGTCGCCCTCCAACAACAACTACCTCGCCTGGTCTACAGGAGGTCGTGGGTTCGATCCTGACAATGGAGAGATGTTGACTACCTCGCCTGGTATACAGGAGGTCGTGGGTTCCATCCTGACAATGGAGAGATGTTGACTACCTCGCCTGGTATACAGGAGGTCGTGGGATCGATCCTGACAATGGAGAGATGTTGACTACCTCGCCTGGTCTACCGGAGGTCGTGGGTTCGATCCTGACAATGGGGAGATGTTGACTACCTCGCCTGGTCTACAGGAGGTCGTGGGATCGATCCTGACAATGGGGAGATGTTGATTACCTCGCCTGGTCTACAGGAGGTCGTGGGTTCGATCCTGACAATGGGGAGATGTTGACTACCTCGCCTGGTCTACAGGAGGTCGTGGGTTCGATCCTGACAATGGGGAGATGTTGACTACCTCGCGTGGTATATAGGTGGTCGTGGGTTCGATCCCTTGACCCTGACGACGCCTGCTGCTGCTGTATATTTGGAGTCTGTGTCTTTCTCGTTCGCTCCCCTCCACTTTTAGAATCATCCACGCCTTGAGAGGATTTGGTTGCTGCTATACATTTCCACACGGTGATGAATGAATGATGATGATATAATCCACTTGGTGTGAGCTGCTCTGGCTGCGTGTGACGGGACAGGTAGCGCTGTGTCTGAACAGAGATTTACACAGCCAGTAGCATCAGCCTTCAGGGGTCACTTACACCTGGTCACATCAACATAGTTGTAGTGTTAGTGTGGGTCTCTGTGGGTCTCTGTGGGTCTCTATGAGTCTCTGGGTCTATCTGGGTGTCTGTGGGTCTCTATGAGTCTCTGGATCTCTATGGGTCTGTGTGGGTCTGTGTGGGTCTCTGTGTGTCTGTGTGGGTCTCTATGGGTCTCTATGGGTCTATATGAGTATCTGGATCTCTGTGAGTCTGTGTGGGTCTCTGTGGGTCTCTATGGGTCTATATGATTCTCTGGATCTGTGTGGATCTCTATGGGTCTCTGGATCTGTGTGGGTCTGTGTGGGTCTCTGTGGGTCTCTATGGGTGTCTATGAGTCTCTATGATATAATCCACTTGGTGTGAGCTGCTCTGGCTGCGTGTGATGGGCCAGGTAGCGCTGTGTCTGAACAGAGATTTACACAGCCAGTAGCATCAGCCTTCAGGGGTCACTTACACCTGGTCACATCAACATAGTTGAGTGTTAGTGTGGGTCTCTGTGGGTCTCTGTGGATCTCTGTGGGTCTCTGTGTGTCTCTGTGGGTCTCTGTGGGTCTGTGTGGGTCTCTGTGGGTCTCTGTGTGTCTGTGTGGGTCTCTATGGGTCTCTATGGGTCTATATGAGTCTCTGAATCTGTGTGGGTGTCTATGGGTCTCTGGATCTCTGTGAGTCTGTGTGGGTCTCTGTGGGTCTCTATGGGTCTATATGAGTCTCTGGATCTGTGTGGGTCTCTATGGGTCTCTGGATCTGTGTGGGTATCTGTGGGTCTCTATGGGTGTCTATGAGTCTCTATGATATAATCCACTTGGTGTGAGCTGCTCTGGCTGCGTGTGATGGGCCAGGTAGCGCTGTGTCTGAACAGAGATTTACACAGCCAGTAGCATCAGCCTTCAGGGGTCACTTACACCTGGTCACATCAACATAGTTGTAGTGTTAGTGTGGGTCTCTGTGTGGGTCTCTGTGGGTCTCTGTGGGTCTCTATGCGTCTCTGTGAGTCTCTATGGGTCTATATTAGTATCTGGGTCTGTGTGGGTCTCTATGAGTCTATGTGGGTCTCTGTGGGTCTCTGTGGGTCTTTGTGGGTCTCTATGGGTCTCTATGAGTCTATGGGTCTCTATGGGTGTCTATGGGTCTCTATGGGTGTCTATGGGTCTCTATGATATAATCCACTTGGTGTGAGCTGCTCTGGCTGCGTGTGATGGGCCAGGTAGCGCTGTGTCTGAACAAACATCTACACAGCATCAGCAGCCCTGTGGGGTCTTCTTACACCTGGTGGCATAAGACAAATACGACGCAGTAGTATTTTGTATATTTGTGCGTGTCAAACATCGCCACTGGGGGAGAGACAAAGGCGGCCGGGCGTGGTAGTGGTGGTGCTGCTGGCCACCCACCCCCTCTGAGTCTTAGCCACAGTGCCGGTAGCCTTCATAGACGCTGCTGCTGCTACTCGCTACTAACACAGCACTTGCCCCTACAACCCTGCTAGAGGCTACCTGGGGGAGCTTTGTCTGTGTCTCAGCACTTGCCCCTGCAGCCCTGCTAGAGGCTACCTGGGGGAGCTTTGTCTGTGTCTCAGCACTTGCCCCTGCAGCCTTGCTAGAGGCTAACTGGGGGAGCTTTGTCTGTGTCTCAGCACTTGCCCCTACAGCCCTGCTAGAGGCTACCTGGGGGAGCTTTGTCTGTGTCTCAGCACTTGCCCCTACAGCCCTGCTAGAGGCTAACTGGGGGAGCTTTGTCTGTGTCTCAGCACTTGCCCCTACAGCCCTGCTAGAGGCTACCTGGGGGAGCTTTGTCTGTGTCTCAGCACTTGCCCCTACAGCCCTGCTAGAGGCTAACTGGGGGAGCTTTGTCTGTGTCTCAGCACTTGCCCCTACAGCCCTGCTAGAGGCTACCTGGGGGAGCTTTGTCTGTGTGCGAGTGTGGATTACATTATTTATTTAAATATGAGTGTGCAACCTACAATTACATCAAGGGCAGGTCAATGGGTTGAGTGGGTGGGGCGGGTGAGTGTATGAGTGAGTGTATGAGTGAGTGTATGAGTGAGTGAGTGAGTGTATGAGTGAGTGTGTGAGTGAGTGTATGAGTGAGTGTATGAGTGAGTGAGTGTATGAGTGTGAGTGTATGAGTGAGTGTATTAGTGAGTGAGTGTATGAGTGAGTGAGTGTATGAGTGAGTGCGTGTATGAGTGAGTGAGTGAGTGTATGAGTGAGTGAGTGTATGAGTGAGTGTATGAGTGAGTGTATGAGTGAATGAGTGTATGAGTGAGTGTATGAGTGAGTGAGTGTATGAGTGAGTGTATGAGTGAGTGCGTGTATGAGTGAGTGAGTGTATAAGTGAGTGAGTGAGTGTATGAGTGAGTGAGTGAGTGTATGAGTGAGTGAGTGAGTGTATGAGTGAGTGAGTGTATGAGTGTGTGATTGAGTGTATGAGTGAGTGAGTGAGTGTATGAGTGAGTGCGTGTATGAGTGAGTGAGTGTATAAGTGAGTGAGTGTATGAGTGAGTGTTTGTGTGATTGAGTGTCCGGCACAAACCAACCCCCTACCTCGTGGTGCCGGACAACAGCGCTGTGGTGAGCACTTCCTTGATGTGAGTGCCACCTTAGATTGGCCATTCCCCTCGTGGCGTCTGTGACCACCACAGCGACCAAACGGGGGCTCTGGACGGGTGCGAGGGGCTGGTAACCCCTCCACCTTTCAATTAATTACCACTAAACCACGAGTTAAACTGAAATATGTAACTAATAAGCTTGTGCCGGAGTCCCCGGGGGGAGCCAGGCGTCTATGATGTCTCCTGGCCAAAACCCCAATTGGCGGAGCCAGGAGATTGAATTTCTACCCTCGGGGCTCCTCCAGAAACAACGAAAAGCCACTACGGGTGGCCACGTGGAATGAATTTCGAACGCTCACTGCGGAGGAGAGGCTGCCGCTCCTCCGTCGGGAGCTGGACCGGTACCGCCTGGATCTCTGCGGCATTCAGGAGGTTCCAGTGGACCGGCTCTGGCTCCTGCCACCATGAGGAGTGGACAGTCCTCTACTCGGGGCAGCAGACTGCCAAACAACAGGGAGTGGCTCTTCTTCTGAACACAGACACCGCATGCCCAAACAGCTTTTGTTCGGCCGGATCGAGAGGGGGCTAAACGGGCGAGGCACGGGCTAGAGAAGAGATGGAGTGATGTGGTACAGGAGGACGTGGAGCTGAGTGGACTTGCCGATGACTGGTACCAGCGGTGTCAAGATCGGCCTCTGTGGAGGAGGCTCGTGAAGGACGCTGCTACTGGGCAGTTGGAGGCAGTCGCCCTCCAACAACAACGGAGGGCGGAGGAGCGACGCTCACAACAACGAGCGGAGCGCCGGGTGGCTAAAGCACAGCGGGTTGGCACAGTAGGGGGCACAGGTGGTGCATCAGCCAGTCATCTCAGTCAGTCGACCCGTGGCACCTGCTGGGTCTGCCCCGTGACCTCCTGCCAGCGGGCGTTCGACACTTCACGTGGCCTCAATGTGCACATAGCCTGGCACAAGCGTCGTGCTGACGTCACCGCCCCTTAGTGGCGAATGGCGGTTGTTGTTGTTGTTAGTGATAGTGGTGGCGTTAGTGATGGTGGTAGTGTTGGTGGTGGTAGTGATGGTGGTGGTGGTGATGGTGGTAGTGGTGATGGTGGTGGTAGTGATGGTGGTAGTGGTGGTGATGGTAGTGTTGGTGGTGGTAGTGGTGGTGGTGGTAGTGATGGTGGTGGTAGTGTTGGTGGTGGTAGTGTTGGTGGTGGTAGTGGTGGTGGTGGTAGTGGTGGTGGTGGTAGTGTTGGTGGTGGTAGTGTTGGTGGAGGTAGTGTTGGTGGTGGTAGTGGTGGTGGTAGTGGTGGTGGTAGTGTTGGTGGTGGTAGTGTTGGTGGTGGTAGTGGTGGTGGTAGTGGTGGTGGTAGTGGTAGTGGTGGCGGTGGTGGTGGCGGTGGTGGTGATGGTGGTGGTAGTGATGGTAGTGGTGGTGGTGGTGGTAGTGATGGTGGTGGTAGTGGTGGTGGTGGTAGTGTTGGTGGTGGTAGTGAAGGTGGTGGTAGTGTTGGTGGTGGTAGTGATGGTGGTGGTAGTGTTGGTGGTGGTAGTGGTGGTAGTGTTGGTGGTGGTAGTGGTGGTGGTGGTAGTGATGGTGGTGGTAGTGGTGGTGGTGGTAGTGATGGTGGTGGTAGTGTTGGTGGTGGTAGTGATGGTGGTGGTAGTGGTGGTGGTGGTAGTGATGGTGGTGGTAGTGAAGGTGGTGGTAGTGTTGGTGGTGGTAGTGATGGTGGTGGTAGTGTTGGTGGTGGTAGTGGTGGTGGTGGTAGTGATGGTGGTGGTAGTGTTGGTGGTGGTAGTGGTGGTGGTGGTAGTGTTGGTGGTGGTAGTGATGGTGGTGGTGGTGATGGTGGTGGTAGTGATGGTGGTGGTGGTGGTAGTGATGGTGGTGGTAGTGTTGGTGGTGGTAGTGGTGGTGGTGGTAGTGATGGTGGTGGTGGTAGTGTTGGTGGTGGTAGTGGTGGTGGTGGTAGTGATGGTAGTGATGGTGGTGGTAGTGTTGGTGGTAGTAGTGATGGTGGTGGTAGTGATGGTGGTGGTGATGGTAGTGGTAGTAGTGATGGTGGTGGTAGTGATGGTGGTGGTGGTAGTGTTGGTGGTGGTAGTGAAGGTGGTGGTGATGGTGGTGGTGGTAGTGATGGTGGTGGTAGTGATGGTGGTGGTGGTAGTGTTGGTGGTGGTAGTGAAGGTGGTGGTAGTGATGGTGGTGGTGGTAGTGATGGTGGTGGTAGTGATGGTGGTGGTGGTAGTGTTGGTGGTGGTAGTGAAGGTGGTGGTGATGGTGGTGGTGGTAGTGATGGTGGTGGTAGTGATGGTGGTGGTGGTAGTGTTGGTGGTGGTAGTGAAGGTGGTGGTAGTGATGGTGGTGGTGATGGTGGTGGTGGTGATGGTGGTGGTAGTGGTGGTGATGGTGGTGGTGGTAGTGATGGTGGTGGTAGTGATGGTGGTGGTGGTAGTGTTGGTGGTGGTAGTGAAGGTGGTGGTAGTGATGGTGGTGGTGATGGTGGTGGTGGTGATGGTGGTGGTAGTGTTGGTGGTGGAAGTGATGGTGGTGGTAGTGATGGTGGTGGTAGTGATGGTGGTGGTGGTAGTGTTGGTGGTGGTAGTGAAGGTGGTGGTAGTGATGGTGGTGGTGATGGTGGTGGTGGTGATGGTGGTGGTAGTGTTGGTGGTGGAAGTGATGGTGGTGGTAGTGATGGTGGTGGTAGTGATGGTGGTGGTGGTAGTGTTGGTGGTGGTAGTGAAGGTGGTGGTAGTGATGGTGGTGGTGATGGTGGTGGTGGTGATGGTGGTGGTAGTGTTGGTGGTGGAAGTGATGGTGGTGGTAGTGATGGTGGTGGTGATGGTGGTGGTGGTGATGGTGGTGGTAGTGTTGGTGGTGGTAGTGGTGGTGATGGTGGTGGTAGTGATGGTGGTGGTAGTGGTGGTGGTGGTAGTGATGGTGGTGGTGATGGTGGTGGTGGTAGTGTTGGTGGTGGTAGTGATGGTGGTGGTAGTGGTGGTGGTGGTAGTGATGGTGGTGTTGATGGTGGTGGTGGTAGTGTTGGTGGTGGTAGTGATGGTGGTGGTAGTGGTGGTGGTGGTAGTGATGGTGGTGGTGATGGTGGTGGTGGTAGTGATGGTGGTGGTAGTGTTGGTGGTGGTAGTGATGGTGGTGGTAGTGATGGTGGTGGTGGTAGTGTTGGTGGTGGTAGTGTTGGTGGTGGTGGTAGTGGTGGTGGTGGTGATGGTGGTGGTGGTAGTGATGGTGGTGGTAGTGTTGGTGGTGGTGGTAGTGTTGGTGGTGGTAGTGGTGGTGGTGGTGATGGTGGTGGTGGTGGTAGTGATGGTGGTGGTGATAGTGTTGGTGGTGGTAGTGAAGGTGGTGGTAGTGATGGTGGTGGCGTTAGTGAAGGTGGTGGTAGTGATGGTGGTGGTGATGGTGGTGGTGGTAGTGTTGGTGGTGGTAGTGATGGTGGTGGTAGTGGTGGTGGTGGTAGTGATGGTGGTGGTGATGGTGGTGGTGGTAGTGTTGGTGGTGGTAGTGATGGTGGTGGTAGTGGTGGTGGTGGTAGTGATGGTGGTGGTGATGGTGGTGGTGGTAGTGTTGGTGGTGGTAGTGTTGGTGGTGGTAGTGTTGGTGGTGGTGGTAGTGGTGGTGGTGGTGATGGTGGTGGTGGTAGTGATGGTGGTGGTAGTGTTGGTGGTGGTGGTAGTGTTGGTGGTGGTAGTGGTGGTGGTGGTGATGGTGGTGGTGGTAGTGATGGTGGTGGTAGTGATGGTGGTGGTGGTAGTGTTGGTGGTGGTAGTGAAGGTGGTGGTAGTGATGGTGGTGGTGATGGTGGTGGTGGTGATGGTGGTGGTAGTGGTGATGGTGGTGGTGGTAGTGATGGTGGTGGTAGTGATGGTGGTGGTGGTAGTGTTGGTGGTGGTAGTGAAGGTGGTGGTAGTGATGGTGGTGGTGATGGTGGTGGTGGTGATGGTGGTGGTAGTGTTGGTGGTGGAAGTGATGGTGGTGGTAGTGATGGTGGTGGTAGTGGTGGTGGTGGTGATGGTGGTGGTGGTAGTGATGGTGGTGGTAGTGATGGTGGTGGTGGTAGTGTTGGTGGTGGTAGTGAAGGTGGTGGTGATGGTGGTGGTGGTAGTGATGGTGGTGGTAGTGATGGTGGTGGTGGTAGTGTTGGTGGTGGTGGTAGTGTTGGTGGTGGTAGTGAAGGTGGTGGTAGTGATGGTGGTGGTGATGGTGGTGGTGGTGATGGTGGTGGTAGTGGTGGTGGTGGTGATGGTGGTGGTGGTAGTGATGGTGGTGGTAGTGATGGTGGTGGTGGTAGTGTTGGTGGTGGTAGTGAAGGTGGTGGTAGTGATGGTGGTGGTGATGGTGGTGGTGGTGATGGTGGTGGTAGTGGTGGTGGTGGTGATGGTGGTGGTGGTAGTGATGGTGGTGGTAGTGATGGTGGTGGTGGTAGTGTTGGTGGTGGTAGTGAAGGTGGTGGTAGTGATGGTGGTGGTGATGGTGGTGGTGGTGATGGTGGTGGTAGTGTTGGTGGTGGAAGTGATGGTGGTGGTAGTGATGGTGGTGGTAGTGATGGTGGTGGCGTTAGTGAAGGTGGTGGTAGTGATGGTGGTGGTGATGGTGGTGGTGGTGATGGTGGTGGTAGTGTTGGTGGTGGTAGTGTTGGTGGTGGTAGTGGTGGTGATAGGTTGTGCTGCTGTACCAGGTAGGTGCACGGGATGAGTAAGTCATGGGACAGACTCTGCAGATGCCATGTGTTGTACACTCACTCATACACTCACTCATACACTCACTCACTCATACACTCACTCACTCATACACTCACTCACTCATACACTCACTAATACACTCACTCACTCATACACTCACACACTCATAGACTCACTCACACACTCACACACTCATACACTCACTCATACACTCACTCACTCATACACTCACTCATACACTCACTCACTCATACACTCACTCATACACTCACTCACTCACACACTCATATACTCATACACTCACTCACTCACACATACACTCATACACTCACTCACTCATACACTCACTCACACACACACTCATACACTCACTCACTCACACACTCATACACTCACTCACTCACTCATACACTCACTCACTCACTCATACACTCACTCACTCATACACTCACTCATACACTCACTAATACACTCACTCACTCATACACTCACACACTCATAGACTCACTCACACACTCATACACTCACTCATACACTCACTCACTCATACACTCACTCACACACTCACTCATACACTCACTCACTCATACACTCACTCACTCACACACTCATATACTCATACACTCACTCACTCATACACTCATACACTCACTCACTCATACACTCACTCACACACACACTCATACACTCACTCATACACTCACTCACTCACTCATACACTCACTCACTCACTCATACACTCACTCACTCATACACTCACTCATACACTCACTCACTCATACACTCACTCATACACTCACTCACTCATACATTCATACACTCACTCACTCATACACTTACTCATACACTCACTCATACATTCACTCTCATACACTCACTCGTACACTCACTCGTACACTCACCCATACTCAGTCACCCATCCACACTCACCCACACTCGCTCACCCACTCTCACACGGATTGGTGCACGGATTTTTTTATTGGTGACGTCACAATAGACCCACACGTGGCGTCTCGAACACGAAATATAATTGGCCCGTGGGGCCCCTCCCCAAAAAACAAAATACAGTCACCAAGTTAAAGCGATCCACACCGCTACCGTCAACAACAACAACAACCTCCACCACACAGTAACAGCTGATCAACAACACCAAGATGGCGTCCGAGGGTAGGGGGTTACCCCTTGGCCAAGATGGCGCCCGCCCCGGGAGGAATTACCCCTTGACCAAGATGGCGCGTCCCCCCCCCCCGAGAGGGGGTTACCCCTTGACCAAGATGGCGCCCCCCCTCCCCGAGAGGGGGTTACCCCTTGACGAAGATGGCATCTGGGAGGGATTACCCCTTGACCAAGATGGCGCCCCCCCCCCTCGGGAGGGGTTATCCCTTGACCAAGATGGCTCCCACCCAGGGGGGCGATTACCCCTTAGCCAAGATGGCGGCCCAACCCACATGCAACCCCCACCCAAGAAGGCGGTCCAGCCAAACATGCAACTCCCCCCCCCTCCCCACTACCACCTTCCCAAGATGGCGCACGACCACACCCACCTCCCCTACCCAAGATGGCCACTAATTAATATTGTCGCAAAAAAATAATTATCAAGAGGCTTATGAAAAGAAATGCGATTTAACAATTGCATAGTTAATTATTGCTTTCGCTGTGGCAAGATCTAGGAGAGTGTTTGGGGGGAGGGGTAAGGGGGGGGAGTGTGACGTCACGGGCGGTGGCCATATTGGCGTACTACCGCACCCATTCCCCAAGTGACTCACGTCACCCCCCACCTACAGAGGCAGCAGGAAATCAGAAAATCTTGAGTCTGTGTGTGTGTGTCTGTGTGTGTCTGTGTGTGTGTGTCTGTGTGTGTGTCACTGTCTGTGTGTGTCTGTGTGTGTCTGTGTGTGTGTGTGTCACTGTGTGTGTGTGTGTGTCTGTGTGTGTGTCTGTGTCACTGTGTGTGTGTCACTGTGTGTGTGTCTATGTGTGTGTGTGTCTGTGTCACTGTGTGTGTGTCACTGTGTGTGTGTGTGTCTATGTGTGTCTGTGTGTGTCTGTGTGTGTCTGTGTCACTGTGTGTGTCTATGTGTGTCTGTGTGTGTGTCTGTGTCACTGTGTGTGTGTCACTGTGTGTGTGTCTATGTGTGTTTGTGTCACTGTGGGTGTGTGTCACTGTGTGTGTCACTGTGTGTGTCTGTGTGTGTCACTGTGTGTCTGTGTGTGTGCCACTGTGTGTGTCTGTGTCACTGTGTCTGTGTCACTGTGTGTAGTGTAATAGTGTAGTGTAGTAGTGGTTAGCGCTACGCTCGCTACGAACCCGGTGACCCGAGTTCGATTCCCACTCACGGCCGTCAACCCCAGGAGTAACAGCGATTATCTGAACCGGTACCCGAGCCTCCCCTAGGTAGACTCGGCCTCAAATGAGTACCTGGTGTAGTGGTGGTGGTGCTGGCCACCCACCCCCTCTGTGTGTGTAGCCACAGTGCCGGTAGCCTTCATAGACGCTGCTGCTACTCGAGACTAACACAGCACTTGCCCCTGCAGCCTTGCTAGAGGCTACCTGGGGGAGCTTTGTCTGTGTCTCAGCACTTGCCCCTACAGCCCTGCTACAGGCTACCTGGGGGAGCTTTGTCTGTGTCTCAGCACTTGCCCCTACAGCCCTGCTAGAGGCTACCTGGGGGAGCTTTGTCTGTGTCTCAGCACTTGCCCCTACAGCCCTGCTAGAGGCTACCTGGGGGATCTTCGTCTTTGTATCGTCAAAATTTTGTCCGACTTCCCGACATACGTAACCGCCTTCCGTAACCCGGGGACCAATAAACCGCGCCCACACCCCCCAGAAGCCACGCCCATTAACGCGCCCCCCACACCATCCAGGCCACGCCCGTTAACGCCCCCCCCCCCACACGCACGATGGCCACGCCCAGACCATGCCTCGGCCACGCCACGCGCCCCATCCGCCCCACATCATGGCCACGCCCATGTCCATATATGGCGTCGCCTGTCGGGTGGCTCCGCCCATCCTTCTCTGTAAACATGCGCCACGCCCACCACACCCCATCACCCCACCACACCCCATCACCCCACCCCCAATGGCGACCCGGTGTGTATGACGTCACCGCCACTTAGTGAGAATGGTGGTTGTTGTGTAAGTGTCTGTGTGTAGGTGTGTGTGTGTTAGTGTGTGTGTGTTAGTGTGTGTGTGTTAGTGTGTGTGTGTTAGTGTGTGTGTGTGTGTTAGTGTGTGTGTGTTAGTGTGTGTGTGTTAGTGTGTGTGTGTTAGTGTGTGTGTGTTAGTGTGTGTATTAGTCTGTGTTTGTGTGTTAGTGTGTGTGTTAGTGTGTGTGTTAGTGTGTGTGTTAGTGTGTGTGTGTTAGTGTGTGTGTGTTAGTGTGTGTGTGTTAGTGTGTGTGTGTTAGTGTGTGTGTGTTAGTGTGTGTGTGTTAGTGTGTGTTAGTGTGTGTGTGTTAGTGTGTGTGTGTTAGTGTGTGTGTGTTAGTGTGTGTGTGTTAGTGTGTCTGTGTGTTAGTGTGTGTGTGTTAGTGTGTGTGTGTTAGTGTGTGTGTTAGTGTGTGTGTTAGTGTGTGTGTGTGTTAGTGTGTGTTAGTGTGTGTTAGTGTGTGTTAGTGTGTGTGTTAGTGTGTGTGTGTGTTAGTGTGTGTGTGTGTTAGTGTGTGTGTTAGTGTGTCTGTGTGTTAGTGTGTGTGTGTTAGTGTGTGTGTGTTAGTGTGTGTGTGTTAGTGTGTGTGTGTTAGTGTGTGTTAGTGTGTTTTAGTGTGTGTGTTAGTGTGTGTGTGTTAGTGTGTGTTAGTGTGTTTTAGTGTGTGTGTTAGTGTGTGTGTGTTAGTGTGTGTGTTAGTCTGTGTGTGTGTTAGTGTGTGTGTTAGTGTGTGTGTGTTAGTCTGTGTGTGTGTTAGTCTGTGTGTGTGTTACTGTGTGTGTGTGTTAGTGTGTGTGTGTTAGTGTGTAGTGTGTGTTAGTGTGTAGTGTGTGTTAGTGTGTAGTGTGTGTTAGTGTGTGTGTGTCTGTGTGTGTGTTAGTGTGTGTGTGTCTGTGTGTGTGTTAGTGTGTGTGAGTTAGTGTGTGTGTGTTAGTGTGTCTGTGTGTTAGTGTGTGTGTTAGTGTGTGTGTTAGTGTGTGTGTTAGTGTGTTAGTGTGTGTGTGTTAGTGTGTGTGTGTTAGTGTGTGTCTGTGTGTGTCTGTGTGTGTGTGCGCACAGCCGGTCGCAAGGCAACACCCCGCCACGTGATTACCCATCGCCATCTCCGCTCTCATTTCGCCTTTTTCCCTTCCCACTCCTTGGCTGCCCCTCCTCCTGCTGCTGCCCCTCCTCCTGCTGCTGCCCCTCCTGCTGCGGCTGCCCCTGCTGCTGCTGCCCCTGCTGCTGCTGCCCCTGCTGCTCCTGCTGCTGCTGCCCCTGCTGCGGCTGCCCCTGCGGCTGCCCCTCCTGCTGCTGCTGCCCCCGGTGCCGCCCCTTTCACAGCCCCCGGCGCTGCCCCCGGTGCCGCCACTGCTGCCCCTTTCACAGCCGCCCCTGGTGCCGCCCCCGGTGCTGCCCCTGGTGCCACCCCTGCTGCGGCTGCCCCTGCGGCTGCCCCCGGTGCTCCTTTCACCGCTGCCCCTGGTGCCGCCCCTGCTGCGGCTGCCCCCGGTGCCCCTTTCACCGCTGCCCCTGGCGCTGCCCCCGGTGCCGCCCCTTTCACCGCTGCCCCCGGCGCTGCCCCTGGTGCCGCCCCTTTCACCGCTGCCCCTGGCGCTGCCCCTGGTGCCCCTTTCGCCGCTGCCCCTGGTGCTGCCCCCGGCGCCGCCCCTTTCACCGCTTCTGGCGCCGCCCCTTTCACCGCTTCTGGCGCCGCCCCTTTCACTGCCCCCTTCACCGCCCCCTTCACCGCCCCCGGCGCCGCCGCCGCCGCCGCCGCCCCAGCCCCAACCACGCCGCCGCCGCCGCTGCCGCCATCGTCCTCGTCGTCCACCAGTGGGATGTAGACCGTGGCCTTGATCTCCTCCTCCTTGACGAGGGGCTTGCCGCTGGCCGACCAGTCGACGTCCGGGGCGGGCCGGTCGAAGTCCAGGCCCAGGTCTTCGTAGGCGCCGGCCGAAGCCTTGGCACCGGGACAGGCCGCCGCCGCCGCCGGAGGAGGCCCCACCACCGGAGGAGGCCCCACCACCGGAGGAGGCCCCACCACCGGAGGGTCGTCGGGCACGATGCCGAAGAGGTCGTCGTCGGAAATTCCCGACGACGCCGATGGCGGCGGCGGGAGCGGCAGGGGCGGCTGAGCGGGCCGCCCCGCAGCCTGGGCCTCGCCTGGACCGGCGGCCGCGGCCGCCCCCGGGAGGGAGGCCCCTGCGGAGAGGCCGGCCTGGACGCCCTCGCACGCCACCTTCTGCGGCTGCTGCGGCTGCGGCTGCTGATCCTGGGCCGCCCGTGTCTGGCCGGGCGCCGTCGGTTTGGCCGCGAGGTCGCAGGCGGGCACCGTCTGCCCCTTGCCGGCGACGCCGACGCCGACGCCGACGCCGCCGAGGAAGAGGTCCGAATCGGAGATCCCCTGCGCCGGTCCGCCGGAGGCGAACGGTTTGGCCGGGGGCACGCAGAACATCGGCCGCTGCTGGGGCGCCGGCACCGGCACCGGCGCCGCCGCCGCCGACTTGACCTGGCACGCCGAGGCCTTGAGCTGAGGCTCGGCCACCGCGGAGGAGGATGAGGAGGAGGATGAGGTGGAGGAGGAGGAGGCCGAGGGCTTCTTGGCCTGAGGCTGCGAGGACGGTTTGCCCGAAGCAGAAGCAGCAGCAGCAGCAGCAGGAGGAGAAGGAGGAGGGACGGCGGATTTGGCCGGAGGCTCGGAAGCCTTGGAGCGGACGGCGGGCTCCAGCTTAGTGAGCGGCACGGACTTGGAGGCCGTGCTGGCGGGCGGCCCCCCTAGGTCCTTGGGCCCGCCGCCGGTGGCAGCGGCCCCGGCGGCGGCCCCGGCGGCACCGGCAGCGGCCCCGGCACCGGCACCGGCACCGGCGGCCCCTTCCCCCTCCTTGACGACGAGCGGCACGAAGGCCTCCTTCTTCACCTCCCTCTCCTTGGCGGCCGCCGCCGTCCCCCCGGCGCTCCAGTCCACGTCCGGCGGCGGCGCGTCGAAGTCCAGGCCGCCCAGGTCCACCGCGGCCTCCCCCCGGGGCTTGGGAGGAGCCACCGCCGCCGGAGCCGCCGTCGGCCCACCCAGGAGATCGGCGTCGGATATCCCCCGGCCGTCGCCGGCCTGCCCGGCCGCCGGAACCGGCGCGGCCTGGGCCACCTGGGCCCCCTGGGCCACCTGGGCCCCCTGGGCCCCCTGGGCCACCTGGGCCACCTGGGCCCCCTGGGCCACCTGGGCCACCTTGGCCACCTGGGCCACCGCGGCCGCCGGTTTCTCAGCGGCGCCGGACTTCTTCGGCCCTTTCCCGTCGGCGGCCCCGGCGGCGGCCCCGGCCCCGGCGGCGGCCCCGGCCCCGGCGGCCCCGGCGGCGGCCCCTTCCCCCTCCTTGACGACGAGCGGCACGAAGGCCTCCTTCTTCACCTCCCTCTCCTTGACGGCCGCCGCCGTCCCCCCGGCGCTCCAGTCCACGTCCGGCGGCGGGGCGTCGAAGTCCAGGCCGCCCAGGTCCAGCGAGGCCTGCGGCTGGGGCTTGCCGCCGGGCGGCACCGAAGCCGCGGGCCCCGGCTCCGGCCCTCCCAGGAGATCGGCGTCGGATATCCCGCCGGCAGCGGCGACGCCGGCCGTCAAGGCGGCGGCCGGCACCGGCACGGGCTCAGGCGGCTGCTTGTCGCCGGACTTCTGCTTCTTGGCCGTGTGGGAGGCCGCCCCGGCCGCCGCCTTGGTCTCCTTCTCCCCCGCGTGGCCCTTGGCCGGCTCGCCGTGGTGACCTTTGGCCGCATCGGTGCCGCCGTGACCTTTGGCCGGCTCGCCGTGGTGACCTTTGGCCGCATCGGTGCCGTGGCCTTTGCCGTGCTCGCCGTGGTGACCTTTGCCTTTCTCCTGCTGAGGCTTTTTCTCCGCGGGTCCTCCTCCACCTCCTCCTCCACCTCCTCCTCCACCTCCTCCACCTCCGCACTTGGGCTGCCCCTTGCCGTGGTCGTCCCCGTGACCGGCCTGCCCCTTGGCCTGCCCCTTGGCCTGCTCAGCCTGGCCAGCCTGCCCCTTGGCCTGTCCCTTGGCCTGCTCGGCCTGCTCGGCCTGTCCCTTGGCCTGTCCCTTGGCCTGCTCGGCCTGCCCCTTGGCCTGCCCCTTGGCCTGCTCGGCCTGGCCGGCCTGCCCCTTGGCCTGGCCGGCCTGCCCCTTGGCCTGCTCAGCCTGCTCGGCCTGTCCCTTGGCCTGTCCCTTGGCCTGCTCGGCCTGGCCGGCCTGTCCCTTGGCCTGGCCGGCCGCCCCCACCTCTGCTGCGGCTGCCCCTCCCTCCTCGGCCTTCTTCCCTGGTTTCTTCTTACCCATGGTGGCTGACTCGCTGACCAGCTGACTCGTTAACCAGCTGACTCGTTAACCAGCTGACTCGTTAACCAGCTGACTCGCTAACCAGCTGACTTGTTAACCAGCTGACTTGTTAACCAGCTGACTCGCTAACTAGATGACTAGCTGAGTGGCTGACTCGCTGACCAGCTGACTCGCTAACTAGATGACTAGCTGAGTGGCTGACTCGCTGACCAGCTGACTCGCTAACTAGATGACTAGCTGACCAGCTGACTTGTTAACCAGCTGACGAGCTGACCAGCTGACTTGTTAACCAGCTGACGAGCTGATGAGCTGGTGAAACGCCGGCCCCTTGCCCAGGAGATGGAGGCCGCGTCTGCAATGGCAACAGAGGGCACAGGTTAGGGTCTTAGGGGATAGAGCGTGGGTTATGGGATCGAGTTATGGGATAGAGTGTGGGTTATGGGATAGGGTTATGGGATAAGAGCGTGGGTTACGGGATACTGTTATGGGATAAGAGCGTGGGTTATGGGATCGAGTTATGGGATAGAGTGTGGGTTATGGGATAGGGTTATGGGATAGAGCGTGGGTTATGGGATCGGGTTATGGGATAAGAGCGTGGGTTATGGGATAGGGTTATGGGATAAGAGCGTGGGTTATGGGATCGGGTTATGGGATAAGAGCGTGGGTTATGGGATAAGAGCGTGGGTTATGGGATCGGGTTATGGGATAAGAGCGTGGGTTATGGGATAGGGTTATGGGATAAGAGCGTGGGTTATGGGATAGGGTTATGGGATAAGAGCGTGGGTTATGGGATAGGGTTATGGGATAAGAGCGTGGGTTATGGGATAGGGTTATGGGATAGAGCGTGGGTTATGGGATCGGGTTATGGGATAGAGCGTGGGTTATGGGATCGGGTTATGGGATAGAGCATGGGTTATGGGATAGGGTTATGGGATAAGAGCGTGGGTTATGGGATCGGGTTATGGGATAGAGCGTGGGTTATGGGATCGGGTTATGGGATAGAGCATGGGTTATGGGATAGGGTTATGGGATAAGAGCATGGGTTATGGGATAGGGTTATGGGATAAGAGCGTGGGTTATGGGATCGGGTTATGGGATAAGAGCGTGGGTTATGGGATAAGAGCGTGGGTTATGGGATAGGGTTATGGGATAAGAGCGTGGGTTATGGGATAGGGTTATGGGATAGAGCGTGGGTTATGGGATAGGGTTATGGGATAGAGCGTGGGTTATGGGATAGGGTTATGGAATAGAGCGTGGGTTATGGGATAGGGTTATGGGATAGAGCGTGGGTTATGGGATAGGGTTATGAGATAAGAGCGTGGTTTATGGGATAGGGTTATGGGATAAGAGCGTGGGTTATGGGATAGGGTTATGGGATAGAGCGTGGGTTATGGGATAGGGTTATGGGATAAGAGCGTGGGTTATGGGATCGGGTTATGGGATAGAGCGTCGGTTATGGGATCGGGTTATGGGATAGAGCGTGGGTTATGGGATAGGGTTATGGAATAAGAGCGTGGGTTATGGGATACTGTTATGGGATAAGAGCGTGGGTTATGCGATAGGGTTATGGGATAAGAGCATGGGTTATGGGATAGGGTTATGGGATAGAGCGTGGGTTATGGGATAGGGTTATGGGATAGAGCGTGGGTTATGGGATCGGGTTATGGGATAGAGCGTGGGTTATGGGATAGGGTTATGGGATAAGAGCGTGGGTTATAGGATAGGGTTATGGGATAAGAGCGTGGGTTATGGGATCGGGTTATGGGATAGAGCATGGGTTATGGGATAAGAGCGTGGGTTATGGGATAGGGTTATGGGATAAGAGCGTGGGTTATGGGATAGGGTTATGGGATAGAGTGTGGGTTATGGGATAGGGTTATGGGATAGAGCGTGGGTTATGGGATAGGGTTATGGGATAGAGCGTGGGTTATGGGATAGGGTTATGGGATAAGAGCATGGGTTATGGGATAGGGTTATGGGATAGAGCGTGGGTTATGGGATCGGGTTATGGGATAGAGCGTGGGTTATGGGATAGGGTTATGGGATAAGAGCGTGGGTTATGGGATCGGGTTATGGGATAAGAGCGTGGGTTATGGGATAGGGTTATGGAATAAGAGCATGGGTTATGGGATAGGGTTATGGGATAAGAGCGTGGGTTATGGGATAGGGTTATGGGATAGAGCGTGGGTTATGGGATAGGGTTATGGGATAAGAGCGTGGGTTATGGAATCGGGTTATGGGATAGAGCGTGGGTTATGGGATCGGGTTATAGGATAGAGCGTGGGTTATGGGATCGGGTTATGGGATAAGAGCGTGGGTTATGGGATAGGGTTATGGGATAAGAGCGTGGGTTATGGGATAGGGTTATGGGATAGAGCGTGGGTTATGGGATAGGGTTATGGGATAGAGCGTGGGTTATGGGATCCGGTTATGGGATAGAGCGTGGGTTATGGGATAAGGTTATGGGATAAGAGCGTGGGTTATGGGATAGGGTTATGGGATAAGAGCGTGGGTTATGGGATCGGGTTGTGGGATAGAGCATGGGTTATGGGATAAGAGCGTGGGTTATGGGATAGGGTTATGGGATAAGAGCGTGGGTTATGGGATAGGGTTATGGGATAGAGCGTGGGTTATGGGATAGGGTTATGGGATAGAGCGTGGGTTATGGGATAGGGTTATGGGATAGAGCGTGGGTTATGGGATAGGGTTATGGGATAAGAGCATGGGTTATGGGATAGGGTTATGGGATAGAGCGTGGGTTATGGGATCGGGTTATGGGATAGAGTGTGGGTTATGGGATAGGGTTATGGGATAAGAGCGTGGGTTATGGGATCGGGTTATGGGATAAGAGCGTGGGTTATGGGATAGGGTTATGGAATAAGAGCATGGGTTATGGGATACTGTTATAGGATAAGAGCGTGGGTTATGGGATAGGGTTATGGGATAAGAGCGTGGGTTATGGGATAGGGTTATGGGATAGAGCGTGGGTTATGGGATAGGGTTATGGGATAGAGCGTGGGTTATGGGATAGGGTTATGGGATAGAGTATAGTACAATAATATCCACACGGAAACAAAGACAAAGCTCCCCCAGGTAGCCTCTAGCAGGGCTGTAGGGGCAAGTGCTGAGACACAGACAAAGCTCCCCAGGTAGCCTCTAGCAGGGCTGTAGGGGCAAGTGCTGAGACATAGACAAAGCTCCCCCAGGTAGCCTCTAGTAGGCTGTAGGGGCAAGTGCTGAGACACAGACAAAACTCCCCCAGGTAGCCTCTAGCAGGGCTGTAGGGGCAAGTGCTGAGACATAGACAAAGCTCCCCCAGGTAGCCTCTAGTAGGCTGTAGGGGCAGGTGCTGCTAGTAGCAGCAGCGCCTATGAAGGCTACTGGCACTGTGGCTACAAACACAGAGGTGGGGGTGGGTGGCCAGCACCACCACTCCCGGCCGCCTTTGTCTCCCCCAGTATCGATGTTTACTACATCACCAGCACTACCACTAGTGGTAATGGTAGTGGGCATACACACACTCACATATACACGCACACACACTCACACATAAACTCACATACATACATACACACACACATACACACGCACTCATATACATACACACACACATTCACACATATATACTCACATACATACACACACATACACACGCACTCACATTCACACACACACTCACAGACATATACTCACACACACACTAACTCACACTCACGCACATGTCCACATACCAACTGCATTCTTGTGACCACAACACATTCCAGCTATAGCACTTCACACAGACACACACAACTACACACACACACACACAACTTCACACAGACACACACACACACAACTACACACCTATACACACACACACACCTATACACACACACCTGCACACACAGACACCTACACACACAACTACACACCTATACACACAGACACACCTACACACAACTACACACACACACCTATACACACACACCTATACACACACACCTACACACAACTACACACACATATACACACACCTATACACAACTACACACACACCTACACACACACACACACACCTATACACAACTACACACACACCTATACACACACACCTACACCCACACACAACTACACACACACCTACACACACACACCTATACACACACACAACTACACACACACACAACTACACACACACCTATACACACACACACCTACACACAACTACATACACACCTATACACACAGACACCCACACACAACTACACACACACACACCTATACACAACAACCGCCATTCGCCACTAAGTGGAGGTGACGTCACCACAACGCTTGTGCCAGGCTATGTGCACCCTGAGGCCACGTGAAGTGTCGAACACCCGCTGGCAGGAGGTCACGGGGCAGACCCAGGTGCCACGGGTCGACTGACTGAGATGACTGGCTGATGCACCACCTGTGCCCCCTACTGTGCCAACCCGCTGTGCTTTAGCCACCCGGCGCTCCGCTCGTTGTTGTGAGCATCGCTCCTCCGCCCTCCGTTGTTGTTGGAGGGCGACTGCCTCCAACTGCCCAGTAGCGTCCTTCACAAGCCTCCTCCACAGAGGCCGATCTTGACACCGCTGGTACCGGTCATCGGCAAGCCCACTCAGCTCCACGTCCTCCTGTACCACATCACTCCATCTCTTCTCTAGCCCGTGCCGCACCCGTTTAGCCCCCTCGATCCGGCCGAACAAAAGCTGTTTGGGCATGCGGTGGCTGGGCATGCGGGCTACATGACCCAGCCATCGCAGCCTTGCCTGCCGGAGGAGCTCACCGATGGGACCTTGCCCAGATCTTTCAAGGATGTGTGAGCGCCTCACAATCCAGCCTGGTTAAACCCAGGATGGATCGTAGGCAGGCTAGCCTAAATGTTTCTAACCGGCGAAGATGTTCCATTAGGGGGGTCCACAATTCGCAAGCGTAGAGAAGGGAGGGAATGACTGTGGCCGAGAAGACCTGAAGCTTAGTGCGGAGCGACAGACCAGGTAGCTTCCACACAGCGTTACGCAACCATTGAAAAGATATTGCCGCTCGACTGATTCGGAGTGAGACCTCTGCTGTTAAACTGGAGCCAGTCATAAGCACACTGCCCAGGTATGGGAAACTCTCCACTCTCTCCACAACTGCCCCATCACCGATTGGAAGTTGTGGGGGTGGAGTGTCCGATGGTACAAAATACCCAGGCAGGTGCTTAGTTTTCGTTGGGCTGATGGTAAGGCCCCACCTCTTAGTGGCACGCTCCAGTCTCAGCAGCAGCGCCTCCAACTCCTCCTCTGAATGAGCAGCTATTACCAAATCATCGGCATACATAACGTGGTTGAGCAATAGGGAGCCATCCCTTGACCGCACCCGGGCATTAATCAGCCTCCCATTGTATCTGTACCAGATGGAAATTCCTCCGGTACAGCTATTGAAGGCTTCACGAACTACGTGGTCAAAATAGATGTTAAATAATGTTGGGGCCAGAGGACATCCCTGTCGCACCCCAAGGTGTACGGGGAATGGCTTCAACTGCCAGCCACGGGTCGACTAAGATGACTGAGATGACTGGCTGATGCACCACCTGTGCCCCCTACTGTGCCAACTTTCTGCGCTTTAGCCACCCGGCGCTCTGCTCGTTGTTGTGAGCGTCGCTCCTCTGCCATCCGTTGTTGTTGGAGGGCGACTGCCTCCAACTGCCCAGTAGCCTCAAGGTGCACCTAGCCTGGCACTGCCCAGGAGCAGCGTCCTTCACAAGCCTCCTCCACAGAGGCCGATCTTGACACCGCTGGTACCAGTCATCGGCAAGTCCACTCAGCTCCACGTCCTCCTGTACCACATCACTCCATCTCTTCTCTAGCCCGTGCCACTCACTCACCCACTTACCTATCACCCACTCACCCATCCCTCACCCATCACTCACCCATCACTCACCCACTCACTCACACACTCACCCACCGACCCACCCACTCACTCATCACTCCATCTCTTCTCTAGCCCGTGCCGCGCCCATTTAGCCCCCTCTATCCGGTCAAACAGAAGCTGGTTGGACATGCAGTGACACACACATTGACACACACACACACTGACACACACACTGACACAACAACAACCGCCATTCGCCACTAAGTGGCGGTGACGTCACCACGACGCTTGTGCCAGGCCATGTGCACCTTGAGGCCACGTGAAGTGTCGAACGCCCGCTGGCAGGAGGTCACGGGGCAGACCCAGGTGCCACGGGTCGACTGCCTAAGATGACTGAGATGACTGGCTGATGCACCACCTGTGCCCCCTACTGTGCCAACCTGCTTTACTTTAGCCACCCGGCGCTCCACTCGTTGTTGTGAGCGTCGCTCCTCCGCCCTCCATTGTTGTTGGAGGGCGACTGCCTCCAACTGCCCAGTAGCGTCCTTCACGAGCCTCCTCCACAGAGGCCGATCTTGACACCGCTGGTACCAGTCATTGGCAAGTCCACTCAGCTCCACGTCCTCCTGTACCACATCACTCCATCTCTTCTCTAGCCCGTGCCGCGCCTGTTTAGCCCCCTCGATCCAGCCGAACAAAAGCTGTTTCGGCATGCGGTGGCTGGGCATGCGGGCTACGTAACCCAGCCAACGCAGTCTTGCCTGCCGGAGGAGCTCACCGATGGGACCTTGCCCAGATCTTTCAAGGATCTTTGAGCTCCTCACACAATCTAGTCTGGTTAAAGCCAGGATGGATCGTAGGCAGGCCAGCCTAAACGTTTCCAACCGGTGAAGATGCTCGATTAAGGGGGTCCACGTTTCGCAAGCGTAGCGAAGGGAGGGAATGACCGTGGCTGAGAAGACCTGAAGCTTAGTGCGGAGCGACAGACCAGGTAGCTTCCAGACAGCGTTACGCAACCGATGAAAAGATATTGCCGCTCGACTGATTCGGAGTGAGACCTCTGCTGCTAAATTGGAGCCGGTCATAAGCACACTGCCCAGGTATGGGAAACTCTCCACTCTCTCCACAACTGCCCCATCACCGATTGGGAGTTGTGGGGGTGGAGTGTCCGATGGTACAAAATACCCAGGCAGGTGCTTAGTTTTGGTGGGGCTGATGGTAAGGCCCCATCCCTTAGTGGCACGCTCCAGTCTCAGCAGCAGCGTCTCCAACTCCTCCTCTGAATGAGCAGCTATTACCAAATCATTGGCATACATAACGTGGTTGAGCAATAGGGAGCCATCCCTTGACCGCACCCGGGCATCGATCAGCCTCCCATTTTATCTGTTCCAAATGGAGATTCCCCCGGTACAGCTATTGAAGGCTTCACGAACTACGTGGTCAAAAAAAATGTTAAATAATGTGGGAGCCAGAGGACATCCCTGTCGCACCCCAAGGTGTACAGGGAATGGCTCTGACTCCCGGCCACGTAGTTTTACCCGGGCCCGCTCACCATCATGAAGGTCCTTAATGATCGTGAGCAGAGGGTCAGGTACTCCAAAAGCACGAAGAACGACCCAGAGCCCAGGCCTACTGATGGTATCATAGGTCTTGACCAGGTCAATAAAGCAGAGATGTAGGTCTTGTTGGAATTCCCTACACCTCTGCTGTAGCAGACGGACAGAAAATATGGCATCTGTGCAGGACCGCCCTTTCCTGAAACCGCATTGGGGCTCCGCAAGCCTCTCCTCAGCGTGCCTTGCAAGGCGATGCTGAATAATCCTTGCCACACACACACAGTCACAAACACATTCACACACACATTCACACACACACAGTCACACACAGTCATACACACACAGTCACACACACAGTCACACACACACAGTCACGCACACACAGTCACACACACACACAGTCACACACACACAGTCACACACACAGTCACACAAAGATATATACACACACACACAGTCACACACACGCATTCACACACACACAGTCACACACACACACAGTCACACACAGTCACACACACACACAGTCACACACAGTCACACACACATACATTCACACATTCACACACACACACAGTTACACACAGTCACACACACACACAGTCACACACACATACATACACACACATTCACACACACACAGTCACACACAGTCACACACATACAGTCACACGTACATACACACACAGTCACACACTCACATTCACACACACACAGTCACACACAGTCACACACACACAGGTACACACATACACACAGTACACAGAGACACACACAGAGACCCACAGACTCATCACCACACGGAGACCCATAGACTCATTACCACACAGAGACCCATAGACTCACCACCACACAGAGACCCATAGACTCATCACCACACGGAGACCAATAGACTCACCACCACACAGAGACCCATAGACTCACCACCACACAGAGACCCACAGACTCATCACCACACGGAGACCAATAGACTCATCACCACACAGAGACCCATAGACTCACCACCACCACACAAAGACCCATAGACTCACCACCACACAGAGACCCATAGAATCATCATCATCACACAGAGACCCATAGACTCATCACCACACAGAGACCCATAAACTCATCACCACACAGAGACCCATAGACTCACCACCACACAGAGACCCATAGACTCATCACCACACAGAGACCCATAGACTCACCACCACACAGAGACCCATAGACTCACTACACAGAGACCCATAGACTCACCATCACACAGAGACCCATAGACTCACCACCACACAGAGACCCTTTGACTCATCACCACACAGAGACCCATAAACTCATCACCACACAGAGACCCATAGACTCACCACCACACAGAGACCCATAGACTCACCACCACACAGAGACCCATAGACTCATCACCACACAGAGACCCATAGACTCATCACCACACTGAGACCCATAGACTCACCACCACACAGAGACCCATAGACTCATCACACACACAGAGACGCATAGACTCACCACCACACAGAGACCCATAGACTCATCACCACACAGAGACCCATAGACTCATCACAGACACACATACACAGACCCATATACTCATCACCACACAAATACCCATAGACTCACCACCACACAGAGACCCACAGACTCATCATCACACAGAGACCCATAGATTCACTACATAGAGACCCATAGACTCATCATCAACACACAGAGACCCATAGACTCACCATCACGCAAAGACCCATAGACTCAACATTACAGAGATACCCATAGACTCACCACCACACAGAGACCCATAGACTCACCACTACACAGAGACCCATAGACTCACCACAACACAGAGACCCATAGACTCATCACCACACAGAGACCCATAGACTCACCACCACACAGAGACCCATAGACTCATCACCACACAGAGACCCATAGACTCACCACCACCACAGAGACCCATAGACTCACCACCACACAGAGACCCATAGACTCACCACCACACAGAGACCCATAGACTCATCATCATCACCACACAGAGACCCATAGACTCATCACCACCACAGAGACCCATAGACTCACCACCACACAGAGACCCATAGACTCATCATCATCATCACACAGAGACCCATAGACTCATCACCACACAGACGCCCATAGACTCACCACCACACAGAGACCCATAGACTCATCACCACACAGAGACACATAGACTCACTCCACAGAGACCCATAGACTCACTACACAGAGACCCATAGACTCACCACACACACAGAGACCCATAGACTCACTACACAGAGACCCATAGACTCACCATCACACAGAGACCCATAGACTCACCACCACACAGAGACCCATCGACTCATCACCACACAGACACCCATAAACTCATCACCACACAGAGACCCATAGACTCACCACCAC
This sequence comes from Petromyzon marinus, assembly GCF_048934315.1. Classification (NCBI taxonomy): domain Eukaryota; kingdom Metazoa; phylum Chordata; class Hyperoartia; order Petromyzontiformes; family Petromyzontidae; genus Petromyzon; species Petromyzon marinus. The sequence continues at coordinate 2,905,555 of NC_133748.1, read as the reverse complement.
ACAGAGACCCATAGACTCACCACCACACAGAGACCCATAGACTCACTACATAGAGAGCCATAGACTCATCATCACCACACAGAGACCCATAGACTCATCATCACCACACAGAGACCCATAGACTCATCACCACACAGAGACCCATAGACTCATCACACCCACACACAGAGACCCATAGACTCATCACCACACAAATACCCATAGACTCACCACCACACAGAGACCCACAGACTCATCATCACACAGAGACCCATAGATTCACTACATAGAGACCCATAGACTCATCATCACCACACAAATACCCATAGACTCACCACCACACAGAGACCCACAGACTCATCATCACACAGAGACCCATAGATTCACTACATAGAGACCCATAGACTCACCACCACACAGAGACCCATAGACTCACCACCACACAGAGACCCATAGACTCACTACACAGAGACCCATAGACTCACCACCACACAGAGACCCATAGACTCATCATCATCACACAGAGACCCATAGACTCATCACCACACAGAGACCCATAGACTCACCACCACACAGAGACCCATAGACTCACCACTACACAGAGACCCATAGACTCACTACACAGAGACCCATAGACTCACCACCACACAGAGACCCATAGACTCACCACCACACAGAGACCCATAGACTCATCACCACCACAGAGACCCCTAGACTCACCACCACACAGAGACCCATAGACTCATCACCACACAGAGACCCACAGACTCACCAGCACACAGAGACCCATAGACTCATCACCACACAGAGGCCCATAGACTCACCACCACACAGAGACCCATAGACTCACCACGACACAGAGACCCGTAGACTCATCACCACCACACAGAGACCCATAGACTCACCACCACACAGAGACCCATAGACTCACCATCACACAGAGACCCATAGACTCACCACCACAGAGATACCCACAGACTCACCACCACACAGAGACCCATAGACTCATCACCACACAGAGACCCATAGACTCATCATCACACTGAGACCCATAGACTCACCATCACACAGAGACCCATAGACTCACCACCACACAGATACCCACAGACTCACCACCACACAGAGAACCATAGATTCACTACACAGAGACCCATAGACTCACCAGCACACAGAGACCCATAGACTCACCACCACACAGAGACCCATAGACTCACCACCACACAGATACCCATAGATTCATCATCACACAGAGACCTAAAGACTCACCACCACACAGAGACCCATAGACTCACCACCACACAGAGACCCATAGACTCATCACCACAGAGAGACCCATAGACTCACCACCACACAGAGACCCATAGACTCATCACCACACACACAGAGACCCACAGACTCACCACAACACAGAGACTCATAGACTCGCCACCACACAGAGACCCATAGACTCACCATCACACAGAGACCCATAGACTCACCATCACACAGAGACCCATAGACTCATCATCACGCAGAGACCCATAGATTCGCCACCACACAGAGACCAATAGACTCACCACCACACAGAGACCCATAGCTTCATCATCACACAGAGACCCAAAGACTCACCACCACACAGAGACCCATAGACTCACCACCACACAGAGACCCATAGACTCACCACCACACAGAGACCCACAGACTCACCATCACACAGAGACCCATAGACTCCCCATCACACAGAGACCCATAGACTCACCACCACACAGAGACCCAGAGACTCATCACCACACAGAGACCCATAGACTAACCACCACACAGAAACCCATAGACTCACCATCACACAGAGACCCATAGACTCACCACCACACAGAGACCCATAGACTCACCATTACACACAAACCCATAGACTCATCACCACAGAGAGACCCATAGACTCATCACAACACACACAGAGACCCACAGACTCACCATAACACAGAGACTCATAGACTCGCCACCACACAGAGACCCATAGACTCACCATCACACAGAGACCCATAGACTCACCATCACACAGAGACCCATAGACTCATCATCACGCAGACACCCATAGATTCGCCACCACACAGAGACCAATAGACTCACCACCACACAGAGACCCATAGCTTCATCATCACACAGAGACCCAAAGACTCACCACCACACAGAGACCCATAGACTCACCACCACACAGAGACCCATAGACTCACCATCACACAGAGACCCATAGACTCACCACCACACAGAGACCCATAGACTCACCACCACACAGAGACCCACAGACTCATCACCACACAGAGACCCATAGACTCACCATCACACAGAGACCCGTAGACTCACCACCACCACACAGAGACCCGTAGACTCACCATCACACAGAGACCCGTAGACTCACCATCACACAGAGACCCATAGACTCATCACACACACACAGAGACCCATAGACTCATCACCACACAGAGACCCATAGACTTACCATCACACAGAGACCCATAGACTCATCACCACACAGAGACCAATAGACTCACCACCACACAGAGACCCATAGACTCACCACCACACAGAGACCCATAGACTCATCACACACAGAGACCCATAGATTCACCAACACACAGATACCCATAGACTCATCACCACACAGAGGCCCATAGACTCACCACCACACAGAAACCCATAGACTCACCACCACACAGAGACCCAAAGACTCATCACACACACACACAGACACATAGACTCACCACCACACAGAGACCCATAGACTCACCATCACACAGAGACCCATAGACTCACCACCACAGAGATACCCACAGACTCACCACCACACAGAGACCCATAGACTCATCACCACACAGAGACCCATAGACTCATCATCACACTGAGACCCATAGACTCACCATCACACAGAGACCCATAGACTCACCACCACACAGATACCCACAGACTCACCACCACACAGAGAACCATAGATTCACTACACAGAGACCCATAGACTCACCAGCACACAGAGACCCATAGACTCACCACCACACAGAGACCCATAGACTCACCACCACACAGATACCCATAGATTCATCATCACACAGAGACCTAAAGACTCACCACCACACAGAGACCCATAGACTCACCACCACACAGAGACCCACAGACTCACCATCACACAGAGACCCATAGACTCCCCATCACACAGAGACCCATAGACTCACCACCACACAGAGACCCAGAGACTCATCACCACACAGAGACCCATAGACTAACCACCACACAGAGACCCATAGACTCACCATCACACAGAGACCCATAGACTCACCACCACACAGAGACCCATAGACTCAGCATTACACAGAAACCCATAGACTCATCACCACACAGAGACCCATAGACTCATCACCACACAGAGACCCATAAACTCATCACCACAGAGAGACCCATAGACTCACCACCACACAGAGACCCATAGACTCATCACCACACACACAGAGACCCACAGACTCACCACAACACAGAGACTCATAGACTCGCCACCACACAGAGACCCATAGACTCACCATCACACAGAGACCCATAGACTCACCATCACACAGAGACCCATAGACTCATCATCACGCAGAGACCCATAGATTCGCCACCACACAGAGACCAATAGACTCACCACCACACAGAGACCCATAGCTTCATCATCACACAGAGACCCAAAGACTCACCACCACACAGAGACCCATAGACTCACCACCACACAGAGACCCATAGACTCACCACCACACAGAGACCCACAGACTCACCATCACACAGAGACCCATAGACTCCCCATCACACAGAGACCCATAGACTCACCACCACACAGAGACCCAGAGACTCATCACCACACAGAGACCCATAGACTAACCACCACACAGAAACCCATAGACTCACCATCACACAGAGACCCATAGACTCACCACCACACAGAGACCCATAGACTCACCATTACACAGAAACCCATAGACTCATCACCACACAGAGACCCATAGACTCATCACCACACAGAGACCCATAAACTCATCACCACACAGAGACCCATAGACTCACCACCACACAGAGACCCATAGACTCATCACCACACACACAGAGACCCACAGACTCACCACAACACAGAGACTCATAGACTCGCCACCACACAGAGACCCATAGACTCACCATCACACAGAGGCCCATAGACTCACCATCACACAGAGACCCATAGACTCATCATCACGCAGACACCCATAGATTCGCCACCACACAGAGACCAATAGACTCACCACCACACAGAGACCCATAGCTTCATCATCACACAGAGACCCAAAGACTCACCACCACACAGAGACCCATAGACTCACCACCACACAGAGACCCATAGACTCACCATCACACAGAGACCCATAGACTCACCACCACACAGAGACCCATAGACTCACCACCACACAGAGACCCACAGACTCATCACCACACAGAGACCCATAGACTCACCATCACACAGAGACCCATAGACTCATCACACACACACAGAGACCCATAGACTCATCACCACACAGAGACCCATAGACTTACCATCACACAGACACCCATGGACTCACCACCACACAGAGACCCATAGACTCACCATCACACAGAGACCCATAGACTCACCACCACACAGAGACCCATAGACTCACCACCACACAGAGACCCATAGACTCACTACCACACAGAGACCCATAGACTCATCACCACACAGAGACCCATAAACTCATCACCACACAGAGACCCATAGACTCACCACCACACAGAGACCCATAGACTCACCACCACACAGAGACCCATAGACTCATCACCACACAGAGACCCATAAACTCATCACCACAGAGAGACCCATAGACTCACCACCACACAGAGACCCATAGACTCATCACCACACACACAGAGACCCACAGACTCACCACAACACAGAGACTCATAGACTCGCCACCACACAGAGACCCATAGACTCACCATCACACAGAGACCCATAGACTCACCATCACACAGAGACCCATAGACTCATCATCACGCAGAGACCCATAGATTCGCCACCACACAGAGACCAATAGACTCACCACCACACAGAGACCCATAGCTTCATCATCACACAGAGACCCAAAGACTCACCACCACACAGAGACCCATAGACTCACCACCACACAGAGACCCATAGACTCACCACCACACAGAGACCCATAGACTAACCACCACACAGAAACCCATAGACTCACCATCACACAGAGACCCATAGACTCACCACCACACAGAGACCCATAGACTCACCATTACACAGAAACCCATAGACTCATCACCACACAGAGACCCATAAACTCATCACCACAGAGAGACCCATAGACTCACCACCACACAGAGACCCATAGACTCATCACCACACACACAGAGACCCACAGACTCACCACAACACAGAGACTCATAGACTCGCCACCACACAGAGACCAATAGACTCACCACCACACAGAGACCCATAGCTTCATCATCACACAGAGACCCAACGACTCACCACCACACAGAGACCCATAGACTCACCACCACACAGAGACCCATAGACTCACCATCACACAGAGACCCATAGACTCACCACCACACAGAGACCCATAGACTCACCACCACACAGAGACCCACAGACTCATCACCACACAGAGACCCACAGACTCATCACCACACAGAGACCCATAGACTCACCACCACACAGAGACCCATAGACTCACCACAACACAGAGACCCATAGACTCACCACCACACAGAGACCCATAAACTCATCTCTACACAGAGACCCATAGACTCATCACCACACAGAGACCCATAGACTTACCATCACACAGAGACCCATGGACTCACCACCACACAGAGACCCATAAACTCATCACCACACAGAGACCCATAGACTCACCACCACACAGAGACCCATAGACTCATCACCACACTGAGACCCATAGACTCACCACCACACAGAGACCCATAGACTCACCACCACACAGAGACCCACAGACTCATCATCACACAGAGACCCATAGATTCACTACATAGAGACCCATAGACTCATCATCACCATACAGAGACCCATAGACTCACCACCACACAGAGACCCATAGACTCATCACCACACAGAGACCCATAGACTCATCACCACACAGAGACCCATAGACTCATCACACACACAGAGACCCACAGACTCATCATCATCATCATCACACAGAGACCCATAGACTCACCACCACACAGAGACCCATAGACTCATCACCACACAGAGACACATAGACTCACTCCACAGAGACCCATAGACTCACTACACAGAGACCCATAGACTCACCACACACACAGAGACCCATAGACTCACTACACAGAGACCCATAGACTCACCACCACACAGAGACCCATCGACTCATCACCACACAGAGACCCATAGACTCACCACCACACAGAGACCCATAGATTCATCATCACACAGAGACCTATAGACTCACCATCACACAGAGACCCATAGACTCACCACCACACAGAGACCCATAGACTCATCATCACCACACAGAGACCCATAGACTCATCACCACACAGAGACCCATAGACTCACCACCACACAGAGACCCAGAGACTCATAACCACACAGAGACCCATAGACTCATCACCACACAGAGACCCATAGACTCACTACCACACAGAGACCCATAGACTCATCACCACACAGAGACCCATAAACTCATCACCACACAGAGACCCATAGACTCACCACCACACAGAGACCCATAGACTCACCACCACACAGAGACCCATAGACTCATCACCACACAGAGACCCATAAACTCATCACCACAGAGAGACCCATAGACTCACCACCACACAGAGACCCATAGACTCATCACCACACACACAGAGACCCACAGACTCACCACAACACAGAGACTCATAGACTCGCCACCACACAGAGACCCATAGACTCACCATCACACAGAGACCCATAGACTCACCATCACACAGAGACCCATAGACTCATCATCACGCAGAGACCCATAGATTCGCCACCACACAGAGACCAATAGACTCACCACCACACAGAGACCCACAGACTCACCATCACACAGAGACCCATAGACTCCCCATCACACAGAGACCCATAGACTCACCACCACACAGAGACCCAGAGACTCATCACCACACAGAGACCCATAGACTAACCACCACACAGAAACCCATAGACTCACCATCACACAGAGACCCATAGACTCACCACCACACAGAGACCCATAGACTCACCATTACACAGAAACCCATAGACTCATCACCACACAGAGACCCATAGACTCATCACCACACAGAGACCCATAAACTCATCACCACAGAGAGACCCATAGACTCACCACCACACAGAGACCCATAGACTCATCACCACACACACAGAGACCCACAGACTCACCACAACACAGAGACTCATAGACTCGCCACCACACAGAGACCCATAGACTCACCATCACACAGAGACCCATAGACTCACCATCACACAGAGACCCATAGACTCATCATCACGCAGACACCCATAGATTCGCCACCACACAGAGACCAATAGACTCACCACCACACAGAGACCCATAGCTTCATCATCACACAGAGACCCAAAGACTCACCACCACACAGAGACCCATAGACTCACCACCACACAGAGACCCATAGACTCACCATCACACAGAGACCCATAGACTCACCACCACACAGAGACCCATAGACTCACCACCACACAGAGACCCACAGACTCATCACCACACAGAGACCCATAGACTCACCATCACACAGAGACCCATAGACTCACCATCACACAGAGACCCATAGACTTACCATCACACAGAGACCCATGGACTCACCACCACACAGAGACCCATAAACTCATCACCACACAGAGACCCATAGACTCACCACCACACAGAGACCCATAGACTCATCACCACACAGAGACCCGTAGACTCATCACACACACACACAGAGACCCATAGACTCATCACCACACTAATACCCATAGACTCACCACCACACAGAGACCCACAGACTCATCATCACACAGAGACCCATAGATTCACTACATAGAGACCCATAGACTCATCATCACCATACAGAGACCCATAGACTCACCACCACACAGAGACCCATAGACTCATCACCACACAGAGACCCATAGACTCATCATCATCATCATCACACAGAGACCCATAGACTCATCACCACACAGAGACCCACAGACTCATCATCATCATCATCACACAGAGACCCATAGACTCATCACCACACAGAGACCCATAGACTCACCACCACACAGAGACCCACAGACTCATCATCACACAGAGACCCATAGATTCACTACATAGAGACCCATAGACTCATCATCACCATACAGAGACCCATAGACTCACCACCACACAGAGACCCATAGACTCATCACCACACAGAGACCCATAGACTCATCATCATCATCATCATCACACAGAGACCCATAGACTCATCACCACACAGAGACCCACAGACTCATCATCATCATCATCACACAGAGACCCATAGACTCATCACCACACAGAGACCCATAGACTCATCACACACACAGAGACCCACAGACTCATCATCATCATCACACAGAGACCCATAGACTCATCACCACACAGAGACCCATAGACTCATCACCACACAGAGGCCCATAGACTCACCACCACACAGAGACCCATAGACTCATCACCACACAGAGACCCATAGATTCACCACCACACAGAGACCCATAGAATCATCATCATCACACAGAGACCCATAGACTCATCACCACACAGAGACACATAGACTCACTCCACAGAGACCCATAGACTCACTACACAGAGACCCATAGACTCACCACACACACAGAGACCCATAGACTCACTACACAGAGACCCATAGACTCACCACCACACAGAGACCCATCGACTCATCACCACACAGAGACCCATAGACTCATCATCACCACACAGAGACTGACAGACTCACCACCACACAGAGACCCATAGACTCATCACCACACAGAGACCCATAGACTCATCATCATCACACAGAGACCCATAGACTCATCACCACACAGAGACCCATAGACTCACCACCACACAGAGACCCATAGACTCATCACCACACAGAGACCCATAGACTCACTACCACACAGAGGCCTATAGACTCATCACCACACAGAGACCCATAGACTCACCACACACACAGAGACCCATAGACTCATCACCACACAGAGACCCATAGACTCACCACCACACAGAGAAGCATAGACTCACTACACAGAGACCCATAGACTCACCACACACACAGAGACCCATAGACTCACTACACAGAGACCCATAGACTCACCATCACACAGAGACCCATAGACTCACCACCACACAGAGACCCATCGACTCATCACCACACAGAGACCCATAAACTCATCACCACACAGAGACCCATAGACTCACCACCACACAGAGACCCATAGACTCACCACCACACAGAGACCCATAGACTCATCACCACACAGAGACCCATAGACTCATCACCACACTGAGACCCATAGACTCACCACCACACAGAGACCCATAGACTCACCACCACACAGAGACCCATAGACTCATCACCACACAGAGACCCATAGACTCATCACACACACAGAGACCCATAGACTCACCACCACACAGAGACCCATAGACTCATCACCACACAGAGACCCATAGACTCACTACCACACAGAGGCCCATAGACTCACCACACACACAGAGACCCATAGACTCATCACCACACAGAGACCCATAGACTCACCACACACACAGAGACCTATAGACTCATCATCACACGGAGATCCAGACTCACCACCTCACAGAGACCCATAGACTCACCACCACACAGAGACCCGTAGACTCATCACCACCACACAGAGACCCATAGACTCACCACCACACAGAGACCCATAGACTCATCACCACACAGAGACACATAGACTCACTCCACAGAGACCCATAGACTCACTACACAGAGACCCATAGACTCACCACACACACAGAGACCCATAGACTCACTACACAGAGACCCATAGACTCACCATCACACAGAGACCCATAGACTCACCACCACACAGAGACCCATCGACTCATCACCACACAGAGACCCATAAACTCATCACCAAACAGAGACCCATAGACTCACCACCACACTGAGACCCATAGACTCACCACCACACAGAGACCCATAGACTCATCATCATCATCACACAGAGACCCATAGACTCACCACCACACAGAGACCCATAGACTCACCACTACACAGCGACCCATAGACTCACTACACAGAGACCCATAGACTCACCACCACACAGAGACCCATAGACTCACCACCACACATAGACCCATAGACTCACCACCACACAGAGACCCATAGACTCACCACCACACAGAGACCCATAGACTCACCACCACACATAGACCCATAGACTCATCACCACACAGAGACCCATAGACTCATCATCACCACACAGAGACCCATAGACTCATCACCACCACAGAGACCCATAGACTCACCACCACACAGAGACCCATAGACTCATCACCACCACAGAGACCCATAGACTCATCACCACACAGAGACCCATAGACTCACCACCACACAGAGACCCATAGACTCACCACCACACAGAGGCCCATAGACTCATCATCACACGGAGATCCAGACTCACCACCTCACAGAGACCCATAGACTCATCACCACACAGAGACCCATAGACTCACCACCACACAGAGACCCGTAGACTCATCACCACCACACAGAGACCCATAGACTCATCATCATCACACAGAGACCCATAGACTCACCACCACACAGAGACACATAGACTCACTCCACAGAGACCCATAGACTCACTACACAGAGACCCATAGACTCACCACACACAGAGACCCATAGACTCACTACACAGAGACCCATAGACTCACCATCACAGAGACCCATAGACTCACCACCACACAGAGACCCATCGACGCATCACCACGCAGAGACCCATAGACTCACCACCACACAGAGACCCATAGACTCACCACCACACAGAGACCCATAGACTCATCACCACACAGAGACCCATAGACTCATCACCACACAAAGACCCATAGATTCACCACCACATAGAGACCCACAGACTCATCATCACACAGAGACCCATAGACTCACCATCACACAAAGACCCATAGACTCATCACACAGAGACCCATAGACTCACAACCACACAGAGACCCATAGACTCACCACCACACATAGACCCATAGACTCATCATCACCACACAGAGACCCATAGACTCAGCACCACAAAGAGACCCATAGACTCATCATCATCACACAGAGACCCATAGACTCACCACCACACAGGGACCCATAGACTCACCACTACACAGCGACCCATAGACTCACTACACAGAGACCCATAGACTCACCACCACACAGAGACCCATAGACTCACCACCACACATAGACCCATAGACTCATCACCACACAGAGACCCATAGACTCATCATCACCACACAGAGACCCATAGACTCATCACCACCACAGAGATCCATAGACTCACCACCACACAGAGACCCATAGACTCACCACCACACAGAGACCCATAGACTCACCACCACACAGAGACCCATAGACTCATCACCACACAGAGACCAATAGACTCATCATCATCATCACACAGAGACCCATAGACTCACCACCACACAGAGACCCATAGACTCATCACCACACAGAGACCCACAGACTCATCATCATCATCATCACACAGAGACCCATAGACTCATCACCACACAGAGACCCATAGACTCATCACACACACAGAGACCCACAGACTCATCATCATCATCACACAGAGACCCATAGACTCATCACCACACAGAGACCCATAGACTCATCACCACACAGAGGCCCATAGACTCACCACCACACAGAGACCCATAGACTCATCACCACACAGAGACCCATAGATTCACCACCACACAGAGACCCATAGAATCATCATCATCACACAGAGACCCATAGACTCATCACCACACAGAGACACATAGACTCACTCCACAGAGACCCATAGACTCACTACACAGAGACCCATAGACTCACCACACACACAGAGACCCATAGACTCACTACACAGAGACCCATAGACTCACCACCACACAGAGACCCATCGACTCATCACCACACAGAGACCCATAGACTCATCATCACCACACAGAGACTGACAGACTCACCACCACACAGAGACCCATAGACTCATCACCACACAGAGACCCATAGACTCATCATCATCACACAGAGACCCATAGACTCATCACCACACAGAGACCCATAGACTCACCACCACACAGAGACCCATAGACTCATCACCACACAGAGACCCATAGACTCACTACCACACAGAGGCCTATAGACTCATCACCACACAGAGACCCATAGACTCACCACACACACAGAGACCCATAGACTCATCACCACACAGAGACCCATAGACTCACCACCACACAGAGAACCATAGACTCACTACACAGAGACCCATAGACTCACCACACACACAGAGACCCATAGACTCACTACACAGAGACCCATAGACTCACCATCACACAGAGACCCATAGACTCACCACCACACAGAGACCCATCGACTCATCACCACACAGAGACCCATAAACTCATCACCACACAGAGACCCATAGACTCACCACCACACAGAGACCCATAGACTCACCACCACACAGAGACCCATAGACTCATCACCACACAGAGACCCATAGACTCATCACCACACTGAGACCCATAGACTCACCACCACACAGAGACCCATAGACTCACCACCACACAGAGACCCATAGACTCATCACCACACAGAGACCCATAGACTCATCACACACACAGAGACCCATAGACTCACCACCACACAGAGACCCATAGACTCATCACCACACAGAGACCCATAGACTCACTACCACACAGAGGCCCATAGACTCACCACACACACAGAGACCCATAGACTCATCACCACACAGAGACCCATAGACTCACCACACACACAGAGACCTATAGACTCATCATCACACGGAGATCCAGACTCACCACCTCACAGAGACCCATAGACTCACCACCACACAGAGACCCGTAGACTCATCACCACCACACAGAGACCCATAGACTCACCACCACACAGAGACCCATAGACTCATCACCACACAGAGACACATAGACTCACTCCACAGAGACCCATAGACTCACTACACAGAGACCCATAGACTCACCACACACACAGAGACCCATAGACTCACTACACAGAGACCCATAGACTCACCATCACACAGAGACCCATAGACTCACCACCACACAGAGACCCATCGACTCATCACCACACAGAGACCCATAAACTCATCACCAAACAGAGACCCATAGACTCACCACCACACTGAGACCCATAGACTCACCACCACACAGAGACCCATAGACTCATCATCATCATCACACAGAGACCCATAGACTCACCACCACACAGAGACCCATAGACTCACCACTACACAGCGACCCATAGACTCACTACACAGAGACCCATAGACTCACCACCACACAGAGACCCATAGACTCACCACCACACATAGACCCATAGACTCACCACCACACAGAGACCCATAGACTCACCACCACACAGAGACCCATAGACTCACCACCACACATAGACCCATAGACTCATCACCACACAGAGACCCATAGACTCATCATCACCACACAGAGACCCATAGACTCATCACCACCACAGAGACCCATAGACTCACCACCACACAGAGACCCATAGACTCATCACCACCACAGAGACCCATAGACTCATCACCACACAGAGACCCATAGACTCACCACCACACAGAGACCCATAGACTCACCACCACACAGAGGCCCATAGACTCATCATCACACGGAGATCCAGACTCACCACCTCACAGAGACCCATAGACTCATCACCACACAGAGACCCATAGACTCACCACCACACAGAGACCCGTAGACTCATCACCACCACACAGAGACCCATAGACTCATCATCATCACACAGAGACCCATAGACTCACCACCACACAGAGACACATAGACTCACTCCACAGAGACCCATAGACTCACTACACAGAGACCCATAGACTCACCACACACAGAGACCCATAGACTCACTACACAGAGACCCATAGACTCACCATCACAGAGACCCATAGACTCACCACCACACAGAGACCCATCGACGCATCACCACGCAGAGACCCATAGACTCACCACCACACAGAGACCCATAGACTCACCACCACACAGAGACCCATAGACTCATCACCACACAGAGACCCATAGACTCATCACCACACAAAGACCCATAGATTCACCACCACATAGAGACCCACAGACTCATCATCACACAGAGACCCATAGACTCACCATCACACAAAGACCCATAGACTCATCACACAGAGACCCATAGACTCACAACCACACAGAGACCCATAGACTCACCACCACACATAGACCCATAGACTCATCATCACCACACAGAGACCCATAGACTCAGCACCACAAAGAGACCCATAGACTCATCATCATCACACAGAGACCCATAGACTCACCACCACACAGGGACCCATAGACTCACCACTACACAGCGACCCATAGACTCACTACACAGAGACCCATAGACTCACCACCACACAGAGACCCATAGACTCACCACCACACATAGACCCATAGACTCATCACCACACAGAGACCCATAGACTCATCATCACCACACAGAGACCCATAGACTCATCACCACCACAGAGATCCATAGACTCACCACCACACAGAGACCCATAGACTCACCACCACACAGAGACCCATAGACTCACCACCACACAGAGACCCATAGACTCATCACCACACAGAGACCAATAGACTCATCATCATCATCACACAGAGACCCATAGACTCACCACCACACAGAGACCCATAGACTCATCACCACACAGAGGCCCATAGACTCACCACCACACAGAGACCCATAGACTCACCACCACACAGAGACCCGTAGACTCATCACCACACAGAGGCCCATAGACTCACCACCACACAGAGACCCATAGACTCATCACCACCACACAGAGACCCATAGACTCATCATCACCACACAGAGACCCATAGACTCACCATCACACAGAGACTCATAGACTCATCATCACACAGAGACCCATAGACTCATCATCACACAGAGACCCATAGACTCATCACCACACAGAGACCCATAGACTCATCATCACACAGAGACCCATAGACTCACCACCACACAGAGACACATAGACTCACTCCACAGAGACCCATAGACTCACTACACAGAGACCCATAAACTCACCACACACACAGAGACCCATAGACTCACTACACAGAGACCCATCGACTCACCATCACACAGAGACTCATAGACTCATCATCACACAGAGACCCATAGACTCATCATCACACAGAGACCCATAGACTCATCCCCACACAGAGACCCATAGACTCACCACCACACAGAGACCCACAGACTCACCACCACACAGAGACACATAGACTCACTACCACACAGATACCCATAGACTCATCACCACACAAAGACCCATAGACTCACCACCACACAGAGACCCATAGACTCACCACCACACAGAGACCCACAGACGCACCACCATACAGAAAACCATAGACATACTACACAGAGACCCATAGACTCACCACCACACAGAGACCCATAGACTCACCACCACACAGAGACCCATAGACTCATCACACAGAGACCCATAGACTCACCACACCACACAGAGACCCATAGACTCACCACCACACAGAGACCCGTAGACTCATCACCACCACACAGAGACCCATAGACTCACCACCACACAGAGACCCATAGACTCACCACCACACAGAGACCCATAGACTCACCACCACACAGAGACCCATAGACTCATCACCACACAGAGACCCATAGACTCACCACCACACAGAGACCCATAGACTCACTACCACACAGAGACCCATAGACTCATCACCACCACACAGAGACCCATAGACTCACCACCACACAGAGACCCATAGACTCACCACCACACAGAGACCCGTAGACTCACCACCACACAGAGACCCATAGACTCATCACCACCACACAGAGACCCATAGACTCACCACCACACAGAGACCCATAGACTCATCACCACCACACAGAGACCCATAGACTCACCACCACACAGAGACCCATAGACTCACCACCACACAGAGACTCATAGACTCATCATCACACAGAGATCCAGACTCACCACCTCACAGAGACCCATAGACTCATCACCACACAGAGACCCATAGACTCACCACCACACAGAGACCCGTAGACTCATCACCACCACACAGAGACCCATAGACTCACCATCACACAGAGACTCATAGACTCATCATCACACAGAGACCCATAGACTCATCATCACACAGAGACCCATAGACTCATCACCACACAGAGACCCATAGACTCATCATCACACAGAGACCCATAGACTCACCACCACACAGAGACACATAGACTCACTCCACAGAGACCCATAGACTCACTACACAGAGACCCATAGACTCACCACACACACAGAGACCCATAGACTCACTACACAGAGACCCATCGACTCACCATCACACAGAGACTCATAGACTCATCATCACACAGAGACCCATAGACTCATCATCACACAGAGACCCATAGACTCATCACCACACAGAGACCCATAGACTCATCCCCACACAGAGACCCATAGACTCACCACCACACAGAGACCCATAGACTCATCACCACACAGAGACCCACAGACTCACCACCACACAGAGACCCACAGACTCACCACCACACAGAGACCCATAGACTCACCACCACACAGAGACCCACAGACGCACCACCATACAGAAAACCATAGACATACTACACAGAGACCCATAGACTCACCACCACACAGAGACCCATAGACTCACCACCACACAGAGACCCATAGACTCATCACACAGAGACCCATAGACTCACCACACCACACAGAGACCCATAGACTCACCACCACACAGAGACCCGTAGACTCATCACCACCACACAGAGACCCATAGACTCACCACCACACAGAGACCCATAGACTCACCACCACACA
Source organism: Petromyzon marinus (assembly GCF_048934315.1). NCBI lineage: Eukaryota > Metazoa > Chordata > Hyperoartia > Petromyzontiformes > Petromyzontidae > Petromyzon > Petromyzon marinus. The sequence goes on along the minus strand of NC_133748.1, from coordinate 2,888,325 downwards.
GAGACCCATAGACTCACCACCACCACACAGAGACCCATAGACTCATCACCACCACACAGAGACCCATAGACTCATCACCACCACACAGAGACCCATAGACTCACCACCACACAGAGACACATAGACTCACCACCACACAGAGACCCATAGACTCATCACCCGATGTGTCACTGTGTAAAATGGGTACACGCTGGGAATGTGTACACTTTGTGTGAATGTGTACACTTTGTGTAAATGTGTACACTTTGTGTGAATGTGTGCACTTTGTGTAAATGTGTGCACTTTGTGTGAATGTGTGCACTATGTGTGAATTTGTACACTTTGTGAATGGGTACACTTTGTGTAAATGGGTATACTTTGTGAATGTGTGCACTTTGTGTGAATGTGTGCACTTTGTGTAAATGGGTACACTTTGTGTAAATGGGTACACTTTGTGTGAATGTGTGCACTTTGTGTGAATGTGTGCACTTTGTGAATGGGTACACTTTGTGTAAATGGGTAAATTTTGTGTGAATGTGTACACTTTGTGAATGGGTACACTTTGCGTAAATGGGTGCACTTTGTGTGAATGGGTACACTTTGTGTAAATGGGTACACTTTGTGTAAATGGGTACACTTTGTGTAAATGGGTACACTTTGTGAATGGGTACACTTTGTGTAAATGGGTACACTTTGTGTAAATGGGTACACTTTGTGAATGGGTACACTTTGTGTAAATGGGTACACTTTGTGTAAATGGGTACACTTTGTGTGAATGTGTACACTTTGTGTAAATGGGTACACTTTGTGTGAATGTGTACACTTTGTGTAAATGGGTGCACTTTGTGAATGTGTGCACTTTGTGTAAATGGGTACACTTTGTGTAAATGGGTACACTTTGTGTAAATGGGTACACTTTGTGTGAATGTGTACACTTTGTGTAAATGTGTTACACTTTGTGTAAATGTGTACACTTTGTGTGAATGTGTGCACTTTGTGCAAATGGGTACACTTTGTGAATGTGTACACTTTGTGTAAATGGGTACACTTTGTGTGAATGTGTACACTTTGTGAATGGGTACACTTTGTGTAAATGGGTACACTTTGTGAATGGGTACACTTTGTGAATGGGTACACTTTGTGTAAATGGGTACACTTTGTGTAAATGGGTACACTTTGTGTGAATGTGTGCACTTTGTGTAAATGTGTGCACTTTGTGTAAATGTGTGCACTTTGTGTAAATGGGTGCACTTTGTGTAAATGGGTACACTTTGTGTGAATGTGTGCACTTTGTGTAAATGTGTGCACTTTGTGTAAATGTGTGCACTTTGTGTAAATGGGTACACTTTGTGTAAATGTGTACACTTTGTGTAAATGGGTACACTTTGTGAATGTACATTACCGGCTACTCCGGTGTGATCAGTGACGTCATCCCCCGGGGCGCACGAGAGTCACGTGACCCCACCACGCCCCACCCAGAGCCGGGGTCTGACGCCGCTGCTGGTGGCTTCGCTTATCCCGTCTACAAATTCAAAGTACTCGCAACGTATCCGCTCTACCAATTCCAAGTACCCGTGGCTCATCCTGTCTACCAATTCCAAATACTCGCAACTTATCCGATCTACCAATTCAAAGTGGTCCATTTGGACCACGGCTTATCCTGTCTACCAATTCAAAGTGGTCCACCTGGACCACGGCTTATCCTGTCTACCAATTCAAAGTGGTCCACCTGCACAACGGCTAATCCTGTCTACCAATTCAAAGTGGTCCACCTGCACCACGGCTTATCCTGTCTACCAATTCAAAGTGGTCCACCTGCACCACGGCTTATCGTGTCTACCAATTCAAAATGGTACACCTGCACCACGGCTTATCCTGTCTACCAATTCAAAGTGGTCCACCTGCACCACGGCTTATCCTGTCTACCAATTCAAAATGGTACACCTGGACAACGGCTTATCCTGTCTGCAAATTCAAAGTGGTCCACCTGCACCACGGCTTATCCTGTCTACCAATTCAAAATGGTACACCTGCACCACGGCTTATCCTGTCTACCAATTCAAAGTGGTCCACCTGCACCACGGCTTATCCTGTCTACCAATTCAAAATGGTACACCTGCACCACGGCTTATCCTGTATACCAATTCAAAGTGGTCCACCTGCACCACGGCTTGTCCTGTCTACCAATTCAAAGTGGTCCACCTGCACCACGGCTTATCCTGTCTACCAATTCAAAGTGGTCCACCTGCACCACGGCTTATCCTGTCTGCAAATTCAAAGTGGTCCACCTGCACCACGGCTTATCCTGTCTACCAATTCAAAGTGGTCCACCTGCCCCACGGCTTATCCTGTCTACCAATTCAAAGTGGTCCACCTGCACCACGGCTTATCCTGTCTGCAAATTCAAAGTGGTCCACCTGCACCACGGCTTATCCTGTCTACCAATTCAAAATGGTACACCTGAACCACGGCTTATCCTGTCTGCAAATTCAAAGTGTCCACCAATTCGCAGATAACTCAGCAGTTCATTAAACAGGCGTGCCACGGACGTGGTGAGGGCGTGGTGAGGGTGTGGTGAGGGTGTGGTGAGGGCGTGGTGAGGGTGTGGTGAGGGTGTGGTGAGGGTTCATTGCTGGGTGTAGTCGCGTGTTGCCCAGAGGCAGTTTGGTCTGAACAGCAAATGGACAACGCATTCATTTGGGTGGTTACTGACCCACTCACTCACCCACTCAAATACTCACCCACACACTCACCCACTCAAATACTCACCCACTCAAATACTCACCCACTCACTCACCCACTCAAATACTCACCCACTCACTCACCCACTCAAATACTCACCCACTCACTCACCCACTCAAATACTCACCCACTCACTCACCCACTCAAATACTCACCCACTCACTCACCCACTCAAATACTCACCCACTCACTCACCCACTCAAATACTCACCCACTCACTCACCCACTCAAATACTCACACACTCACTCACCCACTCAAATACTCACCCACTCACTCACCCACTCAAATACTCACCCACTCACTCACCCACTCAAATACTCACCCACTCAAATACTCACCCACTCACTCACTCATAAACTCACTCACTCATACACTCACCCACTCACACACTCACCCACTCACTCACTCATACACTCACTCACTCACTCAAATACTAACCCACTCACTCACTCATACACTCACTCACTCATACACTCACCCACTCACTCACTCATACACTCACTCATACACTCACTCACCCACTCACTCACTCATACACTCACTCACTCACCTACTCACTCACTCACCCACTCAAATACTCACCCACTCACTCACTCATACACTCACTCACTCACTCATACACTCACTCACTCACACACTCACCCACTCACTCACCCACTCACTCACATACTCACTCACCCACTCAAATACTCACCCACTCACTCATACACTCACTCACGTACTCACTCACTCACACACTCACCTACTCACTCACTCACCCACTCACCTACTCACTCACCCACTCACCCACTCATACACTCACCCACTCACCCACTCACTCACTCACCCACTCACTCACCCACACACTCACTCACACACACACTCTTACACTCGCTCACCCACCCACTTACTCATACACGCACTCTCTCACTCATATACTCACTCACCTACTCACTCACTCACACACTCACCTACTCACTCACACACTCACTCACCCACCCACTTACCCACTCACTCACCTACTCACTCACACACTCACCCACCCACTCACCCACTCACTCACCCACTCACTCACCCACCCACCCTCTCACCCACGCACTCACACACCCACTCACTCACCCACTCACTCACTCACCCACTCACTCACTCACCAACCCACCCACTCACCCACTCACTCACACACTCACTCACCGACCCACCCTCTCACCCACGCACTCACACACCCACTCACTCACCCACTCACTCACTCACCCACTCACTCACCCACTCACTCACTCACCCACTCACTCACCCACTCACTCACTCACCCACTCACTCACTCACCCACTCACTCACCCACTCACTCACTCACCCACTCACTCACTCACCCACTCACTCACACACTCACTCACTCACCCACTCACCCACTCACTCACTCACACACTCACCTACTCACTCACCCACCCACTCATCCACTCACTAACTCACTCACCCACCCACTCACTCACACACTCACTCACTCACCCACTCACTCACTCACCCACTCACCCACTCACTCACTCACCCACACACTCACCCACTCACTCACCCACTTACTCACTCACTCATCCACTCACTCACTCACCCACCCACTCACTCATCCACTCACTCACCCACACACTCACTCACACACTCACTCACTCACCCACTCACTCACTCACTCACCCACTCACTCACACACTCACTCACTCACCCACTCACCCACTCACTCACTCACCCACTCACTCACCCACTCACTCACTCACACACTCACCCACTCACTCACCCACTCACTCACTCACACACTCACTCACTCACCCACTCACTCACTCACACACTCACCCACTCACTCACCCACCCACTCACTCACTCACACACTCACCTACTCACTCACCCACCCACTCACTCACCCACTCACTCACTCACCCACACACTCACTCACACACTCACTCACTCACCCACTCACTCACCCACTCACTCACTCACCCACCCACTCACTCATCCACTCACTCACTCACCCACACACTCACTCACTCACACACTCACCCACACACTCACCCACTCACTCACTCACCCACCCACTCACTCACTCACCCACCCACTCACTCATCCACACACTCACTCACTCACCCACACACTCACTCACCCACTCACCCACTCACTCACTCACCCACCCTCTCACCCACACACTGACCAACCCCACGGTATAATTATGATATCACTCAGACGTCAAAGTAACACGGGCGTGTGAGACAGTGTGAGAGGGTGTGTCTTGGGCCTCCCCTAGGTCAACTCAGCCTCAAATCAGTGACCTGGTGTCAGTGGTAGTGGTGTAGTGGTGGTGGTGTAGTGGTGGTGTTGGTGGTGTAGTGGTGGTGGTAGTGGGGTAGTGGTAGTGGTGGTAGTGGTGGTGTAGTGGTGGTGGTGGTAGTGGTGGTAGTTGTGGTAGTGGGGTAGTGTTGTAGTGGTGGTGTAGTGGTGGTGGTGGTGGTGTAGTGGTGGTGGTGTAGTGGTGTAGTAGTGGTGGTGTAGTGGTGGTGGTGTAGTGGTGGTGGTGGTAGTAGTGGTGGTAGTGGTGGTGGTGGTGTAGTGGTGGTGTAGTGGTGGTAGTGGTGGTAGTGGTGGTGGTGCTGGCCACCCACCCCCTCTGTGTGTAGCCACAGTGCCGGTAGCCTTCATAGACGCTGCTGCTGCTGCTACTCGCTACTAACACAGCACTTGCCCCTACAGCCCTGCTAGAGGCTACCTGGGGGAGCTTTGTCTGTGTCTCAGCACTGCCCTACAGCCCTGCTAGAGGCTACCTGGGGGAGCTTTGTCAGTGTCTCAGCACTTGCCCCTACAGCCCTGCTATAGGCTACCTAGGGAGCTTTGTCTGTGTCTCAGCACTTGCCCCTACAGCCCTGCTAGAGGCTACCTGGGGAAGCTTTGTCTGTGTCTCAGCACTTGCCCCTACAGCCCTGCTAGAGGCTACCTGGGAGAGCTTTGTCTGTGTCTCAGCACTTGCCCCTACAGCCCTGCTAGAGGCTACCTGGGAGAGCTTTGTCTGTGTCTCAGCACTTGCCTCTTACAGCCCTGCTAGAGGCTACCTGGGGGAGCTTTGTCTGTCTCAGCACTTGCCTCTACAGCCCTGCTAGAGGCTACCTGGGGGAGCTGTGTCTGTGTCTCAGCACTTGCCCCTACAACCCTGCTAGAAGCTACCTGGGGGAGCTTTGTCTGTCTCAGCACTTGCCCCTACAGCCCTGCTAGAGGCTACCTGGGGAGATTTGTCTGTGTCTCAGCACTTGCCCCTGAAGCCCTGCTAGAGGCTACCTGGGGGAGCTTTGTCTGTATCTCAGCACTTGCCCCTACAGCCCTGCTAGAGGCTACCTGGGGGAGCTTTGTCTGTGTCTCAGCACTTGCCCCTACAGCCCTGCTAGAGGCTACCTGGGGGAGCTTTGTCTGTGTCTCAGCACTTGCCCATACAGCCCTGCCAGAGCCTACCTGGGGGAGCTTTGTCTGTGTCTCAACACTTGCCCCTGCAGCCCTGCTAGAGGCTACCTGGGGGAGCTTTGTCTGTGTCTCAGCACTTGCCCCTACAGCCCTGCTAGAGGCTACCTGGGGGAGCTTTGTCTCTCTCAGCACTTGCCCCTACAGCCCTGCTAGAGGCTACCTGGGGGAGCTTTGTCTGTGTCTCAGCACTTGCCCCTGCAGCCCTGCTAGAGGCTACCTGGGGGAGCTTTGTCTGTGAGTGAGTGTATGAGTGAGTGTATGAGTGAGTGAGTGAATGTATGAGTGATTGTATTAGTGAGTGTGTGAGTGTATTAGTGAGTGTATTAGTGAGTGTGTGAGTGTATTAGTGAGTGTGTGAGTGTATTAGTGAGTGTATGAGTGAGTGAGTGTATGAGTGAGTGTATGAGTGAGTGAGTATATGAGTGAGTGAGTGTATGAGTGAGTGAGTGTATGAGTGAGTGTATGAGTGAGTGAGTGTATGAGTGAGTGAGTGTATGAGTGAGTATATGAGTGAGTGTATTAGTGAGTGTATTAGTGAGTGTATTAGTGAGTGAGTATATTAGTGAGTGAGTGTATTAGTGAGTGTATTAGTGAGTGTATTAGTGAGTGTATTAGTGAGTGACTGTATGAGTGAGTGAGTGTATTAGTGAGTGAGTGTATGAGTGAGTGTATGAGTGAGTGTATTAGTGAGTGTATTAGTGTGTGAGTGTATTAGTGAGTGTATTAGTGAGTGTGTGAGTGAGTGTATGAGTGAGTGTATGAGTGAGTGTATGAGTGAGTGAGTGTATGAGTGAGTGTATGAGTGAATGAGTGTATGAGTGAGTGTATGAGTGAGTGTATGAGCGAGTGAGTGTATGAGTGAGTGTATTAGTGAGTGTATTAGTGAGTGAGTGTATTAGTGAGTGTGTGAGTGTATTAGTGAGTGTATTAGTGAGTGTGTGAGTGTATTAGTGAGTGTGTGAGTGTATTAGTGAGTGTATGAGTGAGTGAGTGTATGAGTGAGTGTATGAGTGAGTGAGTATATGAGTGAGTGAGTGTATGAGTGAGTGAGTGTATGAGTGAGTGTATGAGTGAGTGAGTGTATGAGTGAGTGAGTGTATGAGTGAGTATATGAGTGAGTGTGTGTGTGAGTGTATTAGTGAGTGTATTAGTGAGTGTATTAGTGAGTGTATTATTGAGTGAGTGTATTAGTGAGTGAGTGTATGAGTGAGTGTATTAGTGAGTGTATTAGTGAGTGTATGAGTGAGTGTATTAGTGAGTGTATGAGTGAGTGTATTAGTGAGTGAGTGAGTGTATGAGTGAGTGTGTGAGTGTATTAGTGAGTGTATTAGTGAGTGAGTGTATGAGTGAGTGTATTAGTGAGTGTATGAGTGAGTGTATGAGTGTATGAGTGAGTGTATGTGTGAGTGAGTGTATGAGTGAGTGTATTAGTGAGTGTGTGAGTGAGTGAGTGTATTAGTGAGTGTATGAGTGAGTGTATTAGTGAGTGTATTAGTGAGTGTATGAGTGAGTGTATTAGTGAGTGTATGAGTGAGTGTATTAGTGAGTGTATGAGTGAGTGAGTGTATTAGTGAGTGTATTAGTGAGTGTATGAGTGAGTGTATTAGTGAGTGTATGAGTGAGTGAGTGTATTAGTGAGTGTATTAGTGAGTGTGTGAGTGAGTGAGTGTATTAGTGAGTGTATGAGTGAGTGTATTAGTGAGTGTATTAGTGAGTGTATGAGTGAGTGTATTAGTGAGTGTATGAGTGAGTGTATGAGTGAGTGAGTGTATGAGTGAGTGAGTGTATGAGTGAGTGAGTGTATGAGTGAGTGTATGAGTGAGTGTATGAGTGAGTGTATGAGTGAGTGAGTGTATGAGTGAGTGAGTGTATTAGTGAGTGAGTGTATTAGTGAGTGTATTAGTGAGTGTATGAGTGAGTGTATGAGTGAGTGTATGAGTGAGTGTATGAGTGAGTGTATGAGTGAGTGTATTAGTGAGTGTATGAGTGAGTGTATGAGTGAGTGTATTAGTGAGTGTATGAGTGAGTGAGTGTATGAGTGAGTGTATTAGTGAGTGTATGAGTGAGTGTATGAGTGAGTGTATTAGTGAGTGTATGAGTGAGTGTATTAGTGAGTGTATAAGTGAGTGTATGAGTGAGTGAGTGTATGAGTGAGTGTATGAGTGAGTGTATGAGTGAGTGTATGAGTGAGTGTATTAGTGAGTGTATTAGTGAGTGTATTAGTGAGTGTATGAGTGGGTGAGTGAGTGAGTGTATGAGTGAGTGTATGAGTGAGTGAGTGTATTAGTGAGTGTATTAGTGAGTGTATGTGTGAGTGTATTAGTGAGTGTATGAGTGAGTGTATTAGTGAGTGTATTAGTGAGTGTATGAGTGAGTGTATTAGTGAGTGTATGAGTGAGTGAGTGTATGAGTGAGTGTATGAGTGAGTGTATTAGTGAGTGTATGAGTGAGTGAGTGTATGAGTGAGTGAGTGTATTAGTGAGTGTATTAGTGAGTGTATTAGTGAGTGTATGAGTGAGTGTATGAGTGAGTGTATGAGTGAGTGAGTGTATTAGTGAGTGTATGAGTGAGTGTATTAGTGAGTGTATGAATGAGTGAGTGTATTAGTGAGTGTATTAGTGAGTGTATTAGTGAGTGTATTAGTGAGTGTATGAGTTAGTGTATGAGTGAGTGAGTGTATGAGTGAGTGAGTGTATGAGTGAGTGTATTAGTGAGTGTATGAGTGAGTGTATTAGTGAGTGAGTGTATTAGTGAGTGTATTAGTGAGTGTATGAGTGAGTGTATGAGTGAGTGTATGAGTGAGTGTATGAGTGTATGAGTGAGTGTATGAGTGAGTGTATGAGTGAGTGTATTAGTGAGTGTATGAGTGAGTGAGTGTATGAGTGAGTGAGTGTATGAGTGAGTGAATGAGTGAGTGTATGAGTGAGTGTATTAGTGAGTGTATGAGTGAGTGTATTAGTGAGTGTATTAGTGAGTGTATTAGTGAGTGTATGAGTGAGTGAGTGAGTGTATGAGTGAGTGTATTAGTGAGTGAGTGTATGAGTGAGTGTATTAGTGAGTGTATGAGTGAGTGTATGAGTGAGTGAGTGTATGAGTGAGTGTATGAGTGAGTGTATTAGTGAGTGTATTAGTGAGTGTATGAGTGAGTGTATGAGTGAGTGAGTGTATTAGTGAGTGTATTAGTGAGTGTATGATTGAGTGTATGAGTGAGTGTATTAGTGAGTGTATGAGTGAGTGTATGAGTGAGTGTATGAGTGAGTGAGTGTATGAGTGAGTGTATTAGTGAGTGTATGAGTGAGTGCATTAGTGAGTGTATTAGTGAGTGTATGAGTGAGTGTATGAGTGAGTGTATTAGTGAGTGTATGAGTGAGTGAGTGTATGAGTGAGTGTATGAGTTAGTGTATGAGTGAGTGAGTGTATGAGTGAGTGTATTAGTGAGTGTATTAGTGAGTGTATTAGTGAGTGTATGAGTGAGTGTATTAGTGAGTGTATTAGTGAGTGTATTAGTGAGTGTATTAGTGAGTGAGTGTATTAGTGAGTGTATTAGTGAGTGTATGAGTGAGTGAGTTTATTCACCAGCTCGTTGTCTTCCTCTGCGTCTCCTACTACCGCTCTCCAAGTCGCACTGCAGTGGGGAGTGGTGGGCACGAAGCAATATTCACACTGAGACCCCACCCACTCACACACACACAGACACACACACCTACACACACATTCAGACACACACACACCTACACACACATTCAGACACACACCTACACACACACAGACACACACACACACTCACCACTCACACACACAGACACACACACACCTACACACACATTCAGACACACACCTACACACACATAGACACACACTCACCACTCACACACACACAGACACACACACCTACACACACATTCAGACACACACCTACACACACAGACACACAGACACACACATTCAGACACACACCTACACACACATTCAGACACACACACACCTACACACACAGACACACACACACATAGACACCTACACACACATTCAGACACACACCTACACACACAGACACACACACACCTACACACACATTCAGACACGCACCTACACACACACAGACACACACACACTCACCCACTCACACACACACAGACACACACACCTACACACACACATTCAGACACACACATAGACACACACAGACACACACACACATATACACACACACACACAGACACACACTCACCCACCCACTCACACACACACAGACACACACATAGACACACACATTCAGACACACACCTACACACACACAGACACACACACACTCACCCACTCACACACACACACAGACACACACACCTACACACACATTCAGACACACACCTACACACACACAGACACACACACACTCACCCACTCACACACACACAGACACACACACACCTACACACACATTCAGACACACACCTACACACACAGACACACACACATAGACACACTCACCCACCCACTCACACACACAGACACACACACCTACACACACATTCAGACACACACCTACACACACAGACACACACACACCTACACACACATTCAGACACACACCTACACACACATAGACACACACTCACCCACTCACACACACACAGACACACACACCTACACACACATTCAGACACACACACATAGACACACACACAGACACACACACCTACACACACACACTCACCCACTCACACACACACAGACACACACATAGACACACACACCCACACACACACATTCAGACACACACACAGACACACACACACATCCACACACACTCACACACACACAGACACACATTCACAGAGGCACACACAGACACACACACAGACACACACACCCACACACACACATTCAGACACACACACGGACACACACACATCCACACACACTCACACACAGACACATACACACAGACGCACACTTAGACACACACAGACACACAGACACCTACACACACAGACACACACATAGACACACACACCTACACACACACAGACACACACACACTCACACACTCACCTACACAGACACACACATAGACACACACACACCCACACACACACATTCAGGCACACACACAGACACATATAGACATCCACACACACTCACACACACACACATTCAGACACACACACAGACACACACACACTCACCCACACAGACACACACATAGACACACACACACCTACACACACACAGACACACACACACTCACCCACACAGACACACCTACACACACTCACATACACACATCCACACACACAGACACAGACACCTACACACACACACCCACACACACACCCACACACTCACACACGCACACACACCCCATCCACACACTCACACACACTCACACACACATAGACACACACACACTACACACACACAGTATACACCTACACACACCCACACACTCACACACCTACACACACACACTCACACATCTACACACACCACACACACACTACACATTACACTACACACACTACACTAGACACACACTACACACACACCCACACACACCCACACACACCCAAATACACACACCACACACACACACTATATACACACACTCACCCTACACACCCCCACACACACACACCCATACACACTACACCCCACCCATACACACACCCACACCCCACCCATACACCCCCACACACACCACAGACACTGCACTATACACACTACACACACACTACACACACACTACACACACACTACACACACACTACACACACACTACACACACAGACACACAGTACACTGCACACACTACACACACACTACACACACTACACACACACTACACGCACTACACTACACCATATACACACACACTAAACAACACACAGACACACACTACACTACACACACTACACACACACCACAGACTCTCACGCACCCACCGTGTTCTGTCCGTGTGTGCGAAGCCCGTTGGACACACACACTACACACACACGGAGACCCTCACACACGGACACTCACACACTACACACACACACCACACACACACACGGAGACACTCACACACTACACACGCACACTACACACACGGAGACACTCACACACTACACACACACACTACACACGCACACTACACACACACACTACACACACTACACACACGGAGACAATCACACACTACACACGCACACTACACACACACACTACACACACGGAGACACTCACACACACACCACACACACTACACACACACTACACACACACTACCACACACACTGAACTATACACACTACACACACACTACACACACACTGCACTATACACACTACACACACACACTACACACACACTACACACACTACACACACACACGGAGACACTCACACACGGAGACTCACACACACACACTACACACACACTACACACACCACACACACACTACACACACTACACACACACTACATACACACACACTACACACTACACACACACTACACACACACACTACACACACTACACACACACACTACACACACACACTACACACACTACACACACACGGAGACACTCACACACGGAGACTCACACCCGCTGTTGTGTCTGGACAGGCACGACATCGCCATCGCGCGGTAGGAATCCGCCTGTAGCTGAGACTCGCCCAAACCACACCCAGTCGTGTTTTGGGGTGTGTGTGGTGTGTGTGTAGGTGTGTGTGTGTAGGTGTGTGTGTGTGTAGGTGTGTGTAGGTGTGTGTGTAGGTGTGTGTAGGTGTGTGTGTAGGTGTGTGTAGGTGTGTGTAGGTGTGTGTGTTGGTGTGTGTAGGTGTGTGTGTAGGTGTGTGTTGGTGTGTGTTGGTGTGTGTGTAGGTGTGTGTGTAGGTGTGTGTGTGTAGGTGTGTGTGTGTAGGTGTGTGTGTGGTGTGTGTGTGTAGGTGTGTATATGTGTGTGTGTAGGTGTGTGTTGGTGTGTGTAGGTGTGTGTTGGTGTGTGTTGGTGTGTGTAGGTGTGTGTGTGTAGGTGTGTATATGTGTGTAGGTGTGTGTTGGTGTGTGTGTAGGTGTGTGTGTAGGTGTGTGTAGGTGTGTGTTGGTGTGTGTGTTGGTGTGTGTGTAGGTGTGTGTGTAGGTGTGTGTATGTGTGTGTGTAGGTGTGTGTGTGTAGGTGTGTGTGTGTAGGTGTGTATATGTGTGTGTAGGTGTGTGTTGGTGTGTGTTGGTGTGTGTAGATGTGTGTGTAGGTGTGTAGGTGTGTGTGTAGGTGTGTGTTGGTGTGTGTTTGTGTGTGTGTAGGTGTGTGTGTGTAGGTGTGTGTGTAGGTGTGTGTGTGTAGGTGTGTGTGTAGGTGTGTAGGTGTTTGTATGTAGGTGTGTATATGTGTGTGTGTAGGTGTGTGTGTAGGTGTGTATATGTGTGTGTATGTGTGTGTTGGTGTGTGTAGGTGTGTGTATATGTGTGTAGGTGTGTGTTGGTGTGTGTTGGTGTGTGTAGGTGTGTGTGTGTAGGTTTGTGTGTGTAGGTGTGTGTGTAGGTGTGTATATGTGTGTAGGTGTGTGTGTGTAGGTGTGTGTTGGTGTGTTGGTGTGTGTGTAGGTGTGTGTAGGTGTGTGTTGGTGTGTGTAGGTGTGTGTAGGTGTGTGTTGGTGTGTGTAGGTGTGTGTTGGTGTGTGTTGGTGTGTGTGTGTAGGTGTGTATATGTGTGTAGGTGTGTGTTGGTGTGTGTAGGTATGTGTGTAGGTGTGTGTGTTGGTGTGTGTTGGTGTGTGTAGGTGTGTGTAGGTGTGTGTTGGTGTGTGTGTTGGTGTGTGTGTAGGTGTGTGTATAGGTGTGTGTGTGTAGGTGTGTGTGTGTAGTGTGTGTGTAGTGTGTGTAGGTGTGTGTGTGTAGGTGTGTGTGTGTATGTGTGTGGGTGTGTATGTAGGTGTGTGTATGTATGTGTGTAGGTGTATGTGTGTGTATGTGTGTGGGTGTGTATGTAGGTGTGTGTAGGTGTGTGTAGGTGTATGTGTGTGTGTATGTGTGGGTGTGTATGTAGGTGTGTGTATGTAGGTGTGTGTGTGTAGGTGTGTGTGTATGTGTGTGTATATGTGTGTGTGTAAGTAGGTGTATGTAGGTGTATGTATGTATGTAGGTGTATGTGTGTGTGTATGTAGGTGTGTGTAGGTGTATGTGTGTATGACAGAGGAGGTGTTCAGGATGGTTGAGAAAAAGCGACAGGCCCACTGTCATCGGCTACAGAATTCCACATCAGAGAATGAGAAGGCTTACCGCAGCCTTCGCTTGGAGGTTCGGAGAACCGTGAGGCGCTGCAAGGATGGGTGGTGGTCGCGGGTTGCTGAGGAGATGGAGTCTGCCTCAGTGGCCCGTAATCACAAATCTCTATTTAACTCCATCAAAGAAGTAACCTGCAGCGCCACACCTATTACCATCATTAGGGGAAAAAACGGTGATCCAATCTCCGACCCCCAGGAACAGGTTTGCAGATTTGCTGAGCATTTCTGTGAGGTCCTGGGGGAGGGGAAATCCCTCAGCCTGGAAAACATCGTGGCACAAAGTGAAGATGACCCTGCTGAGGCTGCGGTGCCTCAAATATTGGAAGAAGTCACCGCCTGTGAGTGGCTGGCTGAGGTGCCATCTGTTGAGGAAGTGCTGAAGGTGATCCGGAGTCTGAGACCAGGAAAGGCAGCGGGCAGAGATGATCTTCCAAGCGAAATGCTGAGGGAGGGTGGCGTTTGTGCACAGACTGCCCTTTATGACATCATAACAACAGTCTGGACCACTGGACGGGTTCCGCAGGATTGGAAGGATGCCCTGGTGGTCCCCCTCTTTAAGAAGGGTGACCGCACAGACTGTAACAACTACAGGGGCAGCTCACTCCTCAGTGTGCCGGGAAAGGTCCTGGCAAGGATTATTCAACATCGCCTTGCCAGGCACGCTGAGGAGAGGCTTGCGGAGCCCCAATGCGGTTTCAGGAAAGGGCGGTCCTGCACAGATGCCATATTTTGTGTCCGTCTGCTACAGCAGAGGTGTAGGGAATTCCAACAAGACCTACATCTCTGCTTTATTGACCTGGTCAAGGCCTATGATACCATCAGTAGGCCTGGGCTGTTCTTCGTGCTTTTGGAGTACCTGACCCTCTGCTCACGATCATTAAGGACCTTCATGATGGTGAGCGGGCCTGGGTCAAACTACGTGGCCGGGAGTCAGAGCCATTCTCTGTACACCTTGGGGTGTGACAGGGATGTCCTCTGGCTCCCACATTATTTAACATCTATTTTGACCACGTAGTTCGTGAAGCCTTCAATAACTGTACCGGAGGAATCTCCATTTGGTACAGATATAATGGGAGGCTGATCGATGCCCGGGTACGGTCAAGGGATGGCTCCCTATTGGTCAACCACGTTATGTATGCCGATGATTTGGTAATAGCTGCTCATTCAGAGGAGGAGTTGGAGACGCTGCTGCTGAGACTGGAGCTTGCCACTAAGAGGTGGGGCCTTACCATCAGCCCCACCAAAACTAAGCACCTGCCTGGGTATTTTGTACCATCGGACACTCCACCCCCACAATTCCCAATCGGTGATGGGGCAGTTGTGGAGAGAGTGGAGAGTTTCCCATACCTGGGCAGTGTGCTTATGACCGAATCTTTTCATCTACTACGTAACGCTGTGTGGAAGCTACCTGGTCTGTCACTCCGCACTAAGCTTCAGGTCTTCTCGGCCACGGTCATTCCCTCCCTTCTCTACGCTTGCGAAACGTGGACCCCCCCTAATGGAGCATCTTCGCCGGTTAGAAACATTTAGGCTGGCCTGCCTACGATCCATCCTGGGATTAACCAGGCTGGATTGTGTGAGGAGCTCACAAATCCTTGAAAGATCTGGGCAGGGTCCCATCGGTGAGCTCCTCCGGCAGGCAAGGCTGCGATGGCTGGGTCATGTAGCCCGCATGCCCAGCCACCGCATGCCTAAACAGCTTTTGTTTGGCCGGATTGAGGGGGCTAAACGGGCGCGGCACGGGCTAGAGAAGAGATGGAGTGATGTGGTACAGGAGGACGTGGAGCTGAGTGGACTTGCCGATGACTGGTACCAGCGGTGTCAAGATCGGCCTCTGTGGAGGAGGCTCGTGAAGGACGCTACTGGGCAGTTGGAGGCAGTCGCCCTCCAACAACAACGGAGGGCGGAGGAGCGACGCTCACAACAACGAGCGGAGCGCCGCGTGGCTAAAGCACAGCAGGTTGGCACAGTAGGGGGCACAGGTGGTGCATCAGCCAGTCATCTCAGTCAATCGACCCGTGGCACCTGCTGGGTCTGCCCCGTGACCTCCTGCCAGCGGGCGTTCGACACTTCACGTGGCCTCAGGGTGCACATAGCCTGGCACAAGCGTCGTGGTGACGTCACCTCCACTTAGTGGCGAATGGCGGTTGTTGTTGTTTAGGTGTGTGTGTGTTGGGGTGTAGGTGTGTGTGTGTTGGTGTCTAGGTGTGTGTGAGTGTATGTGTGGGTGTGTTGGTGTGTGTATGTAGGTGTGTTGGTGTGTGTGGGTGTTGGTGTGGGTGTGTGTGGGTGTTGGTGTGTGTATGTGTGTGGGTGTTGGTGTGTGTGGGTGTTGGTGTGTGTGGGTGTTGGGGTGGGTGTGTGTGTGTATGTGTGTGGGTGTTGGTGTGTATGTGCCCCTACAGCCCTGCTAGGGCTACCTGGGGGAGCTTTGTCTGTGTCTCAGCACTTGCCCCTGCAGCCCTGCTAGAGGCTACCTGGGGGAGCTTTGTCTGTGTCTCAGCACTTGCCCCTGCAGCCCTGCTAGAGGCTAGCTGGGGGAGCTTTGTCTGTGTCTCAGCACTTGCCCCTGCAGCCCTGCTAGAGGCTACCTGGGGGAGCTTTGTCTGTGTCTCAGCACTTGCCCCTACAGCCCTGCTAGAGGCTACCTGGGGGAGCTTTGTCTGTGTCTCAGCACCTGCCCCTACAGCCCTGCTAGAGGCTACCTGGGGGAGCTTTGTCTGTGTCTCAACACTTGCCCCTACAGCCCTGCTAGAGGCTACCTGGGGGAGCTTTGTCTGTGTCTCTATTCCGCACACGGCGGGGTACAGTACGGTACAGTACGCGCAGTGCAAAGACATAGGTTCCCCGGGTAGCCTCTAGCAGGGCTCCAGGGGCAAGTGCTGTTACTCACACGCTCACTCACTCACCCACTCACTCACCCACACACTCACTCACACAGTCACCCACACACTCACCCACTCACTCACTCACCCACTCACTCACCCACTCACTCACACAGTCACCCACTCACTCACCCACTCACCACTCACTCACCCACTCACCACTCACTCACTCACCCACTCACCACTCACTCACTCACTCACCCACTCACTCACCCACTCACCCACACACTCACTCACACACTCACCCACTCACTCACCCACTCACCCACACACTCACTCACCTACTCACTCACTCACTCACCCACTCACTTACCCACTCACCCAGGGCTCACCCACTCACTCACCCACACACTCACTCACCCACACACTCACACACTCACCCACACACTCACTCACCCACACACTCACTCACCCACTCACTCACCCACTCACCCACACACTCACTCACCCACTCACTCACTCACCCACTCACCCATACACTCACTCACCCACTCACCCAGGGCTCACTGCGTATTGCGTGGACAGTGTTTCGGGCTGTTGCTTAATTTCTGGCCCTTATCCCACTACGACATCTTGGGAATCGGACACCACAGTCACCACCACCACCACGCTCACCACACCACCACCACGCTCACCACACCACCACCACGCTCACCACCACTACCACGCTCACCACCACCACCACGCTCACCACCACCACGCTCACCACCACCACCACTGTCACCACCACTACCACCACCAACCCACCCAACTCACCACCGATCCTCCAGGCCGGGTCCCTTTAAGAGAGGCGCGGTCTCTCGACAGGGATACAGCGGGGCTGCCGTAATGACAACAGCAGCAGCTGGGTCCCTTTAAGAGGGATGCCCCGTGTCCCTTTAAGAAATGGGTGTTCTCCCCCCTCCCCCGCCCGGGTCCCTTTAAGAGAGGGGGACCCTTTAAGAGAGGGGTCCCTTTAAAAGAGGGGTCCCTTTAAGAGAGAGGTCGGTCCCCAAGAGTCCCTTTAAGAGAGGGGTTCCTTTAAGAGAGGGGTCCCTTTAAGAGAGGGGCCCCTTTAAGAGAGGGGCCCCTTTAAGAGAGGGGTCCCTATAAGAGAGGGCTCCCTTTAAGAGAGGGTTTCCCAAGAGGCAGCGGCGTGGTGAGGGAGGCGGGGGGTGTAGGAGGGGGGTCACCAAAACAGGGAGCAGCTAGATTGGGTACCTTGGGGACTTCTGTGTGATCTAGGAGGGATCTGGTATCTGTGTTTGTACAGAGTAGAGGCTTACATTCCAACCCCCTGGGCAGCTAGATTGGGTACCTTGGGGACTTCTGTGAGATCCAGGAGGTTCTGGTTCGCTGGTTCTGGTATCTGTGTTTGTACCAGAGTAGAGGCGTCCATTCTAACCCCGTCGGCAGCTAGATTGGGTACCTTGAGGATTCTGTGGGTTCCAGGAGGTTCTGGTTCGCTGGATCTGGTATCTGTGTGTGTACCAGAGTAGAGGCTTACATTCCAACCCCTGGGCAGCTAGATTGGGTACCTTGGGGACTTCTGTGAGATCCAGAAGGTTCTGGAACCTGTGTTTGTATCAGAGTAGAGGCTTACATTCCAACCCCCGTCGGCAGCTAGATTGGGTACCTTGGGGACTTCTGTGTGATCTAGGAGGTTCTGGTATCTGTGTTTGTGTCAGAGTAGAAGCTTCCATTCCAACCCTCGTCGGCAGCTAGATTGGGTACCTTGGGGACTTCTGCGGGATCCAGAAGGTTCTGGATCGCTGGATCTGGTATCTGTGTTTGTACCAGAGTAGAGGCTTACATTCCAACCCCCTGGGCAGCTAGATTGGGTACCTTGAGGATTCTGTGGGTTCCAGGAGGTTCTGGTTCGCTGGTTCTGGTACCTGTGTTTGTACAGAGTAGAGGCTTACATTCCAACCCCCGTCGGCAGCTAGATTGGGTACCCTGGGGACCTCTCTGGGATCCAGGAGGTTCTGGTATCTGTGTTTGTGCCAGAGTAGAGGCTTACATTCCAACCCCGTCGGCAGCTAGATTGGGTACCTTGGGGACTTCTGTGTGATCTAGGAGGTTCTGGTATCTGTGTTTGTGTCAGATGAGAGGCTTCTATTCCAACCCCCTGGGCAGCTAGATTGGGTACCTTGGAGACTTCTGCGGGATCCAGAAGGTTCTGGATCGCTGGTTCTGGTATCTGTGTTTGTGCCAGAGTAGAGGCTTACATTCCAACCCTCGTCGGCAGCTAGATTGGGTACCTTGGGGACTTCTGCGGGATCCAGAAGGTTCTGGATCGCTGGATCTGGTACCTGTGTTTGTGCCAGAGTAGAGGCTTCAATTCCAACCCCCGTCGGCAGCTAGATTGGGTACCTTGGGGACTTCTGTGTGATCCAGAAGGTTCTGGGTCGCCGGTTCTGGTATCTGTGTTTGTGCCAGAGTAGAGGCTTACATTCCAACCCCGTCGGCAGCTAGATTGGGTACCTTGGGGACTTCTGTGGAAACCAGAAGGTTCTGGATCGCTGGATCTGGTACCTGTGTTTGTGCCAGAGTAGAGGCTTACATTCCAACCCCCGTCGGCAGCTAGATTGGGTACCTTGGGGACTTCTGTGGAAACCAGAAGGTTCTGGATCGCTGGATCTGGTACCTGTGTTTGTACCAGAGTAGAGGCTTCCATTCCAACCCCGTGGGCAGCTAGATTGGGTACCTTGGGGACTTCTGTGAGATTCAGAAGGTTCTGGTATCTGTGTTTGTACAGAGTAGAGGCTTCCATCCCATCCCCTGGGCAGCTAGATTGAGCACCTTGGAGACTTCTGCGGGATCCAGAAGGTTCTGGATCGCTGGATCTGGTACCTGTGTTTGTGCCAGAGTAGAGGCTTACATTCCAACCCCCGTCGTCAGCTAGATTGGGTACCTTGGGGACTTCTGTGTGATCCAGAAGGTTCTGGGTCGCCGGTTCTGGTATCTGTGTTTGTGCCAGAGTAGAGGCTTACATTCCAACCCCCGTCAGCAGCTAGATTGGGTACCTTGGGGACTTCTGTGTGATCTAGGAGGTTCTGGTATCTGTGTTTGTGTCAGAGTAGAAGCTTCCATTCCAACCCCCTGGGCAGCTAGATTGGGTACCTTGGAGACTTCTGCGGGATCCAGAAGGTTCTGGATCGCTGGATCTGGTACCTGTGTTTGTGCCAGAGTAGAGGCTTACATTCCAACCCCCGTCGGCAGCTAGATTGGGTACCTTGGGGACTTCTGTGAGATCCAGAAGGTTCTGGTATCTGTGTTTGTACCAGAGTAGAGGCTTCTATTCCAACCCCCGTGGGCAGCTAGATTGGGTACCTTGGGGACTTCTGCGGGATCCAGAAGGTTCTGGATCGCTGGATCTGGTACCTGTGTTTGTGCCAGAGTAGAGGCTTACATTCCAACCCCCGTCGGCAGCTAGATTGGGTACCTTGGGGACTTCTGTGTGATCCAGAAGGTTCTGATTCGCTGGATCTGGTACCTGTGTTTGTGCCAGAGTAGAGGCTTACATTCCAACCCCCGTCGGCAGCTAGATTGGGTACCTTGGGGACTTCTGTGAGATCCAGAAGGTTCTGGATCGCTGGTTCTGGTACAGAGTAGACGCTTCCATTATCCCCCACGTCGGCAGCTAGATTGGGTACTTTGGGGACTTCTGTGAGATCCAGAAGGTTCTGGATCGCTGGTTCTGGTACAGAGTAGACGCTTCCATTATCCCCCACGTCGTCAGCTAGATTGGGTACCTTGGGGACTTCTGCGGGATCCAGAAGGTTCTGGATCGCTGGATCTGGTACCTGTGTTTGTGCCAGAGTAGAGGCTTACATTCCAACCCCCGTCGGCAGCTAGATTGGGTACCTTGGGACTTCTGTATGATCCAGAAGGTTCTGGATCGCTGGTTCTGGTACCTGTGTTTGTGCCAGAGTTCAGCTTCAGTTCCACGTATTTTGGTATAGCCCCCCGTGAGCCGTTCGGCTCTTGATGCGGGTGCAACTTGCAACAATCAAAAAAACTAAAACACGATCAAGAAAAAAATCATCTTAAAGCGACTCTGTGTGTGTGTGTTGACTGTGCAAAACAGAAAATCCATTTTTTTTTTAAACAGCATAAATATTATAATTCTTAGCTCTTTCGGTAAAGTCACCACGTTGAAGGGAAACAATAAAATAATAAAATATATATAAAACAATACAAAAAATTCTCACGACGTTTCGACCATAACACAAACGGTCGTCATCAGGTGTGTCGGTTTGATGGTGATGGTGGTGGTGATGATGGTGGTGGTGATGGTGGTGGTGATGGTGGTGCATTAATGCAAACCGACACACCTGATGACGACCGTTTGTGTTATGGTCGAAACGTCGTGATAATTTTTTATTGTTTTATATATTATTATTTTATCGTTTCCCTTCAACGTGACTTTACCGAAAGAGCTAAGAATATGAATTACTGCAGTCACGAAAGCTTGAAATCAAAAGCAAAAATATTCCTGCAAAAAAAGCAGCGTACACGAACGCTGCGTTTAAAAATCCCAGTGGGATGCAAAGTCAAACAACAACATCAACAACAACAACAACCACAAGACAACTTAGATTAAGGCCGTCAGTCTAACTCCGTGCTACAACAAACACAAACATGTCGTGATGGGGCGTGATAGGGCGTGGGAGTTGAGAGTTTATTATTAGCTCAGCCTGCCGTGAAATGTCAGACGGGGGGTGATGGTGAAGGTGGTGATGGTGGTGGGTGATGGTGGTGGTGGTGGTGGGTGATGGTGGTGGTGATCATGGTGGTGGTGGTGATGGTGGTGGTGATGATGGTGGTGATGGTGGTGGTGATGGTGGTGGTGGTGGTGATGATGGTGGTGGTGGTGATGGTGGTAATCATGGTGGTGGTGGTGATGGTGGTGATGGTGGTGGTGGTGATGGTGGTGGTGGGGATGGTGGTGGTGGTGATGGTGGTGGTGGTGGTGATGGTAGTGGTGATGGTGGTGATGGTGGTGATGGTGGTGGTGGTGATGGTGGTGGTGATGGTGGTGGTGATGCTGGTGGTGGTGGTGATGGTGGTGGTGATGATGGTGATGATGGTGGTGGTGGTGGTGATGATGGTGGTGGTGATGATGGTGATGATGGTGGTGGTGATGGTGGTGGTGATGGTGGTGATGGTGGTGGTGATGGTGGTGGTGATGGTGGTGGTGATGATGGTGATGATGGTGGTGGTGGTGATGGTGGTGGTGATTGTGGTGGTGATGGTGGTGGTGATGATGGTGGTGACGGTGGTGGTGATAGTGGGTGGTGGTGGAGGGTGGTGGTGGTGGGTGGTGATAGTGGTGATGATGGTGATGATGGTGGTGGTGGTGGTGATGATGGTGGTGGTGATGATGGTGATGATGGTGGTGGTGATGGTGGTGGTGATGGTGGTGATGGTGGTGGTGATGGTGGTGGTGATGGTGGTGGTGATGATGGTGATGATGGTGGTGGTGGTGATGGTGGTGGTGATTGTGGTGGTGATGGTGGTGGTGATGATGGTGGTGACGGTGGTGGTGATAGTGGGTGGTGGTGGAGGGTGGTGGTGGTGGGTGGTGATAGTGGTGATGATGATGGTGGTGGTGGTGGGTGGTGGTGATGGTGGTGATGATGATGGTGGTGGTGGTGGTGATGGTGGTGGGTGATAGCGGTGGTGGGTGGTGGTGGGTGGTGATGGTGGGTGGTGGATGATGGTGGTGGTGATGATGATGGTGGTGGTGATAGTGGTGGTGATGGTGGGTGGTGGTGATGGTGGTTGTGGTGGGTGGTGGGTGATAGTGGCGGTGATGGTGGTGGTGATGGTGGTGGTGGTGATAGTAGTGGTGATGGTGGTGGTGGGTGGTGATGATGGTGGTGGTGATGGTGGGTGGTGATGATGGTGGTGGGTGGTGGTGGTGGTAGTGGTGGTGGTGGTGATAGTGGTGGGTGATGGCGGGTGGTGGGTGGTGGTGGGTGGTGGTGGTGATGATAGTAGTGGTGATGGTGGTGGTGGTGATAGTGGTGGGTGGTGGTGGGTGGTGGTGGTGGTGATGATAGTAGTGGTGATGGTGGTGGTGATAGTGGTGGGTGATGGTGGTGGTGGGTGGGTGGTGATAGTGGTGATAGTAGTGGTGATGGTGGGTGGTGGTGGTGATAGTGGTGGGTGATGGTGGGTGGTGGGTGTTGGTGATGGTGGGTGGTGGTGGTGATAGTGGTGGGTGATGGTGGGTGGTGGTGGGTGGTGATAGTGGTGGTGATGATAGTAGTGGTGATGGTAGTGGTGATAGTGGTGGTGATGGTGGGTGGTGGTGGTGGGTGGTGATAGTGGTGGTGATGGTGGGTGGGTGGTGGCGATGGTGGTGGTGGTGATAGTGGTGGTGATGGTGGGTGGGTGATGGTGATGGTGGTGATAGTGGTGATGGTGGGTGGTGGTGGTGGGTGATGGTGATGGTGGTGATGGTGGTGATGGTGGGTGGTGGTGGTGGGTGATGGTGATGGTGGTGATAGTGGTGATGGTGGTGATGGTGGGTGGTGGTGGTGGGTGGTGGTTTTGGCTGCTTCCCCACGGGTTGGTTAACATCTCTAGGACGTCCCGAGGAGATTTTCACGAGAGAGACAATCCTAGATCTCTCGTACCGGTAGGAACCTCCTCCTGGTGACGACACCACCAGCACCACCACCACCACCAGCACCACCACCACCACCCTCATCACCATCACCACCAGCACCAGCACCACCATCACCACCATCACCACCACTATCACCACCACCATCACCACCACCACCCTCATCACCACCACCACCATCACCACCACCAGCAGCCCATAGAGGATTATTGTTGCGTCTGTCCGTACGTCGTGCATACAGACACGGCAGGGGAGGGGCTGGGAGGGGAGGGGAGGGGCTGGGAGGAGAGGGGAGGGGCTTGGTGGGAGGGGAGGGGCTGGGTGGGGAGGGGAGGGGCTGGGTGAGGGGGGAGGGGCTGGGTGGGGAGGGGTGGGGAGGTTGGGGAGGGGCTGGGTGGGAGGGGCTGGCTGGGTGGGGCTGGGTGGGGAGGTTGGGGAGGGGCTGGGTGGGAGGGGCTGGGTGGGGAGGTTGGGGTGGGGCTGGGTGGGGATGCTCACCCCGTGGTGCCCCCCCCTTTATAAACGTTTCACCAACTCACGTGCGGCTTGTGGCCCGCCCTCACAGTCGGGCATATCGTGCGTCATGCACCACGTGGTGCGTCATGCACCACGTGGTGCGTCATGCACCACGTGGTGCGTCATGCACCACGTGGTGCGTCATGCACCACGTGGTGCGTCATGCACCACGTGGTGCGTCATGCACCACGTGGTGCGTCATGCACCACGTGGTGCGTCATGCACCACGTGGTGCGTCATGCACCACGTGGTGCGTCATGCACCACGTGGTGCGTCATGCACCACGTGGTGCGTCATGCACCACGTGGTGCGTCATGCACCACGTGGTGCGTCATGCACCACGTGGTTCATGCGGCACCACGTGGTGACGTCTACACCACGTGGTGCCGCATGCACCACGTGGTGCCGCATGCACCACGTGGTGACGCATGCACCACGTGGTGACGCATGCACCACGTGGTGACGCATAAACCACGTGGTGACGTATACACCACGTGGTGACGCATACACCACGTGGTGACGTTATCACCACGTGGTGACGTATACACCACGTGGTGCTGTATACACCACGTGGTGCTGCATACACCACGTGGTGACGCATCCACCACGTTGTGACGCATGCACCACGTGGTACACCACGTGGTGCCGCCCTTGTTGACGCTGTCCATTGACCGAGCAACGCAACATTCCTACTACCAGCCCCCTCCGCAGGAGAATGTGTTGTGTTATATTTTATAGATATTTTGTTATTAAGGATAATGCCATGAAACACTATCGTCACATTACTAGCCGGACGTGGGTTCGATCCTGACAATGGGGAGATGTTGACTACCTCGCCTGGTCTACAGGGGGTCGTGGGTTCCATCCTGACAATGGGGAGATGTTGACTACCTCGCCTGGTATACAGGAGGTCGTGGGTTCGATCCTGACAATGAGGAGATGTTGACTACCTCGCCTGGTCTACAGGAGGTCGTGGGTTCCATCCTGACAATGGGGAGATTTTGACTACCTCGCCTGGTCTACAGGAGGTCGTTGGTTCCATCCTGACAATGGGGAGATGTTGACTACCTCGCCTGGTATACAGGAGGTCGTGGGTTCCATCCTGACAATGGGGAGATTTTGACTACCTCGCCTGGTCTACAGGAGGTCGTTGGTTCCATCCTGACAATGGGGAGATGTTGACTACCTCGCCTGGTATACAGGAGGTCGTGGGTTCGATCCTGACAATGGGGAGATGTTGACTACCTCGCCTGGTCTACAGGAGGTCGTGGGTTCCATCCTGACAATGGAGAGATGTTGACTACCTCGCCTGGTATACAGGAGGTCGTGGGCTCCATCCTGACAATGGGGAGATGTTGACTACCTTGCCTGGTCTACAGGAGGTCGTGGGTTCGATCCTGACAATGGGGAGATTTTGACTACCTCGCCTGCTCTACAGGAGGTCGTGGGTTCGAGCCTGACAATGGGGAGATGTTGACTACCTCGCCTGGTATACAGGAGGTCGTGGGATCGATCCTGACAATGGTGAGATGTTCACTACCTCGCCTGGTATACAGGAGGTCGTGGGATCGATCCTGACAATGGTGAGATGTTGACTACCTCGCCTGGTCTACAGGAGGTCGTGGGATCGATCCTGACAATTGGGAGATGTTGACTACCTCGCCTGGTATACAGGAAGTCGTGGGTTCCATCCTGAGAATGGGGAGATGTTGACTACCTCGCCTGGTCTACAGGAGGTCGTGGGATCGATCCTGACAATGGGGAGATGTTGACTACCTCGCCCGGTATACAGGAGGTCGTGGGCTCGAGTGGTTAAGGCGTTGGACTTGAAATCCAATGGGGACTCCCCGCGCAGGTTCGAACCCTGCTCGCTGCGTTCTTCCTTTTATTGATGGTCACTGTGGGTCTCTGTGGATGCCTTTGTGTCTCTGTGGATCTCTATGAGTTTGTATGGGTCTCTATGGGTGTCTATGAGCCTCTGAATCTCTGTGGGTATCTATGGGTCTGTAAGGGCCTCTATGTGTCTTTATGTGTCTCTACATATGTCTGTGGGTCTGTTTGAGTGTCTATGGGTCTCTATGAGTCTCTGGATCTCTATGGGTCTATGGGTGTCTATTTGTCTGTATGAGTCTCTGTGGGTCTCTGTGGGTCTCGGTGGGTGGTGGTGGGAGTGAGTGAGTTGGTGAGTGAGTGAATGAGTGAGTTGCTGAGTGAGTTAATGAGTGAGTGAGTTGCTGAGTGAGTTAATGAGTGACTGAGTGAGTGAGTTGTTGAGTTAGTAAGTGGGTGAGTGAATGGATGAGGTCACTTATGAAACTGAACAGGTTTTCAGTTTCATAAGTGACCCCTGGGGCTCAAGAGTTCACCTGTGCAGCGATGGCCGAGTGGTTAAGGCGTTGGACTTGAAATCCAATGGGGTCTCCCCGCGCAGGTTCGAACCCTGCTCGCTGCGTCCTTTCTTTTATTGATGATCTCTGTGGGTCTCTGTGGATGCATTTATGTCTCTGTGGATCTCTATGAGTTTGAATGGGCCTCTATTTGTGTCTATGAGCCTCTATGGGTGTCTGTGAGTCTCCGTATCTCTGTGGGTCTCTGTGGGTATCTATGGGTCTGTATGGGCCTCTATGTGTCTTTATGTGTCTCTAGAAATATCTGTGGGTCTCTATGGGTCTCTGTGGGTCTCTGTGGATCTCAATGGGGCTCTATGGGTGTCTCTGTGGGTCTGTATGGTCTCTATGAGCCTCTATGGGTGTCTATGAGCCTCTGGATATATGTGGATTTCTATGGGTGTCTATGGGTCTCTATGGGTGTCTATGGGTCTCTGTGGACTCTATGGGTTTCTGTGGGTCTCTGTGGGTGGTGGGGATGTGGTGGTGGTGGTGGGAGTGAATGAGTTGGTGAGTGAGTAAATGAGAGAGTTGAAGAGTGAGTTGGTGAGTGAGTTGGTGAATGAGTGAGTTGCTGAGTGAGTGAGTTGCTGAGCGAGTTGCTGAGTGAGTGAGTGAGTTGCTGAGTGAGTTGGTGAGTGAGTTGCTGAGTGAGTGAGTTGCTGAGTGAGTTGGTGAGTGAGTTGGTGAGTGAGTGAGTCGGTAAGTGAGTCGGTGAGTGAGTATGGGTCTCTGTGGAGTACATTTCTGAGTTAATGAGTGACTGGGTGAGTGAGTTGGTGAGTGAGTGAATGAGTGAGTGAATGAGTGAGTTGCTGAGTGAATGAGTTGGTGAGTGAGTGAATGAGTGAGTTGCTGAGTGAGTGAATGAGTTGGTGAGTAAGTTGCTGAGTGAGTGAGTTGCTGAGTGAGTGAGTGACTGAGTGAGTGAGTTGCTGAGTGACTGGGTGAGTGAGTTGGTGAATGAGTGGGTGAGGTCACTCATGAAACTGAACAGGTTTTCAGTTTCATAAGTGACCCCTGGGGCTCACGAGTTCACCTGTGCAGCGATGGCCGAGTGGTTAAGGCGTTGGACTTGAAATCCAATGGGGACTCCCCGCGCAGGTTCGAACCCTGCTCGCTGCGCTGTAACTTTTATTGATGGTCTCTGTGGGGCTCTATGGGTGCCTTTGGGTCTCTGTGGATCTCAATGGGGCTCTATGGGTGTCTCTGTGGGTCTGTATGGGTCTCTATGAGCCTCTATGGGTGTCTATGGGTCTCTATGAGTGTCTATGGGTCTCTATGAGTCGCTGGATCTCTGTGGGTTGCTGAGTGAATGGGTGTCTATGGGTGTCTGTGGGTCTCTATGAGTCTCTGGATCTATGTGGGTCTCTATGAGTGCCACTAAGAGGTGAGGCCTTACCATCAGCCCCACCAAAACTAAGCACCTGCCTGGGTATTTTGTACCATCGGACACTCCATCCCCACAACTCCCAATCGGTAATGGGGCAGTTGTGGAGAGAGTGGAGAGTTTCCCATACCTGGGCAGTGTGCTTATGACTGGCTCCAGTTTAACAGCAGAGGTCTCACTCCGAATCAGTCGAGCGGCAATATCTTTTCATCGGTTGCGTAACGCTGTGTGGAAGCTACCTGGTCTGTCGCTCCGCACTAAGCTTCAGGTCTTCTCGGCCACGGTCATTCCCTCCCTTCTCTACGCTTGCGAAACGTGGACCCCCCTAATGGAACATCTTCGCCGGTTAGAAACATTTGGGCTGGCCTGCCTACGATCCATCCTGGGTTTAACCAGACTGGATTGTGTGAGGAGCTCACAAATCCTTGAAAGATCTGGGCAAGGTCCCATCGGTGAGCTCCTCCGGCGGGGAAGGCTGCGATGGCTGGGTCATGTAGCCCGCATGCCCAGCCACCGCATGCCGAAACAGCTTTTGTTCGGCTGGATCGAGGGGGCTAAACGGGCGCGGCACGGGCTAGAGAAGAGATGGAGTGATGTGGTACAGGAGGACGTGGAGCTGAGTGGACTTGCCGATGACTGGTACCAGCGGTGTCAAGATCGGCCTCTGTGGAGGAGGCTCGTGAAGGACGCTACTGGGCAGTTGGAGGCAGTCGCCCTCCAACAACAACGGAGGGCGGAGGAGCGACGCTCACAACAACGAGCGGAGCGCCGGGTGGCTAAAGCACAGCAGGTTGGCACAGTAGGGGGCAAAGGTGGTGCATCAGCCAGTCATCTCAGTCAGTCGACCCGTGGCACCTGCTGGGTCTGCCCCGTGACCTCCTGCCAGCGGGCGTTCGACACTTCACGTGGCCTCAGGGTGCACATAGCCTGGCACAAGCGTCGTGGTGACGTCACCGCCACTTAGTGGCGAATGGCGGCTGTTGTTGTTGTCTCTGTGTATCTGTGTCTCTGTGTGTCTCTGTGGGTCTCTATGGATGCCTTTGGGTCTCTGTGGATCTAAAATGGGTCTCTATGGGTCTCTATGAGTGTCTATGGGTCTGTATGAGCCTCTATGAGTCTATGGGTCTCTGTGGACTCTTTTGGGTCTCTGTGGGTCTCTGTGGGTGGTGGGGATGTGGTGGTGGTGGGAGTGAATGAGTTGGTGAGTGAGTAAGTGAGTGAGTGAGTTGCTGAGTGAATTAATGAGTGAGTGAGTTGCTGAGTGAGTGAGTTGCTGAGTGAGTTGCTGAGTGAGTTAATGAGTGAGTGAGTTGCTGAGTGAATTAATGAGTGAGTGAGTTAATGAGCGAGTTGCTGAGTGAGTGAGTTGCTGAGTGAGTGAGTTGCTGAGTGAGTTGGTGAGTAAGTTGCTGAGTGAGTGAGTTACTGAGTAAGTTGGTGAGTGAGTGAGTCGGTGAGTGAGTCGGTGAGTGAGTTGGTGAGCGAGTTAATGAGTAAGTTTCTGAGTGAGTGAATGAGTGACTGGGTGAGTGAGTTGGCGAATGAGTGGGTGAGGTCACTTATGAAACTGAAAACATGTTCACGAGTTCACCTGTGCAGCGATGGCCGAGTGGTTAAGGCGTTGGACTTGAAATCCAATGGGGACTCCCCGCGCAGGTTCGAACCCTGCTCGCTGCGCTTAAACTTTTATTGATGGTCTCAATGGGTCTTTGTGGGTCTCTATGGATGCCTGTGTGTCTCTGTGGATCTCTATGAGTTTGAATGGGCCTATATGGGTGTCTATGAACCTCTATGGGTGTCTATGAGTCTGGATCTCTGTGGGTCTCTGTGGGTATCTATGGGTCTGTATGGGCCTCTATGTGCCTCTACATATATCTGTGGGTCTCTTTGAGTGTCTATGAGTCTCTGGATGTCTATGGATCTATGGGTGTCTATTTGTCTGTATGTATTGGAGTCTATGGGGACACTTTAACATTGGAGTCTATGGGAGACTTTAACATTGGAGTCTATGGGAGACTTTAACATTAGAGTCTATAGGAGACTTTAACATTGGAGTATATGGGAGACTTTAACATTGGAGTCTATAGGGATAATTTAACATTGGAGTCTATGGGAGACTTTAACATTGGAGTCTATGGGGACACTTTAACATTGGAGTCTATGGGGACCCTTTAACATTGGAGTCTATGGGGACACTTTAACATTGGAGTCTATGGGGACCCTTTAACATTGGAGTCTATGGGAGACTTTAACATTGGAGTCTATGGGAGACTTTAACATTGGAGTCTATGGGAGACTTTAACATTGGAGTCTATGGGAGACTTTAACATTGGAGTCTATGGGGATAATATAACATTGGAGTCTATGGGAGACTTTAACATTGGAGTCTATGGGAGACTTTAACATTGGAGTCTATGGGGACACTTTAACATTGGAGTCTATGGGGAGACACTTTAACATTGGAGTCTATGGGTAGACACTTTAACATTGGAGTCTATGGGGAGACTTTAACATTGGAGTCTATGGGTAGACACTTTAACATAGGAGTCTATGGGGACACTTTAACATTGGAGTCTATGGGAGACTTTAACATTGGAGTCTATGGGGATAATATAACATTGGAGTCTATGGGAGACTTTAACATTGGAGTCTATGGGAGACTTTAACATTGGAGTCTATTGTGACACTTTAACATTGGAGTCTATGGGGAGACACTTTAACATTGGAGTCTATGGGGAGACTTTAACATTGGAGTCTATGGGTAGACACTTTAACATAGGAGTCTATGGGGACACTTTAACATTGGAGTCTATGGGAGACTTTAACATTGGAGTCTATGGGGATAATATAACATTGGAGTCTATGGGAGACTTTAACATTGGAGTCTATGGGAGACTTTAACATTGGAGTCTATGGGTAGACACTTTAACATTGGAGTCTATGGGGAGACACTTTAACATTGGAGTCTATGGGTAGACACTTTAACATTGGAGTCTATGGGGAGACTTTAACATTGGAGTCTATGGGTAGACACTTTAACATAGGAGTCTATGGGGACACTTTAACATTGGAGTCTATGGGTAGACACTTTAACATTGGAGTCTATGGGTAGACACTTTAACATTGGAGTCTATGGGGAGACACTTTAACATTGGAGTCTGTGGGTAGACACTTTAACATTGGAGTCTATGGGACACTTTAACATTGGAGTCTATGGGTAGACACTTTAACATTGGAGTCTATGGGACACTTTAACATTGGAGTCTATGGGTAGACACTTTAACATTGGAGTCTATGGGGAGACACTTTAACATTGGAGTCTATGGGTAGACACTTTAACATTGGAGTCTATGGGTAGACACTTTAACATAGGAGTCTATGGGGACACTTTAACATTGGAGTCTATGGGTAGACACTTTAACATTGGAGTCTATGGGTAGACACTTTAACATTGGAGTCTATGGGGAGACACTTTAACATTGGAGTCTGTGGGTAGACACTTTAACATTGGAGTCTATGGGGAGACACTTTAACATTGGAGTCTATGAGTAGACACTTTAACATTGGAGTCTATGGGTAGACACTTTAACATTGGAGTCTATGGGGACACTTTAACATTGGAGTCTATGGGTAAACACTTTAACATAGGAGTCTATGGGTGGGGACTTTAACATTGGAGTCTATGGGGACACTTTAACATTTGAGTCTATGGGTAGACACTTTAACATTGGAGTCTATGGGTAGACACTTTAACATAGGAGTCTATGGGTAGACACTTTAACATTGGAGTCTATGGGTAGACACCTTAACATAGGAGTCTATGGGTAGACACTTTAACATTTGAGTCTATGGGTAGAGACTTTAACATTGGAGTCTATGGGTAGACACTTTAACATTGGAGTCTATGGGTAGACACTTTAACATTGGAGTCTATGGGTAGACACTTTAACATTGGAGTCTATGGGTAGACACTTTAACATTGGAGTCTATGGGTAGACACTTTAACATTGAAGTCTATGGGTAGACACTTTAACATTGAAGTCTATGGGTAGACACTTTAACATTGAAGTCTATGGGTAGACACTTTAACATTGGAGTCTATGGGTAGACACTTTAACATTGGAGTCTATGGGTAGACACTTTAACATTGGAGTCTATGGGTAGACACTTTAACATTGGAGTCTATGGGTAGACACTTTAACATTGGAGTCTATGGGGAGACACTTTAACATTGGAGTCTATGGGTAGACACTTTAACATTGGAGTCTATGGGTAGACACTTTAACATTGGAGTCTATGGGTAGACACTTTAACATTGGAGTCTATGGGGAGACTTTAACATTGGAGTCTATGGGTAGACACTTTAACATTGGAGTCTATGGGGACAGTTTAACATTGGAGTCTATGGGTAGACACTTTAACGTAGGAGTCTATGGGTAGACACTTTAACATTGGAGTCTATGGGTAGACACTTTAACATTGGAGTCTATGGGTAGACACTTTAACATTGGAGTCTATGGGTAGACACTTTAACATAGGAGTCTATGGGTAGAGACTTTAACATTGGAGTCTATGGGTAGACACTTTAACATTGGAGTCTATGGGGAGACTTCAACGTGACGTCACGCGCCGTGACGTCACGGCGCGCTGACGTCACGGCGCGTTGACAGTTTCCCGCCTTTTCCCCCACCCCGCTTCCTCCCCTCAGCGCTCCGAATCCTCTTCCTCCCATCACTCGCTGGTGAGGAGTTGGTGAGGAGTTGGTGGTGAGGAGTTGGTGGTGAGGAAGGCGCTGGTGAGGAAGGCGTTGGTGGTGAGGAGTTGGTGGTGAGTCGGGGTGAGTTGTGAGTTGTGGTGAGTCGTGGTGAGTTGGGGTGAGTTGTGGTGAGTTGGGGTGAGTTGTGGTGAGTTGGGGTGAGTTGTGAGTCGTGGTGAGTCGTGGTGAGTTGTGAGTTGTAGTGAGTTGTGGTGAGTTGTGGTGAGTCGGGGTGAGGCGTGGTGAGTTGTGGTGAGGCGTGGTGAGTCGTGGTGAGTCGTGGTGAGTTGTGGTGAGTTGTGGTGAGTTGTGGTGAGTCGGGGTGAGTCGTGGTGAGTTGTGGTGAGTTGGGGTGAGGCGTGGTGAGTTGTGGTGAGGCGTGGTGAGTTGTGGTGAGTTGTGAGTCGTGGTGAGTCGTGGTGAGTTGTAGTGAGTTGGGGTGAGTTGTGGTGAGTTGGGGTGAGTTGTGGTGAGTTGTGGTGAGTTGTGGTGAGTTGTGAGTCGTGGTGAGTCGTGGTGAGTTGTAGTGAGTTGGGGTGAGTTGTGGTGAGTTGGGGTGAGTTGTGGTGAGTTGTGGTGAGTTGTGGTGAGTTGGGGTGAGTTGTGGTGAGTTGGGGTGAGTTGTGGTGAGTTGTGGTGAGTTGGGGTGAGTTGTGGTGAGTTGGGGTGAGTTGTGGTGAGTTGGGGTGAGTTGTGGTGAGTTGTAGTGAGTTGTGGTGAGTCGTGGTGAGTCGTGGTGAGTTGTGGTGAGTTGGGGTGAGTCGTGGTGAGTCGTGGTGAGTCGTGGTGAGTTGTGGTGAGTTGGGGTGAGTTGTGGTGAGTTGGGGTGAGTTGTGGTGAGTTGGGGTGAGTCGGGGTGAGTCGTGGTGAGTCGTGGTGAATTGGGGTGAGTTGGGGTGAGTCGTGGTGAGTTGTGGTGAGTCGTGGTGAGTAGTGGTGAGTTGTGGTGAGTCGTGGTGAGTCGGGGTAAGTTGTGAGTTGTGGTGAGTTGTGGTGAGTCGTGGTGAGTCGTGGTGAGTTGTGGTGAGTCGTGGTGAGTCGTGGTGAGTTGTGGTGAGTCGTGGTGAGTTGTGGTGAGTTGTGGTGAGTTGTGGCGAGTCGGGGTGAGTTGTGGTGAGTCGTGGTGAGTTGTGGTGAGTTGGGGTTGGGGTGAGTTGTGGTGAGTCGTGAGTTGTGGTGAGTCGTGAGTTGTGGTGAGTTGTGGTGAGTCGTGGTGAGTTGGGGTTGTGGTGAGTTGTGGCGAGTCGGGGTGAGTTGTGGTGAGTCGGGGTGAGTTGTGATGAGTCGTGGTGAGTTGTGGTGAGTCGGGGTGAGTTGTGGTGAGTCGGGGTGAGTTGTGGTGAGTTGTGGTGAGTTGTGGTGAGTTGGGGCGAGTTGTGGTGAGTTGTGGTGAGTCGGGGTGATTTGGGGTGATTTGTGAGTTGTGGTGAGGTGAGTGAGCGAGTGACGGAAGAATGGGTGAGTCGGGGTGAGTTGCGGTGAGGGGAGTTGGTGAGGAGAGCTGGTCGTGAGTGGAGGACGAAGAGGTGAGTGAGTTGGTGAGTTGGGGTGAGTGAGTTGGGGTGAGTGAGTTGGTGAGTTGGGGTGAGTGAGTTGGTGAGTTGGGGTGAGTGAGTTGGTGAGTTGGGGTGAGTGAGTTGGTGAGTTGGGGTGAGTGAGTTGGTGAGTTGGGGTGAGTGAGTTGGGGTGAGTGAGTTGGTGAGTTGGGGTGAGTGAGTTGGGGTGAGTGAGTTGGTGAGTTGGGGTGAGTGAGTTGGTGAGTTGGGGTGAGTGAGTTGGTGAGTTGGGGTGAGTGAGTTGGTGAGTTGGGGTGAGTGAGTTGGTGAGTTGGGGTGAGTGAGTTGGGGTGAGTGAGTTGGTGAGTTGGGGTGAGTGAGTTGGGGTGAGTGAGTTGGTGAGTTGGGGTGAGTGAGTTGGTGAGTTGGGGTGAGTGAGTTGGTGAGTTGGGGTGAGTGAGTTGGTGAGTTGGGGTGAGTGAGTTGGTGAGTTGGGGTGAGTGAGTTGGGGTGAGTGAGTTGGTGAGTTGGGGTGAGTGGAGTGAGTCGTGTTGAGTTGGGGTGAGTTGGGGTGAGTGAGTTGGTGAGTTGGTGAGTTGGGGTGAGTGAGTTGGTGAGTTGGGGTGATTGAGTTGGTGAGTTGGGGTGAGTGAGTTGGTGAGTTGGGGTGAGTCGGGGTGAGTCGTGTTGAGTTGGGGTGAGTGAGTTGGTGAGTTGGGGTGAGTGAGGTGAGTGAGTTGGTGAGTGAGTTGGTGAGTTGGGGTGAGTGAGGTGAGTGAGTTGGGGTGAGTGAATGAAGAAGGGGTGAGGGAGTTGGGGTGAGTTGAGTGAGACGGTGGTGAGGAGACTTGAGTGGAGAGTAAATCGTTACGTGACGTCATCGTGTCACCCCATAGAGAACCGTGGCGTGACGTCATCGTATTAACCCATTGGGGACCGTAACGTGACGTCATTGTATTGTCCCATTGTGAACCGTTACGTGACGTCATCGTATTACCCCATTGTGAACCGTTACGTGACGTCATCGTATTACCCCATTGTGAACCGTTACGTGACGTCATCGTATTACCCCATTTGGGACCGTTACGTGACGTCATCGTATTACCTCATTTGGGACCGTTACGTGACGTCATCGTATTGCACTATCCAAAGGCGTCCTGACGTCATTGTGATGCCCTATACAGGGGTTGTGAGGTCATAGCCTATACAGGGGACCGTTACGTGACGTCATCGTGTTGCCCTATATAGGCCTCTATGATGATAATAATAATCGGGTGGTGGTTTTTCCCCCTTTTTTGTCTGGCAACTAAACTGAAACCTTTTTAACAAAGCATTCATGTTCACTGCATTAACCACAATACCTGCAGTCAAAATGCAAACAAAAAACAACACACACTATGATAATATAATAATATATAATAATATGATGATGCATTGTTCTTGAAACTGATTGGTCCACACTAAGGGACAGCTTTCTTTAGAGCCTGGACCCAATTGGTGCTCGACCACCAGATGACGCCCCTGTGTGTGTGTACACCTGTGTGTGTGTACACCTGTGTGTGTGTGTACACCTGTGTGTGTGTACACCTGTGTGTGTGTGTACACCTGTGTGTGTGTGTGTACACCTGTGTGTGTGTGTACACCTGTGTGTGTGTGTGTACACCTGTGTGTGTGTGTGTACACCTGTGTGTGTGTGTACACCTGTGTGTGTGTGTACACACACAGGTGCCGGACGGGCAACTCTGTCGTGGACAGCGCTGTGGGGGTAGTTCCAATTTTGATTGGCTCCTCCCCTCATGGCATATGTGTCCACCACAGGGGCTAAACGGGGGCTCTGGACGGGTGCGAGGGGCTGGTAACCCCTCCACCTTCAATTAATTACCACAAAACCACGAATTAAACTGAAATATGTAACAACTAAGCTTGTGCCGGAGGCCCCGGGGGGCCAGGCGTCTATGACGTCTCCTGGCCAAACCCCAATTGGCGGAGCCAGGAGATTGAATCTCTACCCTCGGGGCTACTCCAGAAACAACGAAAAGCCACTACGGGTGGCCACGTGGAATGTTCGAACGCTCACTGCAGAGGAGAGGCTGCCACTCCTCTGTCGGGAGCTGGACCGGTACCGCCTGGATCTATGCGGCATTCAGGAGGTCCGGTGGACCGGCTCTGGCTCCTGCCACCATGAGGGGTGGACAGTCCTCTACTCGGGGCAGCAGACTGCCAAACAACAGGGTGTGGGTCTTCTTTTGAACAAAAGAATGAAGGGGGCGTGGGAGCGTGGCGGTGAGGTGTGGGAAGCTGTAAACCCCAGGCTACTTTGGGCTCGCCTTCCCATCAACCGGAGGCGAGGAATGGTGGTCGTGGTTACTTATGCCCCCACTGAAGATGAACATCCGTGGAGGGATGCAGGCAAAGCCGATGAGTCAGATGCCTTCTATGACCTCCTGTCACAGGTGCTGGCTAAAGTGGCCCCTCGGGATAGAGTCATCATGTTGGGTGACTTCAATGCCCGAGTTGGTCATGATACTGGCACCTGGTCTGGAGTGATTGGAGGGCATGGGCCAGATCAGCTCAATAACAACGGTAGGAGGCTGCTAGATTTTTGTGCAGCCCATGGGCTTGTAATTACCAACACGCTGTTCCGGCATCGGCACATCCACACAACATCATGGATGCATGCCGGGTCCAAGCAAGAACATCTGCTGGACTACATAGTGACGGACCAGCGAATGCGAGCCCATGTCCTTGACACCAGGACCTACCGTGGAGCTGATCTGCCCTCTGACCATCGACTAGTCATCTGTAAGATGCGCCTGCCATTCTTCCACTCCGGTGGTGGGTGTACACCCAGGACCCCATTCCAACCTAAAGTGGCCTGGTCTCAGTTATCTGATGAAAGTTGCAAGCGAGAATTTCATCATCGCTTGCGGCTGGGATTGGTATCGTCCCCGACTCCTCCTGATGTCGAGGGTAAATGGGCGAGGTTTAGGACTGTGACTCATGCAGCTGCAATGGCTGCTTTGGGTACGCGGTCCAGACCTCCCCAGACACCCTGGATGACAGAGGAGTTGTTCACGATGGTTGAGAAAAAGCGACAGGCCCACTGTCATCGGCTACAGAATCCCACGTCAGAGAATGAGGAGGCTTACCGCAGCCTTCGCTCGGAGGTTCGGAGAGCCGTGAGGCGCTGCAAGGATGGGTGGTGGTCGCGGGTTGCTGAGGAGATGGAGTCTGCCTCAGTGGCCCGTGATCACAAATCTCTATTTAACTCCATCAAAAAAGTAACCTGCAGCGCCACACCTATTACCATCATTAGGGGAAAAAACGGTGATCCAATTTCCGACCCCCAGGAACAGGTTCTCAGATTTGCTGAGCATTTCTGTGAGGTCCTGGGGGAGGGAAAATCCCTCAGCCAGGAAAACATCGTGGCACAAAGTGAGGATGACCCTGCTGAGGCTGCGGTGCCTCAAATATTGGATGAAGTCACCCCCTGTGAGTGGCTGGCTGAGGTGCCATCTGCTGAGGAAGTATTGAAGGCGATCTGGAGTCTGAGACCAGGAAAGGCAGCGGGCAGAGATGATCTCCCAAGCGAAATGCTGAGGGAGGGTGGCGTTTGTGCACAGACTGCCCTATATGACATCATAACAACAGTCTGGACCACTGGACGGGTTCCGCAGGATTGGAAGGATGCCCTGGTGGTCCCCCTTTTTAAGAAGGGGGACCGCACAGACTGTAACAACTACAGGGGCATCTCACTCCTCAGTGTGCCGGGAAAGGTCCTGGCAAGGATTATTCAGCATCGCCTTGCCAGGCACGCTGAGGAGAGGCTTGCGGAGCCCATATGCGGTTTCAGGAAAGGGCGGTCCTGCACAGATGCCATATTTTCTGTCCGTCTGCTACAGCAGAGGTGTAGGGAATTCCAACAAGACCTACATCTCTGCTTTATTGACTTGGTCAAGGCCTATGATACCATCAGTAGGCCTGGGCTCTGGGTCGTTCTTCGTGCTTTTGGAGTACCTGACCCTCTGCTCACGATCATTAAGGACCTTCATGATGGTGAGCGGGCCCGGGTAAAACTACGTGGCCGGGAGTCAGAGCCGTTCCCTGTACACCTTGGGGTGCGACAGGGATGTCCTCTGGCTCCCACATTATTTAACATCTATTTTGACCACGTAGTTCGTGAAGCCTTCAATAGCTGTACCGGGGGAATCTCCATATGGTACAGATATAATGGGAGGCTAATCGATGCCCGGGTGCGGTCAAGGGATGGCTCCCTATTGCTCAACCACGTTATGTATGCTGATGATTTGGTAATAGCTGCTCAGTCAGAGGAGGAGTTGGAGACGCTGCTGCTGAGACTGGAGCGTGCCACTAAGAGGTGGGGCCTTACCATCAGCCCCACCAAAACTAAGCACCTGCCTGGGTATTTTGTACCATCGGACACTCCACCCCCACAACTCCCAATCGGTGATGGGGCAGTTGTGGAGAGAGTGGAGAGTTTCCCATACCTGGGCAGTGTGCTTATGACTGGCTCCAGTTTAACAGCAGAGGTCTCACTCCGAATCAGTCGAGCGGCAATATCTTTTCATCGGTTGCGTAACGCTGTGTGGAAGCTACCTGGTCTGTCGCTCCGCACTAAGCTTCAGGTCTTCTCGGCCACGGTCATTCCCTCCCTTCTCTACGCTTGCGAAACGTGGACCCCCCTAATGGAACATCTTCGCCGGTTAGAAACATTTAGGCTGGCCTGCCTACGATCCATCCTGGGTTTAACCAGACTGGATTGTGTGAGGAGCTCACAAATCCTTGAAAGATCTGGGCAGGGTCCCATCGGTGAGCTCCTCCGGCAGGCAAGGCTGCGATGGCTGGGTCATGTAGCCCGCATGCCCAGCCACCGCATGCCGAAACAGCTTTTGTTTGGCCGGATTGAGGGGGCTAAGCGGGCGCGGCACGGGCTAGAGAAGAGATGGAGTGATGTGGTACAGGAGGACGTGGAGCTGAGTGGACTTGCCGATGACTGGTACCAGCGGTGTCAAGATCGGCCTCTGTGGAGGAGGCTCGTGAAGGATGCTACTGGGCAGTTGGAGGCAGTCGCCCTCCAACAACAACGGAGGGCGGAGGAGCGACGCTCACAACAGCGAGCGGAGCGCCGGGTGGCTAAAGCACAGCAGGTTGGCACAGTAGGGGGCACAGGTGGTGCATCAGCCAGTCATCTCAGTCAGTCGACCCGTGGCACCTGGGTCTGCCCCGTGACCTCCTGCCAGCGGGCGTTCGACACTTCACGTGGCCTCAGGGTGCACATAGCCTGGCACAAGCGTCGTGGTGACGTCACCGCCACTTAGTGGCGAATGGCGGTTGTTGTTGT
This sequence comes from Petromyzon marinus, assembly GCF_048934315.1. NCBI lineage: Eukaryota > Metazoa > Chordata > Hyperoartia > Petromyzontiformes > Petromyzontidae > Petromyzon > Petromyzon marinus. Next base: position 2,848,458 of record NC_133748.1, on the reverse strand, counting down.
TGTGTGTGTACACCTGTGTGTGTGTACACCTGTGTGTGTGTACACCTGTGTGTGTGTGTGTGTACACCTGTGTGTGTGTACACCTGTGTGTGTGTGTACACCTGTGTGTGTGTACACCTGTGTGTGTGTACACCTGTGTGTGTGTGTACACCTGTGTGTGTGTGTACACCTGTGTGTGTGTGTACACCGTGTGTGTGTGTGTGTGTACACCTGTGTGTGTGTGTACACCTGTGCGGTCCCCCTTTTTAAGAAGGGGGACCGCACAGACTGTAACAACTACAGGGGCATCTCACTCCTCAGTGTGCCGGGAAAGGTCCTGGCAAGGATTATTCAGCATCGCCTTGCCAGGCACGCTGAGGAGAGGCTTGCGGAGCCCCAATGCGGTTTCAGGAAAGGGCGGTCCTGCACAGATGCCATATTTTCTGTCCGTCTGCTACAGCAGAGGTGTAGGGAATTCCAACAAGACCTACATCTCTGCTTTATTGACCTGGTCAAGGCCTATGATACCATCAGTAGGCCTGGGCTCTGGGTCGTTCTTCGTGCTTTTGGAGTACCTGACCCTCTGCTCACGATCATTAAGGACCTTCATGATGGTGAGCGGGCCCGGGTAAAACTACGTGGCCGGGAGTCAGAGCCGTTCCCTGTACACCTTGGGGTGCGACAGGGATGTCCTCTGGCTCCCACATTATTTAACATCTATTTTGACCACGTAGTTCGTGAAGCCTTCAATAGCTGTACCGGGGGAATCTCCATATGGTACAGATATAATGGGAGGCTAATCGATGTCCGGGTGCGGTCAAGGGATGGCTCCCTATTGCTCAACCACGTTATGTATGCTGATGATTTGGTAATAGCTGCTCAGTCAGAGGAGGAGTTGGAGACGCTGCTGCTGAGACTGGAGCGTGCCACTAAGAGGTGGGGCCTTACCATCAGCCCCACCAAAACTAAGCACCTGCCTGGGTATTTTGTACCATCGGACACTCCACCCCCACAACTCCCAATCGGTGATGGGGCAGTTGTGGAGAGAGTGGAGAGTTTCCCATACCTGGGCAGTGTGCTTATGACTGGCTCCAGTTTAACAGCAGAGGTCTCACTCCGAATCAGTCGAGCGGCAATATCTTTTCATCGGTTGCGTAACGCTGTGTGGAAGCTACCTGGTCTGTCGCTCCGCACTAAGCTTCAGGTCTTCTCGGCCACGGTCATTCCCTCCCTTCTCTACGCTTGCGAAACGTGGACCCCCCTAATGGAACATCTTCGCCGGTTAGAAACATTTAGGCTGGCCTGCCTACGATCCATCCTGGGTTTAACCAGACTCGATTGTGTGAGGAGCTCACAAATCCTTGAAAGATCTGGGCAGGGTCCCATCGGTGAGCTCCTCCGGCAGGCAAGGCTGCGATGGCTGGGTCATGTAGCCCGCATGCCCAGCCACCGCATGCCGAAACAGCTTTTGTTTGGCCGGATTGAGGGGGCTAAGCGGGCGCGGCACGGGCTAGAGAAGAGATGGAGTGATGTGGTACGGGAGGACGTGGAGCTGAGTGGACTTGCCGATGACTGGTACCAGCGGTGTCAAGATCGGCCTCTGTGGAGGAGGCTCGTGAAGGATGCTACTGGGCAGTTGGAGGCAGTCGCCCTCCAACAACAACGGAGGGCGGAGGAGCGACGCTCACAACAGCGAGCGGAGCGCCGGGTGGCTAAAGCACAGCAGGTTGGCACAGTAGGGGGCACAGGTGGTGCATCAGCCAGTCATCTCAGTCAGTCGACCCGTGGCACCTGGGTCTGCCCCGTGACCTCCTGCCAGCGGGCGTTCGACACTTCACGTGGCCTCAGGGTGCACATAGCCTGGCACAAGCGTCGTGGTGACGTCACCGCCACTTAGTGGCGAATGGCGGTTGTTGTTGTTGTTGTGTGTACACCTGTGTGTGTGTACACCTGTGTGTGTGTACACCTGTGTGTGTGTGTGTACACCTGTGTGTGTGTGTACACCTGTGTGTGTGCACCTGTGTGTGTGCACCTGTGTATGTGTACGCCTGTGTGTGTGTACACCTGTGTGTGTGTACACCTGTATACACCTGTGTGTGTACACAGGTGTATACACCTGTGTGTGTACACCTGTATACACAGGTGTACACACACAGGTGTACACCTGTGTGTGTGTACACCTGTGTGTGTGTACACCTGTGTGTGTGTACACACACAGGTGTATACACACAGGTGTACCGACAGGTGTACACACACACAGGTGTATACACCTGTGTGTGTGTACACCTGTATACACCTGTGTGTGTACACCTGTATACACCTGTGTGTGTGTACACCTGTATACACACACACAGGTGTATACACCTGTGTGTGTGTATACACCTGTGTGATGAAGGCCGCTTGTATTGTGGCCGAAACGTCGTGATTTTTTGACGTTTTATTTTTTAGCTACGTGAACTTTTACCGAATAGAACCAACAGAGTGTGGATCCTTGCAGTCACGAAAGATTTAAATCTAGAATCTTAGTGTGTGTGTGTTTGTTCGCATTTTGACTGCAGGTATTGTGGTTAATGCAGTGAACATGAATCACCACCCGATTATTATTTTTATTATTTTATTTATTTAAAACTTTCGTGACTGCAGCGATTCATATTCTTAGCTCTTTCGGTAAAGTCACCACCACGTTGAAGGGAAACAATAAAATAATAAAAATATAAAACAATACAATTATTGTAAAACAATAAAATTATTATTCCTGGTTCTTTCGGTAAAGTCACCACCACGTAGAAGGGAAACAATAAAATAATAAAAATATAAAACAATAAAATTATTCTTGGTTCTTTCGGTAAAGTCACCACCACGTAGAAGGGAAACAATAAAATAATAAAAATATAAAACAATACAATTATTGTAAAACAGTAAAATTATTATTCTTGGTTCTTTGGGTAAAGTCACCACCGCGTAGAAGGGAAACAATAAAATAGTAAAAATATAAAACAATAAAATTATTATTCTTGGTTCTTTCAGTAAAGTCACCACCACGTAGAAGGGAAACAATAAAATAATAAAGATATAAAACAATAAAATTATTGTAAAACAATAAAATTATTATTCTTGGTTCTTTCGGTAAAGTCACCACCACGTAGAAGGGAAACAATAAAATAATAAAAATATAAAGCAATAAAATTATTCTAAAACAATATAATTGTTATTCTTGGTTCTTTCGGTAAAGTCACCACCACGTAGAAGGGAAACAATAAAATAATAAAAATATAAAACAATAAAATTATTCTAAAACAGTAAAATTATTATTCTTGGCTCTTTCGGTGAAGTCACCACCACGTAGAAGGGAAACAATAAAAAAATAAAACAATAAAATTATTATTCTTGGTTCTTTGGGTAAAGTCACCACGTAGAAGGGAAACAATAAAATAATAAAAATATAAAACAATAAAATTATTCTAAAACAATATAATTGTTATTCTTGGTTCTTTCGGTAAAGTCACGACCACGTAGAAGGGAAACAATAAAATAATAAACGTGATAATTTTTTGTTATTGTTTTATATATATTTATTATTTTATTGTTTCCCTTCAACGTGGTGAATTTACCGAAGGGGAGGTCTAATGATAGAGGCCGCTATGACGTCATCGTGTTGCCCTTTTTAAGGAGGCCGTGACGTCATTCGTGCTGTCCTATATATAGGCGACCGTGACGTTTTGATTATACAGTGGACCATTACATGACGTCATCGCATTGCCTTATGCAGGCGACCATGACGCCATCGTGTTGTCTATATAGGCGGCCGTGACGTCATCGTCTGACCATATACAGGCGACCGAACGTCATCGTGTTGTCTATAGGGGGTCATGACGTCACACTGGTCACCCAGCAGCGGATTGACCATGGTGATGATGTCATTCACAGGTACACAGATAGAGAAGGAGACACGGGGAGACACGGGGAGATACGGTGAGACACGGGGAGACACGGGGAGACACGGGGAGACAGGGAGACACTGGGAGACACGGTGAGACACAGGGAGACACGGTGGGACACGGTGAGACACGGGGAGACACAGGGAGACACAGGGAGACACGGGGAGACACGGGGAGACAGGGAGACACGGGGAGACACGGTGAGACACAGGGAGACACAGGGAGACACGGTGGGACACGGTGAGACACGGGGAGACACGGGGAGACACGGGGAGATACGGTGAGACACAGGGAGAGAGAGGGAGACACAGGGAGACACAGGGAGACACAGTGAGACACAGGGAGACACAGTGAGACACAGGGAGACAGAGACACAGGGAGACAGTGAGACACAGGGAGACACAGTGAGACACAGTGAGACAGAGACACAGAGAGACACAGGGAGACACACTGAGACACAGTGAGACACAGTGAGACACAGGCAGACACAGTGAGACACAGGGAGACACAGGCAGACACAGTGAGACACAGTGAGACACAGTGAGACAGAGACAACGGGGAGTGAGTGATGTGGACTGTGGGACACAGTGAGACATCGTGAGACACAGTGAGACAGAGACACAGGGAGACACAGGGAGATGGAGACACAGGGAGACACAGTGAGACACAGGGAGACACAGTGAGACACAGGGAGACAGAAACACAGTGAAACACAGTGAGACACAGGGAGACACAGTGAGACACAGGGAGACACAGGGAGACGAAGGGAGACACAGGGAGACACAGTGAGACAGAGAGAACGTGGAGTGAGTGATGTGGACTGTGGGACACAGTGAGACACAGTGAGACAGAGACACAGAGAGACACAGGGAGACACAGAGAGACACAGAGAGACACAGGGAGACACAGTGAGACACGGAGACACAGTGAGACACAGGGAGACACAGGGAGACACAGGGAGACACAGGGAGACGAAGGGAGACACAGGGAGACACAGTGAGACAGAGAGAACGTGGAGTGAGTGATGTGGACTGTGGGACACAGTGAGACACAGTGAGACAGAGACACAGAGAGACACAGGGAGACACAGAGAGACACAGAGAGACACAGGGAGACACAGTGAGACACGGAGACACAGTGAGACACAGGGAGACACAGGGAGACACAGTGAGACACAGTGGGACAGAGACACAGTGAGACACAGTGAGACAGAGACAAGGGGAGTGAGCGATGTGGACTGTGGGACACAGTGAGACACAGTGAGACACAGGGAGACACAGTGAGACACAGGGAGACACAGTGAGACACAGTGAGACACAGGGAGACACAGTGAGACACAGGGAGACAGAGACACAGTGAGACACAGGGAGACAGAGACACAGTGAGACAGTGAGTTGTGGTGAGTTGTGGTGAGTCGTGGTGAGTTGGGGTGAGTTGTGGTGAGTCGGGGTGAGTTGTGGTGAGTTGTGGTGAGTTGGGGTGAGTTGTGGTGAGTCGTGGTGAGTTGTGGTGAGTTGTGGTGAGTCGTGGTGAGTTGTGGTGAGTTGTGGTGAGTCGTGGTGAGTTGTGGTGAGTCGGGGCGAGTTGTGGTGAGTCGTGGTGAGTTGTGGTGAGTTGGGGTGAGTCGTGGTGAGTTGTGGTGAGTTGTGGTGAGTTGTGGTGAGTTGTGGCGAGTCGGGGTGAGTTGTGGTGAGTTGTGGTGAGTCGTGGTGAGTTGTGGTGAGTTGGGGTGAGTTGTGGCGAGTCGGGGTGAGTTGTGGTGAGTTGTGGTGAGTCGTGGTGAGTCGTGGTGAGTTGAGGTGAGTTGTGGTGAGTCGTGGTGAGTTGTGGTGAGTTGTGGTGAGTCGTGGTGAGTTGGGAGTTGTGGTGAGTCGGGGTGAGTCGTGGTGAGTCGTGGTGAGTTGTGGTGAGTTGGGGTGAGTTGTGTTGAGTTGTGTTGAGTTGTGTTGAGTTGTGGTGAGTCGTGGTGAGTTGGGAGTTGTGGTGAGTCGGGGTGAGTCGTGGTGAGTTGTAGTGAGTTGTGGTGAGTTGTGGTGAGTTGGGGTGAGTTGTGGTGAGTTGTGGTGAGTCGGGGTGATTTGGGGTGATTTGTGAGTTGGGGTGAGTTGTGGTGAGGTGAGTGAGCGAGTGACGGAAGAATGGGTGAGTCGGGGTGAGTTGCGGTGAGGGGAGTTGGTGAGGAGAGCTGGTCGTGAGTGGAGGACGAAGAGGTGAGTGAGTTGGTGAGTTGGGGTGAGTGAGTTGGGGTGAGTGAGTTGGTGAGTTGGGGTGAGTGAGTTGGGGTGAGTGAGTTGGTGAGTTGGGGTGAGTGAGTTGGGGTGAGTGAGTTGGTGAGTTGGGGTGAGTGAGTTGGTGAGTTGGGGTGAGTGAGTTGGTGAGTTGGGGTGAGTGGAGTGAGTCGTGTTGAGTTGGGGTGAGTTGGGGTGAGTGAGTTGGGGTGAGTGAGTTGGTGAGTTGGGGTGAGTGAGTTGGTGAGTTGGGGTGATTGAGTTGGTGAGTTGTGGTGAGTGAGTTGGTGAGTAAGGTGAGTGAGTGAGGGAGTTGGTGAGTTGGGGTGAGTAAGTTGGTGAGTTGGGGTGAGTGAGTTGGTGAGTTGGGGTGAGTCGGGGTGAGTCGTGTTGAGTTGGGGTGAGTGAGTTGGTGAGTTGGGGTGAGTGAGGTGAGTGAGTTGGTGAGTTGGGGTGAGTGAGGTGAGTGAGTTGGTGAGTGAGGTGAGTGAGTTGGGGTGAGTGAGGTGAGTGAGTTGGTGAGTGAGGTGAGTGAGTTGGGGTGAGTGAGGTGAGTGAGTTGGGGTGAGTGAGGTGAGTGAGTTGGGGTGAGTGAATGAAGAAGGGGTGAGGGAGTTGGGGTGAGTTGAGTGAGACGGTGGTGAGGAGACTTGAGTGGAGAGTAAATCGTTACGTGACGTCATCGTGCCATCCCATAGAGAACCGTTGCGTGACGTCATCGTATTAACCCATTGGGGACCGTAACGTGACGTCATTGTATTATCCCATTGTGAACCGTTACGTGACGTCATCGTATTACCCCATTGTGAACCGTTACGTGACGTCATCGTATCACCCCATTGTGAACTGTTACGTGACGTCATCGTATTACCCCATTGTGAACCGTTACGTGACGTCATCGTATTACCCCATTGTGAGCCGTTACGTGACGTCATCGTATTACCCCATTGTGAACCGTGACGTCATCGTATTACCCCATTCTGGACCGTTACGTGACGTCATCGTGTTACCCCATTGTGAACCGTTACGTGACGTCATCGTATTACCCCATTGTGAACGTCACGTGACGTCATCGTATTACCCCTGGGGACTGTTACGTGACGTCAACGTATTACCCCATTGTGAACCGTTACGTGACGTCATCGTGTTACCCCGTTGTGAACCGTTACGTGACGTTATCGTATTACCACTGGGGACCGTTACGTCATCGTATTACCCCATTGGGGACCGTTACGTGACGTCATCGTATTACCTCATTTGGGACCGTTACGTGACGTCATCGTATTGCACTATCCAAAGGCGTCCTGACGTCATTGTGATGCCCTATACCGGGGTTGTGACGTCATATCCTATACAGGGGACCGTTACGTGACGTCATCGTGTTGCCCTATATAGGCCTCTATGATGATAATAATAATCGGGTGGTGGTTTTTCCCCCTTTTTTTTCTGGCAACTAAACTGAAACCTTTTTAACAAAGCATTCATGTTCACTGCATTAACCACAATACCTGCAGTCAAAATGCAAACAAAAAAACCACACACTATGATAATATAATAATATATAATAATATGATGATGCATTGTTCTTGAAACTGATTGGTCCACACTAAGGGACGGCTTTCTTTAGAGCCTGGACCCAATTGGTGCTCGACCACCAGATGACGCCCCTGGGCGTGTGTGTACACCTGTGTGTGTGTACAGCTCTGTGTGTGTGTGTACACCTGTGTGTGTGTACAGCTCTGTGTGTGTGTGTACACCTGTGTGTGTGTACAGCTCTGTGTGTGTGTGTACACCTGTGTGTGTGTGTACACCTGTGTGTGTGTGTGTACACCTGTGTGTGTGTGTACACCTGTGTGTGTGTGTATGCCTGTGTGTGTGTGTACACCTGTGTGTGTGTGTACACCTGTGTGTGTGTGTACACCTGTGTGTGTGTGTACACCTGTGTGTGTGTACACCTGTGTGTGTGTACACCTGTGTGTGTGTACACCTGTGTGTGTGTGTGTACACCTGTGTGTGTGTACACCTGTGTGTGTGTGTACACCTGTGTGTGTGTGTACACCTGTGTGTGTGTGTACACCTGTGTGTGTGTACACCTGTGTGTGTGTGTACACCTGTGTGTGTGTACACCTGTGTGTGTGTGTACACCTGTGTGTGTGTGTACACCTGTGTGTGTGTGTACACCTGTGTGTGTGTGTACACCTGTGTGTGTGTGTACACCTGTGTGTGTGTGTACACCTGTGCGGTCCCCCTTTTTAAGAAGGGGGACCGCACAGACTGTAACAACTACAGGGGCATCTCACTCCTCAGTGTGCCGGGAAAGGTCCTGGCAAGGATTATTCAGCATCGCCTTGCCAGGCACGCTGAGGAGAGGCTTGCGGAGCCCCAATGCGGTTTCAGGAAAGGGCGGTCCTGCACAGATGCCATATTTTCTGTCCGTCTGCTACAGCAGAGGTGTAGGGAATTCCAACAAGACCTACATCTCTGCTTTATTGACCTGGTCAAGGCCTATGATACCATCAGTAGGCCTGGGCTCTGGGTCGTTCTTCGTGCTTTTGGAGTACCTGACCCTCTGCTCACGATCATTAAGGACCTTCATGATGGTGAGCGGGCCCGGGTAAAACTACGTGGCCGGGAGTCAGAGCCATTCCCTGTACACCTTGGGGTGCGACAGGGATGTCCTCTGGCTCCCACATTATTTAACATCTATTTTGACCACGTAGTTCGTGAAGCCTTCAATAGCTGTACCGGGGGAATCTCCATATGGTACAGATATAATGGGAGGCTAATCGATGCCCGGGTGCGGTCAAGGGATGGCTCGCTATTGCTCAACCATGTTATGTATGCTGATGATTTGGTAATAGCTGCTCAGTCAGAGGAGGAGTTGGAGACGCTGCTGCTGAGACTGGAGCGTGCCACTAAGAGGTGGGGCCTTACCATCAGCCCCACCAAAACTAAGCACCTGCCTGGGTATTTTGTACCATCGGACACTCCACCCCCACAACTCCCAATCGGTGATGGGGCAGTTGTGGAGAGAGTGGAGAGTTTCCCATACCTGGGCAGTGTGCTTATGACTGGCTCCAGTTTAACAGCAGAGGTCTCACTCCGAATCAGTCGAGCGGCAATATCTTTTCATCGGTTGCGTAACGCTGTGTGGAAGCTACCTGGTCTGTCGCTCCGCACTAAGCTTCAGGTCTTCTCGGCCACGGTCATTCCCTCCCTTCTCTACGCTTGCGAAACGTGGACCCCCCTAATGGAACATCTTCGCCGGTTAGAAACATTTAGGCTGGCCTGCCTACGATCCATCCTGGGTTTAACCAGACTGGATTGTGTGAGGAGCTCACAAATCCTTGAAAGATCTGGGCAGGGTCCCATCGGTGAGCTCCTCCAGCAGGCAAGGCTGCGATGGCTGGGTCATGTAGCCCGCATGCCCAGCCACCGCATGCCGAAACAGCTTTTGTTTGGCCGGATTGAGGGGGCTAAGCGGGCGCGGCACGGGCTAGAGAAGAGATGGAGTGATGTGGTACGGGAGGACGTGGAGCTGAGTGGACTTGCCGATGACTGGTACCAGCGGTGTCAAGATCGGCCTCTGTGGAGGAGGCTCGTGAAGGATGCTACTGGGCAGTTGGAGGCAGTCGCCCTCCAACAACAACGGAGGGCGGAGGAGCGACGCTCACAACAACGAGCGGAGCGCCGGGTGGCTAAAGCACAGCAGGTTGGCACAGTAGGGGGCACAGGTGGTGCATCAGCCAGTCATCTCAGTCAGTCGACCCGTGGCACCTGGGTCTGCCCCGTGACCTCCTGCCAGCGGGCGTTCGACACTTCACGTGGCCTCAGGGTGCACATAGCCTGGCACAAGCGTCGTGGTGACGTCACCGCCACTTAGTGGCAAATGGCGGTTGTTGTTGTTGTTGTGTGTACACCTGTGTGTGTGTACACCTGTGTGTGTGTACACCTGTGTGTGTGTACACCTGTGTGTGTGTACACCTGTGTGTGTGTACACCTGTGTGTGTGTGTACACCTGTGTGTGTGTGTACACCTGTGTGTGTGTGTACACCTGTGTGTGTGTGTACACCGTGTGTGTGTGTGTGTGTACACCTGTGTGTGTGTGTGTGTACACCTGTGCGGTCCCCCTTTTTAAGAAGGGGGACCGCACAGACTGTAACAACTACAGGGGCATCTCACTCCTCAGTGTGCCGGGAAAGGTCCTGGCAAGGATTATTCAGCATCGCCTTGCCAGGCACGCTGAGGAGAGGCTTGCGGAGCCCCAATGCGGTTTCAGGAAAGGGCGGTCCTGCACAGATGCCATATTTTCTGTCCGTCTGCTACAGCAGAGGTGTAGGGAATTCCAACAAGACCTACATCTCTGCTTTATTGACCTGGTCAAGGCCTATGATACCATCAGTAGGCCTGGGCTCTGGGTCGTTCTTCGTGCTTTTGGAGTACCTGACCCTCTGCTCACGATCATTAAGGACCTTCATGATGGTGAGCGGGCCCGGGTAAAACTACGTGGCCGGGAGTCAGAGCCGTTCCCTGTAGACCTTGGGGTGCGACAGGGATGTCCTCTGGCTCCCACATTATTTAAATCTATTTTGACCACGTAGTTCGTGAAGCCTTCAATAGCTGTACCGGGGGAATCTCCATATGGTACAGATATAATGGGAGGCTAATCGATGCCCGGGTGCGGTCAAGGGATGGCTCCCTATTGCTCAACCACGTTATGTATGCTGATGATTTGGTAATAGCTGCTCAGTCAGAGGAGGAGTTGGAGACGCTGCTGCTGAGACTGGAGCGTGCCACTAAGAGGTGGGGCCTTACCATCAGCTCCACCAAAACTAAGCACCTGCCTGGGTATTTTGTACCATCGGACACTCCACCCCCACAACTCCCAATCGGTGATGGGGCAGTTGTGGAGAGAGTGGAGAGTTTCCCATACCTGGGCAGTGTGCTTATGACTGGCTCCAGTTTAACAGCAGAGGTCTCACTCCGAATCAGTCGAGCGGCAATATCTTTTCATCGGTTGCGTAACGCTGTGTGGAAGCTACCTGGTCTGTCGCTCCGCACTAAGCTTCAGGTCTTCTCGGCCACGGTCATTCCCTCCCTTCTCTACGCTTGCGAAACGTGGACCCCCCTAATGGAACATCTTCGCCGGTTAGAAACATTTAGGCTGGCCTGCCTACGATCCATCCTGGGTTTAACCAGACTGGATTGTGTGAGGAGCTCACAAATCCTTGAAAGATCTGGGCAGGGTCCCATCGGTGAGCTCCTCCGGCAGGCAAGGCTGCGATGGCTGGGTCATGTAGCCCGCATGCCCAGCCACCGCATGCCGAAACAGCTTTTGTTTGGCCGGATTGAGGGGGCTAAGCGGGCGCGGCACGGGCTAGAGAAGAGATGGAGTGATGTGGTACGGGAGGACGTGGAGCTGAGTGGACTTGCCGATGACTGGTACCAGCGGTGTCAAGATCGGCCTCTGTGGAGGAGGCTCGTGAAGGATGCTACTGGGCAGTTGGAGGCAGTCGCCCTCCAACAACAACGGAGGGCGGAGGAGCGACGCTCACAACAGCGAGCGGAGCGCCGGGTGGCTAAAGCACAGCAGGTTGGCACAGTAGGGGGCACAGGTGGTGCATCAGCCAGTCATCTCAGTCAGTCGACCCGTGGCACCTGGGTCTGCCCCGTGACCTCCTGCCAGCGGGCGTTCGACACTTCACGTGGCCTCAGGGTGCACATAGCCTGGCACAAGCGTCGTGGTGACGTCACCGCCACTTAGTGGCGAATGGCGGTTGTTGTTGTTGTGTGTGTACACCTGTGTGTGTGTACACCTGTGTGTGTGTACACCTGTGTGTGTGTGTACACCTGTGTGTGTGTACACCTGTGTGTGTGTGTACACCTGTGTGTGTGTACACCTGTGTGTGTGTACACCTGTGTGTGTGTGTACACCTGTGTGTGTGTGTACACCTGTGTGTGTGTGTACACCTGTGTGTGTGTGTACACCGTGTGTGTGTGTGTGTGTACACCTGTGTGTGTGTGTGTGTACACCTGTGCGGTCCCCCTTTTTAAGAAGGGGGACCGCACAGACTGTAACAACTACAGGGGCATCTCACTCCTCAGTGTGCCGGGAAAGGTCCTGGCAAGGATTATTCAGCATCGCCTTGCCAGGCACGCTGAGGAGAGGCTTGCGGAGCCCCAATGCGGTTTCAGGAAAGGGCGGTCCTGCACAGATGCCATATTTTCTGTCCGTCTGCTACAGCAGAGGTGTAGGGAATTCCAACAAGACCTACATCTCTGCTTTATTGACCTGGTCAAGGCCTATGATACCATCAGTAGGCCTGGGCTCTGGGTCGTTCTTCGTGCTTTTGGAGTACCTGACCCTCTGCTCACGATCATTAAGGACCTTCATGATGGTGAGCGGGCCCGGGTAAAACTACGTGGCCGGGAGTCAGAGCCGTTCCCTGTAGACCTTGGGGTGCGACAGGGATGTCCTCTGGCTCCCACATTATTTAAATCTATTTTGACCACGTAGTTCGTGAAGCCTTCAATAGCTGTACCGGGGGAATCTCCATATGGTACAGATATAATGGGAGGCTAATCGATGCCCGGGTGCGGTCAAGGGATGGCTCCCTATTGCTCAACCACGTTATGTATGCTGATGATTTGGTAATAGCTGCTCAGTCAGAGGAGGAGTTGGAGACGCTGCTGCTGAGACTGGAGCGTGCCACTAAGAGGTGGGGCCTTACCATCAGCCCCACCAAAACTAAGCACCTGCCTGGGTATTTTGTACCATCGGACACTCCACCCCCACAACTCCCAATCGGTGATGGGGCAGTTGTGGAGAGAGTGGAGAGTTTCCCATACCTGGGCAGTGTGCTTATGACTGGCTCCAGTTTAACAGCAGAGGTCTCACTCCGAATCAGTCGAGCGGCAATATCTTTTCATCGGTTGCGTAACGCTGTGTGGAAGCTACCTGGTCTGTCGCTCCGCACTAAGCTTCAGGTCTTCTCGGCCACGGTCATTCCCTCCCTTCTCTACGCTTGCGAAACGTGGACCCCCCTAATGGAACATCTTCGCCGGTTAGAAACATTTAGGCTGGCCTGCCTACGATCCATCCTGGGTTTAACCAGACTGGATTGTGTGAGGAGCTCACAAATCCTTGAAAGATCTGGGCAGGGTCCCATCGGTGAGCTCCTCCGGCAGGCAAGGCTGCGATGGCTGGGTCATGTAGCCCGCATGCCCAGCCACCGCATGCCGAAACAGCTTTTGTTTGGCCGGATTGAGGGGGCTAAGCGGGCGCGGCACGGGCTAGAGAAGAGATGGAGTGATGTGGTACGGGAGGACGTGGAGCTGAGTGGACTTGCCGATGACTGGTACCAGCGGTGTCAAGATCGGCCTCTGTGGAGGAGGCTCGTGAAGGATGCTACTGGGCAGTTGGAGGCAGTCGCCCTCCAACAACAACGGAGGGCGGAGGAGCGACGCTCACAACAGCGAGCGGAGCGCCGGGTGGCTAAAGCACAGCAGGTTGGCACAGTAGGGGGCACAGGTGGTGCATCAGCCAGTCATCTCAGTCAGTCGACCCGTGGCACCTGGGTCTGCCCCGTGACCTCCTGCCAGCGGGCGTTCGACACTTCACGTGGCCTCAGGGTGCACATAGCCTGGCACAAGCGTCGTGGTGACGTCACCGCCACTTAGTGGCGAATGGCGGTTGTTGTTGTTGTGTGTACACCTGTGTGTGTGTACACCTGTGTGTGTGTACACCTGTGTGTGTGTGTGTACACCTGTGTGTGTGTGTACACCTGTGTGTGTGCACCTGTGTGTGTGCACCTGTGTATGTGTACGCCTGTGTGTGTGTACACCTGTGTGTGTGTACACCTGTATACACCTGTGTGTGTGTACACCTGTATACACCTGTGTGTGTACACAGGTGTATACACCTGTGTGTGTACACCTGTATACACAGGTGTACACACACAGGTGTACACCTGTGTGTGTACACCTGTGTGTGTACACCTGTGTGTGTGTACACCTGTGTGTGTGTACACACACAGGTGTATACACACACAGGTGTACACACAGGTGTACACACACACAGGTGTATACACCTGTGTGTGTGTACACCTGTATACACCTGTGTGTGTACACCTGTATACACCTGTGTGTGTGTACACCTGTGTGTGTATACACCTGTGTGTGTGTATACACCTGTGTGATGAAGGCCGCTTGTGTTGTGGCCGAAACGTCGTGATTTTTTGACGTTTTATTTTTTAGCTACGTGAACTTTTACCGAATAGAACCAACAGAGTGTGGATCCTTGCAGTCACGAAAGATTTAAATCTAGAATCTTAGTGTGTGTGTGTTTGTTCGCATTTTGACTGCAGGTATTGTGGTTAATGCAGTGAACATGAATCACCACCCGATTATTATTTTTATTATTTTATTTATTTAAAACTTTCGTGACTGCAGCGATTCATATTCTTAGCTCTTTCGGTAAAGTCACCACCACGTTGAAGGGAAACAATAAAATAATAAAAATATAAAACAATACAATTATTGTAAAACAATAAAATTATTATTCTTGGTTCTTTCGGTAAAGTCACCACCACGTAGAAGGGAAACAATAAAATAATAAAAATATAAAACAATAAAATTATTCTTGGTTCTTTCGGTAAAGTCACCACCACGTAGAAGGGAAACAATAAAATAATAAAAATATAAAACAATACAATTATTGTAAAACAGTAAAATTATTATTCTTGGTTCTTTGGGTAAAGTCACCACCGCGTAGAAGGGAAACAATAAAATAGTAAAAATATAAAACAATAAAATTATTGTAAAACAATAAAATTATTATTCTTGGTTCTTTCGGTAAAGTCACCACCACGTAGAAGGGAAACAATAAAATAATAAAAATATAAAGCAATAAAATTATTCTAAAACAATATAATTGTTATTCTTGGTTCTTTCGGTAAAGTCACCACCACGTAGAAGGGAAACAATAAAATAATAAACGTGAGAATTTTTTGTTATTGTTTTATATATATTTATTATTTTATTGTTTCCCTTCAACGTGGTGAATTTACCGAAGGGGAGGTCTAATGATAGAGACCGCTATGACGTCATCGTGTTGCCCTTTTTAAGGAGGCCGTGACGTCATTCGTGCTGTCCTATATATAGGCGACCGTGACGTTTTGATTATACAGTGGACCATTACATGACGTCATCGCATTGCCTTATGCAGGCGACCATGACGCCATCGTGTTGTCTATATAGGCGGCCGTGACGTCATCGTCTGACCATATACAGGCGACCGAACGTCATCGTGTTGTCTATAGGGGGTCATGACGTCACACTGGTCACCCAGCAGCGGATTGACCATGGTGATGATGTCATTCACAGGTACACAGATAGAGAAGGAGACACGGGGAGACACGGGGAGATACGGTGAGACACAGGGAGACACAGGGAGACACGGGGAGACAGGGAGACACGGGGAGACACGGTGAGACACAGGGAGACACGGTGGGACACGGTGAGACACGGGGAGACACAGGGAGACACAGGGAGACACGGGGAGACAGGGAGACACGGGGAGACACGGTGAGACACAGGGAGACACGGTGGGACACGGTGAGACACGGGGAGACACGGGGAGACACGGGGAGACACAGGGAGAGAGAGGGAGACACGGGGAGACACAGGGAGACACGGGGAGACGGGGAGACAGGGAGACACAAGGAGACACGGGGAGACAGAGGGAGACACGGGGAGACACGGGGAGACACGGTGAGACAGAGGGAGACACGGTGAGACACTGAGACACGGGGAGACACGGTGAGACAGAGGGAGACACGGTGAGACACGGGGAGATACGGTGAGACACAGGGAGACACAGGGAGACACGATGAGACACAGGGAGACACAGGGAGACACAGTGAGACACAGGGAGACACAGTGAGACACAGGGAGACACAGTGAGACACAGTGAGACACAGGCAGACACAGTGAGACACAGTGAGACACAGGGAGACAGAGACACAGGGAGACACAGGGAGACGGAGACACAGGGAGACACAGTGAGACACAGGGAGACACAGGGAGACAGAAACACAGTGAAACACAGTGAGACACAGGGAGACACAGGGAGACACAGGGAGACGAAGGGAGACGAAGGGAGACACAGGGAGACACAGTGAGACAGAGAGAACGTGGAGTGAGTGATGTGGACTGTGGGACACAGTGAGACACAGTGAGACAGAGACACAGAGAGACACAGGGAGACACAGGGAGACACAGGGAAACACAGAGAGACACAGGGAGACACAGAGAGACACAGGGAGACACAGGGAGACACAGAGAGACACAGGGAGACACAGGGAGACACAGGGAGACACAGGGAGACACAGTGAGACACGGAGACACAGGGAGACACAGGGAGACACAGGGAGACACAGTGGGACAGAGACACAGTGAGACACAGTGAGACACAGGGAGACACAGTGAGACACAGGGAGACACAGTGAGACACAGTGAGACAGAGACACGGGGAATGAGCGATGTGGACTGTGAGACACAGGGAGACACAGTGAGACACAGGGAGACACAGTGAGACAGAGACACAGGGAGACACAGTGAGACAGAGACACAGGGAGACACAGGGAGACACAGGGAGACACAGGGGGACAGAGACAACGGGGAGTGAGCGATGTGGACTGTGGGACACAGTGAGACACAGTGAGACACAGTGAGACACAGGGAGACAGAGACACAGGGAGACAGAAACACAGTGAAACACAGTGAGACACAGGGAGACACAGTGAGACACAGTGAGACACAGGGAGACAAAGGGAGACACAGGGAGACAGTGAGACAGTGAGACAGAGTGAGACACAGGGAGACACAGAGACAGTGAGACACAGTGAGACACAGGGAGACAGAGACACAGGGAGACAGAAACACAGTGAAACACAGTGAGACACAGGGAGACACAGTGAGACACAGTGAGACACAGGGAGACAAAGGGAGACACAGGGAGACACAGTGAGACAGAGACAACGTGGAGTGAGCGATGTGGACTGTGGGACACAGTGGGACACAGTGAGACACAGTGAGACACAGGGAGACAGAGACACAGGGAGACAGAGACACAGGGAGACAGAAACACAGTGAAACACAGTGAGACACAGGGAGACACAGTGAGACACAGTGAGACACAGGGAGACAAAGGGAGACACAGGGAGACACAGTGAGACAGAGACAACGTGGAGTGAGCGATGTGGACTGTGGGACACAGTGGGACACAGTGAGACACAGTGAGACACAGGGAGACACAGGGAGACAGAGTGAGACACAGTGAGACACAGTGAGACAGAGACACAGTGAGACACAGGGAGACACAGTGAGACACAGTGAGACAGAGACACAGTGAGACACAGGGAGTGAGCGATGTGGACTGTGGGACACAGTGAGACACAGTGAGACAGAGACACAGTGAGACACAGTGAGACAGAGACACGGGGAGTGAGCGATGTGGACTGTGGGACACAGTGAGACACAGTGAGACACAGTGAGACACAGGGAAACACAGGGAGACACAGTGAGACACAAGGAGACACAAGGAGACACAGTGAGACACAGTGAGACACAGTGAGACAGAGTGAGACAGAGACACAGTGAGACACGGGGAGTGAGCGATGTGGACTGTGGGACACAGTGAGACACAGTGAGACACGGAGACAGTGAAACACAGTGAGACAGAGACACAGTGAGACACAGTGAGACAGAGACACAGTGAGACAGAGACAGGGAGACACAGGGAGACACAGTGAGACACAGTGAGACAGAGTGAGACAGAGACACAGTGAGACACGGGGAGTGAGCGATGTGGACTGTGGGACACAGTGAGACACAGTGAGACACGGAGACAGTGAGACACAGTGAGACAGAGACACAGTGAGACACAGTGAGACAGAGACACAGTGAGACAGAGACAGGGAGACACAGGGAGACACAGTGAGACAGAGACACAGGGAGACACAGTGAGACACAGTGAGACAGAGACAACGTGGAGTGAGCGATGTGGACTGTGGGACCGTATCTGCTGGCGGTGGTGGCCCTGTTGAGTCAACCTCTCGTCCGCCAGCGAGAGAGACACACGGACAGCACACCCGGTGAGACACCATCACCATCATCACCACTACCATCATCACCACTACCATCACCACTACCATCACCACTTCCATCATCAACACTACCATCATCACCACTACCATCATCACCACTACCATCATCACTTCCATCATCATCACTACCATCATCATCACCATCATCACTACTACCATCATCACCACTACCATCATCACCACTACCATCACCACTACCATCATCACCACCACCATCACTACCATCACCACCATCACCACCACCACCACCATCACCACTACCATCATCACCACTACCATCACCACTACCATCATCACCACTACCATCATCACTACCATCACCACTACCATCATAACTACCATCATCACTACCATCATCACTACCATCGCCATCACCACTACCATCACCACTACCATCATCACTACCATCATCACCACTACCATCACCACTACCATCATCACCACTACCATCATCACTACCATCATCACCACTACCATCATCACCACTACCATCATCACTACCATCATCACTACCATCACCACTACCATCATCACTACCATCACCATCACCACTACCATCATCACCACCATCACCACTACCATCATCACCACTACCATCACCACTACCATCATCACCACTACCATCATCACCACTACCATCATCACTACCATCATCACTACCATCACCACTACCATCATCACTACCATCATCACCACCACCACCATCACCACTACCATCATCACCACTACCATCACCACTACCATCATCACCACTACCATCACCACTACCATCACCACTACCATCACCACTACCATCATCACCACTACCATCATCACTACCATCATCACCACTACCATCATCACCACTACCATCATCACCACTACCATCATCACTACCATCATCATCATCACCACTACCATCATCACTACCATCATCATCATCACCACTACCATCATCATCACTACCATCATCACTACCATCACCACTTCCATCATCAACACTACCATCATCACCACTACCATCATCACCACTACCATCATCACTTCCATCATCATCACTACCATCATCACCACTACCATCACCACTACCATCACCACTACCATCATCACCACTACCATCACCACTACCATCACCACTACCATCACCACTACCATCATCACCACTACCATCATCACTACCATCATCACCACTACCATCATCACCACTACCATCATCACCACTACCATCATCACTACCATCACCACTACCATCATCACTACCATCACCACTACCATCATCACTACCATCATCACCACCATCACCACTACCATCATCACCACTACCATCACCACTACCATCATCACCACTACCATCATCACCACTACCATCATCACTACCATCATCACCACTACCATCATCACTACCATCACCACTACCATCATCACCACTACCATCATCACCACTATCATCACCACTACCATCACCACTACCATCATCACTACCATCATCACCACTACCACCATCACCACTACCATCATCACTACCATCGCCATCACCACTACCATCACCACCACCATCATCACTACCATCACCACCATCACCACCGCCATCATCACCACTACCATCATCACCACTACCATCATCACCACTACCATCATCACCATCACCACCATCACCACCGCCATCATCACCACAACCATCATCACTACCATCACCACTACCATCACCACTACCATCATCACCACTACCATCATCACTACCATCATCACCACTACCATCATCACCACTACCATCATCACCACTACCATCATCACTACCATCACCACTACCATCATCACTACCATCACCACTACCATCATCACTACCATCATCACCACCATCACCACTACCATCATCACCACTACCATCATCACCACTACCATCATCACCACTACCATCATCACTACCATCATCACCACTACCATCATCACTACCATCATCACTACCATCATCACTACCATCATCACCACTACCATCATCACCACTATCATCACCACTACCATCACCACTACCATCATCACTACCATCATCACCACTACCACCATCACCACTACCATCATCACTACCATCGCCATCACCACTACCATCACCACCACCATCATCACTACCATCACCACCATCACCACCGCCATCATCACCACTACCATCATCACCACTACCATCATCACCACTACCATCATCACTACCATCACCACTACCATCATCACTACCATCACCACTACCATCACCACTACCATCATCACCACCATCACCACTACCATCATCACCACTACCATCACCACTACCATCATCACCACTACCATCATCACCACTACCATCATCACTACCATCATCACCACTACCATCATCACTACCATCATCACTACCATCATCACTACCATCATCACCACTACCATCATCACCACTACCATCATCACCACTATCATCACCACTACCATCACCACTACCATCATCACTACCATCATCACCACTACCACCATCACCACTACCATCATCACTACCATCGCCATCACCACTACCATCACCACCACCATCATCACTACCATCACCACCATCACCACCGCCATCATCACCACTACCATCATCACCACTACCATCATCACCATCACCACCATCACCACCGCCATCATCACCACAACCATCATCACTACCATCATGACTACCATCACCACTACCATCACCACCACCATCATCATCACCACCATCACCACCATCACCACCACCATCACCATCATCACCACCACCACCCTCACCACCACCACCCTCACCACCACCACCACCACCCCCACTACCCTCACCACCACCACCACCCTCACCACCACCACCACCCTCACCACCCTCACCACCACCACCCTCACCACCACCCCCACTACCCTCACCACCACCACCACCACCACCCTCACCACCACCACCACCCTCACCACCCTCACCACCCTCACCACCCTCACCACCACCACCACCACCCTCACCACCACCACCACCCTCACCACCACCCTCACCACCCCCCTCTACCCTCACCACCACCCTCACCACCACCCCCACCCCCACCAGACGCTCTCCAGGATGACGTCGCCGCCCCGCCGGACCCCCGGATGGCCGAGCGGGAGTCCCTGCTGGGGCAAGCCATGGAGCGGATCCACCGGGAACTGGAGTCGGAGCGCTCCTCCCCCTCCTCCCCCTCCTCCTCCTCGTCCACCTCGTCCACCTCGTCGCTCGACCACCGAGGGGATCGTCCCTCGGACCCCCTGGAGGGTCCCCACGGTTCGTTTTGGGGGTCCCTGATGTCTCCCTGGGGTCACGTGGTCAGCCTGGCGCTGTGGTTGGCGGTGGTGGCCTTGAGGAGGAGGAGGAGGAGGGGTGGAGCACGTGGGGTGGAGGAGGTGGTGGTGGAGGCGGTGGACGAGGAGGAGGAGGAGGAGATGGAGGAGGTGGAGCGATGGGTGAGAGACATGCTGAGGATGTGCCGGGAGAAGGAGCGGATCGCGAGGACGGATCCGGAGCGGATTGTGGCTCTAGATCCGGAGCGGATTATGGCTCTGGATCCGGAGCGGGTCGTGAAGATGGATCCGGAGCGGGTCGCGAGGACGGATCCGGAGCGGATTATGGCTCTGGATCCGGAGCGGGTCGTGAAGATGGATCCGGAGCGGATTATGGCTCTGGATCCGGAGCGGATAATGAGGACGGATCCGGAGAGGATAATGAGGACTGATATGGAGCAGATCGCGAGGACGGATCCGGAGCAGATAATGAGGACTGATATGGAGCGGATTGTGAGGACGGATCCGGAGCGGATAGTGAGGACGGATCCGGAGGCGGAACTGATTGGACCCAGAGGAGAGAGCAACGACCCAGGGCGGATCCGGAGGGCGGATCCGGAGCGGCGCGACCTCCAACACCAAGCCAAAGAAAACCCGGAGCGGACCCACGGTGGCGGTGGCCGGTGGTCAATTTCCCCGGTGCCCTCAGGGCTCCCAGTACCCACAGTGCCTTCAAGACCCTCAGTGCCCTCAGGGCTCCCTGTACCCACAGTGCCCTCAGGGCTCCCAGTACCCACAGTGCCTTCAAGACCCTCAGTGCCCTCAGGGCTCCCTGTACCCCCCAGTGCCCTCAGGGCTCCCAGTACTCCCAGTGCCCCCAGGGCTCCCTGTACCCCCAGTGCCCTCAGGGCTCCCTGTACCCACAGTGCCCCCAGGGCTCCCCGTACCCCCGGTGCCCCCAGGGCTCCCCGTACCCCCGGTGGTGCCCCCAGGGCTCCCCGTACCCTCAGTGCCCCCAGGGCTCCCTGTACCCCCAGTGCCCCCAGGGCTCCCCGTACCCCCAGTGCCCCCAGGGCTCCCTGTACCCCCGGTGGTGCCCCCAGGGCTCCCCGTACCCCCAGTGCCCCCAGGGCTCCCTGTACCCCCGGTGGTGCCCCCAGGGCTCCCCGTACCCCCAGTGCCCCCAGGGCTCCCCGTACCCCCGGTGCCCCCAGGGCCTGCCCTGAGGGCCTCTCTGTGCCGCGTCTGCCGCGCCCTCCAGCGCTCCCTGCCCCCCCCGCCCCCCCGGGACGCCTCCCGCGTCGACTTCGTCCTTGGCCTCGTGGACGAGGTGCTGGGGGCCGGCCTCACCGTGGGGGGGGGAGGGGGGGGAGGAGTTAAGGGAGGAGGAGGAGTTAAGGGAGGAGGAGGGGGAGGAGTTGAGGGAGGAGGAGGGGGAGGAGTTGAGGGAGGAGGAGGAGTTAAGGGAGGAGGAGGAGTTAAGGGAGGAGGAGGAGTTAAGGGAGGAGGAGGGGGAGGAGTTAAGGGAGAGGGAGGGGTTAAGGGAGGAGGAGGGGTTAAGGGAGGAGGAGGGGTTAACGGAGGAGGAGGAGTTAAGGGCGGAGGAGTTAAGGGAGGAGGAGGGGGAGGAGTTAAGGGAGGAGGAGGGGTTAAGGGAGGAGGAGGAGTTAACGGAGGAGGAGGAGTTAAGGGCGGAGGAGTTAAGGGAGGAGGAGGGGGAGGAGTTAAGGGAGGAGGAGGGGGAGGAGTTAAGGGAGGAGGAGGGGGAGGAGTTAAGGGAGGAGGAGGGGGAGGAGTTAAGGGAGGAGGAGGGGGAGGAGTTAAGGGAGGAGGAGGGGGAGGAGTTACGGGAGGGGGAGGAGTTAAGGGAGGAGTTAGGGGAGGAGTCAAGGGAACCCCTCGGCGTGAGGGGTGGCCCAGGGCGCTCCCCACGCTCCTCACGTCCCCACGCTGCCTCCCTGCCGGCATTGGCGACCGCCTCGGTTGGTCGCCGTGGACCGCCGGCACCGCCGGTGCCACCACCGGCACCACCGGCACCGCCACCACCGCCACCACCACCACCGCCACCACCACCACCACCACCGCCACCACCACGGTGTTCGAGCTCCTGGTTCCGCTGGAGCCGCCCGAAGGCTGGGAGCTGGACGTGCGGCTGTGGGATGATGACGATGACGGTGATGACGGTGATGACGGTGATGACGGTGATGACGGTGATGACGGTGATGACGGTAACGGTGACGGTGGAGGATGGGGAAGATGGGGAGGACTTGGAAGAGGACTTGGAGGAGGAGGACTTGGAGGAGGACTTGGAGGAGGACTTGGAGGAGGACTTGGAGGAGGACTTGGAGGAGGACTTGGAGGAGGATGGGGAGGGTGGGGATGGGGCGGTGGTGGCGGTGGCGACGGAGACGCTGCTGCTGGTGGACGACGAGGAGGAGGTGGACGAGGTGGAGGAGGTGGACGAGGTGGAGGAGGTGGACGACGAGGTGGACGAGGTGGAGGAGGTGGACGACGACGACGAGGTGGAGCTGCTGCCATCGGCCAGGGCTGCGCGGTCGTCCGCCTCCGACGCCGCCGGCCGCCCCCCCCCTCCCCCCGAAGCCGCCCCCGCCCCCTCCCCCTCCCCTCGCCCTGCGGCTGCCTCGGCGCCGAGTGGAGCGACGCCCTCTGCCTCTTGTGCCACGGCCGCCAGTCTCTCTCTGCTGCCCCGTCACCGTCACCGTCACCGTCACCGTCACCGTCACCGTCACCGTCGCCGTCACCGTCACCGTCACCGTCGCCGTCGCCGCTCGGCGTGCCGGCTGACGCGGCCCTCCGGGGCTTCCGGGAGTCGCTGCGGCGCTGCTGGGGACGCGTCCGGCACAAGTTCCACGTCACAGCGACGTGGGACAGCAGCGGCGGCGGCAGCAGCAGCAGCGACGATGGTGAAGACGGTGGTGAAGACGGTGGTGAAGACGGTGAAGATGGTGAAGACGGTGAAGATGGTGAAGACGGTGAAGATGGTGAAGACGGTGAAGATGGTGAAGACGGTGAAGATGGTGGAGACGATGGTGAAGATGGTGAAGATGGTGAGGATGGTGAAGATGGTGAAGACGGTGAAGACGGTGGCGATGGTGGAGACGGTGGTGACGGTGAAGATGGTGAAGATGGTGAAGACGGTGAAGATGGTGAAGACGGTGAAGACGGTGAAGATGGTGAAGACGGTGAAGATGGTGAAGACGGTGAAGACGGTGAAGATGGTGAAGATGGTGAAGATGGTGAAGATGGTGAAGACGGTGAGGACGGTGGCGATGGTGGAGACGGTGGAGGTCGTGGAGGTCGTGAAGAAGGTGAAGATCGCGGAGGTTGTGACGACGGTGGAGATCGTGGAGATCGTGAAGACGGTGAAGACGGTGGAGGTCGTGGAGATCGTGACGACGGCGAAGATCGTGACGACGGTGAAGATCGTGAAGATCATGGAGATCGTGAAGGTCGTGAAGACGGCGAAGATCGTGACGACGGCGAAGATCGTGGCCACCCCAACCACACGGACGACTACGACGATGAAGTTGGCCACGCCGACGACTCCGGCGACGCCGATGACGACTCCGGCGACGACGTTGCCGGCGACGACTCCGGCGACGACGACGTTGCCGGCGATCACCGCGGCCACCGCTGCTCCGCCGACATGTTGCTGACCTTCAGGTCGGGGCGCCGGCTGATGCTGCGCATCTCCCCGGCGGTGTGGCGAGCGCGGAAGCGGAGGGGCGGCCGCGGCGATGAGGAGGTGGATGAGGAGGTGGATGAGGATGGGGAGGAGGAGGAGGAGGAGGGGGTGTTTGTCGTGCCGTGCGTGAGGAGGAGGAGGAGGGGGAGCGGTGACGCAGCCGACGGCTCGTTCTGGAGGGTGTCCACAGCGGTGGCCGAGCGACGGCTGCTGCGGAGTTTGGAGCGTCGGCAGCAGCAGCATCATCAGCATCATCATCAGCAGCATCATCATCAGCATCATCATCAGCAGCATCAGCAGTTCCAAGCGCAGCTGCAGCTACTGCTGCAGCCGCCGCGCCTCCTCTGCCTGCTGTGGCAGCAGCAGCAGCAGCAGCAGCAGGAAGGGAAGAAGAAGCAGGAACAGCGGCAGCAGGATGAGGAGGAGGATGAGTTGGGGTGGAGTCCAAGCCCAGCAGGGCCTCTCCCAGGGCCGTGGCCACTCCGCACGGACATTCTGGCCGCCCTGTGGCTCCCCATGGCCGTGCAGGCCGCTGATGCCGCTGATGCCGCTGCTGCTGCTGATGCCGCTGCTGCTGCTGATGCCGCTGCTGCTGCTGATGCCGCTGCTGCTGATGCCGCTGCTGATGCCGCTGATGCCGGTAGCGTCGCCGGTCCTGATGCCGGTAGCGGCGGCGGTGACGTAAGCGATGACGACGACGGCCGTGTGGCCCAGCTCCTCCTGGAGTTGCTGGACGAGCGCCTGCTGCTCGCCCTGAGGAGGGGCCGGCTGCCGTGTTGGGGTGCCGTCGGGGCCGCCCCCTGGGACCTCCTGGCCCCGCCGCTCACGGCCCCCGGGGAGCTGAGGGGCCTGAGGGAGGCGGCGCTGGGGGCCGCCTCCAGGCTCAGGGAGATGGTGGAGGAGATGGCGAGGGAGGAGGAGGAGGAGGAGGAGGAGGAGGAGGAGGCGGTGAGGGAGGCGGGTGGAAGCCACGACCTCCTGTAGACCGGGCGAGGTTGTTAACATCTCTCCATTGTCGGGATGGAAGCCACGACCTCCTGTATACCAGGCGAGGTAGTCAACATCTCCCCATTGTCAGGATCGAACCCACGACCTCCTGTAGACCGGGCGAGGTTGTTAACATCTCTCCATTGTCGGGATGGAAGCCACGACCTCCTGTAGACCGGGCGAGGTAGTCAACATCTCCCCATTGTCGGGATCGAACCCACGACCTCCTGTAGACCGGGCGAGGTTGTTAACATCTCTCCATTGTCGGGATGGAAGCCACGACCTCCTGTAGACCAGGCGAGGTAGTCAACATCTCCCCATTGTCAGGATCGAACCCACGACCTCCTGTAGACCGGGCGAGGTTGTTAACATCTCTCCATTGTCGGGATCGAAGCCACGACCTCCTGTAGACCACGAGAGGTAGTCAACATCTCCCCATTGTCAGGATCGAACCCACGACCTCCTGTGTACCAGGCGAGGTAGTCAACATCTCCCCAATGTCGGGATCGAATCCACGACCTCCTGTAGACCGGGCGAGGTAGTCAACATCTCACCATTGTCAGGATCGAACCCACGACCTCCTGTAGACCAGGCGAGGTAGTCAACATCTCCCCATTGTCAGGATCGAATCCACGACCTCCTGTATACCAGGCGAGGTAGTCAACATCTCCCCATTGTCGGGATCGAATCCACGACCTCCTGTATACCGGGCGAGGTAGCCAACATCTCACCATTGTCAGGATCGAACCCACGACCTCCTGTAGACCAGGCGAGGTTGTTAACATCTCTCCATTGTCAGGATCGAACCCACGACCTCCTGTATACCAGGCGAGGTAGTTGACACCTCAATAGGCACCGCATCAGAACTTTGGGCCAGTTATCTGAAAAGTGTCGTTTTACAGTGGCTTTATTTAACATTACTCGTGTTTAAATTTTGATTTAAAGCTTTCG
This sequence comes from Petromyzon marinus, assembly GCF_048934315.1. NCBI lineage: Eukaryota > Metazoa > Chordata > Hyperoartia > Petromyzontiformes > Petromyzontidae > Petromyzon > Petromyzon marinus. Next base: position 2,821,247 of record NC_133748.1, on the reverse strand, counting down.
TGACTGCAGGGATTCATATTCTTGGTTCTTTCGGTAAAGTCACCACCACGTAGAAGGGAAACAATAAAATAATAAAAATATAAAACAATGAAATTCTCACGATGTTTTCGACTGCAACACAAGAAGCAATCATCATCACGCGTGAAAACCACAGCAAGAAAATTATTTTATTGATTCCCTTCTACGTGACTTTACCGAAAGAACCAAGAATATTAAACGAAGTTCTTCATAAAACCGTTGTTTAAAAAAAAAGTGTTTTAATGAGTTTATGTAAAGTAATTATTACTACGATTCGATCGTTTTTAATATATTTGTGCTCTTATTATTATTATTCTTTTTGCTACTACGATGTTTGTATTTGTGAAAAGTGGATATGGGTAAGGTGTGGATTTGGGATGAATGTGGAACCCCCATCTCTACTACTTTCAAGTTCAGGGAACTCCTCCCTCTACCTGCGAACATTCAGACCTACGAACTTTCAGAGGTATGGCCCAAACCCTGCCCGTTTGGAATCGAGAATCATAGGTTCGACCGTCCCTGTGCAATAGATGGCCGTGGTGGCATCTACATCTGCAGAACGTGAAGAACCAGTGGCATCTACATCTTCAGAACGTGAAGAACCAGTGGCATCTACATCTTCAGAACGTGAAGAACCAGTGGCATCTACATCTGCAGAACGTGAAGAACCAGTGGCATCTACATCTGCAGAATGTGAAGAACCAGCGGCATCTACATCTGTAGAACGTGAAGAACCAGTGACATCTACATCTGTAGAAGATGAAGAACCAGTGGCATCTACATCTGCAGAACGTGAAGAACCAGCAGCATCTGCAGAACGTGAAGAACCAGCGGCATCTACATCTGTAGAACGTGAAGAACCAGTGGCATCTATAGAACGTGAAGAACCAGTGGCATCTACATCAACAGAACGTGAAGAACCAGTGGCATCTACACCTGCAGAACGTGAAGAACCAGTGGCATCTACATCTGCAGAACGTGAAGAACCAGTGTCATCTACATCTGTAGAATGTGAAGAACCAGTGGCATCTACATCTGTAGAACGTGAAGAACCAGCGGCATCTACATCTGCAGAACGTGAAAAACTAGTGGCATCTGCAGAACGCGAAGAACCAGTGGCATCTACATCTGCAGAACGTGAAGAACCAGTGGCATCTACATCTATAGAACGTGAAGAACCAGTGGCATCTACAGAACGTGAAGAACCAGTGGCATCTACATCTGCAGAACGTGAAGAACCAGTGGCATCTACATCTGTAGAACGTGAAGAACCAGTGGCATCTGCAGAACGTGAAGAACCAGTGGCATCTATATCTGCAGAACGTGAAGAACCAGTGGCATCTGCATCTGTAGAACGTGAAGAACCAGTGGCATCTACATCTACAGAACGTGAAGAACCAGTGGCATCTACATCTGCAGAACGTGAAGAACCAGTGGCATCTACAGAACGTGAAGAACCAGTGGCATCTACAAAACGTGAAGAACCAGTGGCATCTACATCTGCAGAACGTGAAGAATCAGCGGCATCTACATCTGTAGAATGTAAAGAACCAGTGACATCTACATCTGTAGAACGCGAAGAACCAGTGGCATCTACATCTGCAGAACGCGAAGATCCAGCGGCATCTACATCTGCAGAACGCGGAAGAACCATTTGGATGTTTATAACGTCATTCGCGGGCCGTACAAAAGGATCAACTTAAAAAAAATTTGCCCGTTTATGTCTGGCCAAACATTTCATTAACTCGCCCCCTAACGCGATGGGGGTTGGGGGTTGGGGGATGGTGTGGAACTTCTTCGCTTTGTCGAGACGCGTGGTGACGATTTTCGCGGGGCCTCGTCCGTGCCACTGCACACCGCTGGAAGCGAATGTGGAGGGCGCGCGATTGCAACTCAAAAGGCGTGCCAACCGATGGAATATTTGCGAGCGTTTCGAGTCCGAAACGTTGGCAAACTTGCAGGGGTGGGTGGGGGGTGGTCACATTGTTGGTACTTTCGGTGAAGTCGCGCAGATAGAAAAGGCGAGTTTGAATGTGAAATAACAAAAATGAGAAATTCAAATCTTATTGTTGAGACGAAAAGCTTTTATTATTATTTTCAAATCGTTTTTTTTTTTTACGTGAAATAATGAAAGCTTCTTCTTTGGTTCTCTCGGTAAAGTCACCACCACGTAGAATGAGAATAAAATAATAAATTGATAAAATAAAATAACACAATAATATTCTCACGACGTTTCGGCCACAACACAAGCGGCCTTCATCAGGTGAAGGGGGCGAGACTGTCTGGTAGGACAGCGCTGGAGTGAAAGAGCCACGTTCAGATCACGACCTTTAAGCTCTGTGAGAGGAAACAAAGCGCCTTGACAAAGGAATTAGCATATAATTTAGCATTGAAATGGCTGAGTGATTAGCTTGTGACTGGTCACAGAAATAGCTATGTTAAAAGTTAAAGCATACACATCCGCAGAGGCACCCATTGTTAAAGGAATTAGCATAGAATTTAGCATTGAAATAATCAATTCAATAATCAATTGCGAATAATAGCTTTTTTAATTTTTCGTCAATAATCAATTGCGAATAATAGAAGGGTTTTTTTTCTCCCAGATTTATTATTGAAAATTTGCATTTTTCCACTGACCTCGCTTTACCGAGAGAACCAAGAATATCCGAACTTGTTCGCGGCTCTTGGGAGGTTGAGAATTTTCGTTCACGTGTTTATTTAAAAAAAAAATCTTTTATTTTTTTTAATATATATACCGCAGCAAAAGACGATGGGTGGCTAAGGGGAGGTTGTGGGAGTCCATTCCGAGTCTTCGTTGATGTCCACGATTTGGTGTCACGCGTTTGCTGGCTTGCGCGACAATCAGCTTCCGTAATGAGAGAGAGGTTTTCGTGGGGTTACATCGCCGGGTAGAAATCTCAATGTTGTTGTTGTTGTTGCTGTGTCTTCGTGCTTGAAACCACGCCGCCATCCCACACGGACGGCAAAGTGAGGGCCGTCGCGGCAACAGAACGTGGCCAGTTCGTCACTAGCACAGCACTTCGTGTGTAGTAGTGGTGTAGTGTAGTGTGTAGTGGAGTGTATAGTGTAGTGTGGAGTGTGTAGTGGAGTGTATAGTGGAGTGTATAGTGTAGTGTATAGTGGAGTGTATAGTGTAGTGCGTAGTGGAGTGTATAGTAGTGTAGTGTATAGTGGAGTGTATAGTAGTGTAGTGTATAGTAGTGTAGTGTGTAGTGTATAGTAGTGTAGTGTATAGGAGTGTAGTGTAATGTATTGTAGTGTAGAGTGTAGTGTATTGTAGTGTACAGTGTAGTGTATAGTGGTATAGTGTGTAGTAGTATAGTGTAGTAGTGTATAGTAGTATAGTGTTTAGTATAGTGTGGTGTATAGTAGTGTAGTGTATAGTACTGTAGTGTATAGTAGTGTACAGTGTAGTGTGGAGTGTAGTAGTGTAGTGTATAGTGTAGTGTATAGTGGAGTGTATTGTAGTGTAGAGTGTAGTGTATTGTAGTGTATAGTGTACAGTGTAGTGTATAGTGGTATAGTGTGTAGTAGTATAGTGTATAGTGTAGTAGTGTATAGTATAGTGTGGTGTATAGTAGTGTAGTGTATAGTAGTGTAGTGTACAGTGTAGTAGTGTATAGTAGTAGTGTGGTGTATAGTAGTAGTGTGTAGTGTAGTGTATAGTAGTGTGTAGAGTGTATAGTGTGTAGTGTAGAGTATAGTGTGTAGTGTATAGTGTATCGTAGTGTAGTGTATAGTTTTGATTTAAAGCTTTCGTGACTGCAGTAATTCATATTCTTAGCTCTTTCGGTAAAGTCACGTTGAAGAGATATATTTTATTATTTTATTGTTTCCCTGCAACGTGACTTTACCGAAAGAGCTAAGAATATAGTGTATAGTAGTGTAGTGTGTAGTAGTGTAGTAGTGCAGTGTGTAGTATAGTGTAGTGTGTAGTAGTGTAGTGTGGTATAGTAGTGTGGTGTGGTATAGTAGTGTGGTGTGGTATAGTAGTGTGTAGTGTATAGTATAGTGTAGTGTATAGTGTATAGTAGTGTGTAGTGTATAGTATAGTGTAGTGTGTAGTATAATGTAGTGTATAGTAGTGTAGTGTATAGTAGTGTAGTGTGTAGTAGTGTATAGTGTAGTGTATAGTTGTGTAGTAGTGTATAGTAGTGTAGTGTATAGTAGTGTAGTGTGGTGTATAGTAGTGTAGTGTATAGTAGTGTAGTATAGTGTGTAGTGTGTAGTATAGTGGTGTAGTGTAGTATAGTAGTGTAGTGGTGTAGTGTAGTGTAGCGGTGTAGTGAATAGTAGTGTAGTGTATAGTAGTGTTATAGTGTGTAGTAGTGTATAGTGTGTAGTAGTGTAGTGTATAGTAGTGTGTAGTAGTGTAGTGTATAGTAGTGTAGTGTATAGTAGTGTAGTGTATAGTAGTAGTGTAGTGTATAGTAGTGTAGTGGTGTAGTGTAGTGTGTAGTTGTGTATAGTGTAGTGCATAGTGTATAATAGTGTAGTGTGTAGTATAGTAGTGTGTAGTGGTGTATAGTAGTGTAGTAGTGTGTAGTGGATAGTAGTGTAGTGTATAGCGGTGAACTGTATAGTGGTGTGTAGTATAATGTATAGTGTAGTATACTAGTACAGCACGCCGGTTGTGTGTTGGCGAGCCAAGCCACAACATTTAGATTGTTTGGTGGCGATCTAACCCGCGAAAACTCTGATGGATGTCCATAATTCCTCCGTCAATGTTTTGTTCCAAGTATTTGCGCTTTAAATGTCAATAAACGTGGTGGCCCAGCCAGGAATTATCCATCCCGGAATTATCCATCCCCACTCCCCTCCTGTTCCACCCATCTCCTCTGTGGTGGTGATGGTGGTGATGGAGGTGGCGATGGTTGTTGTTGTTGGTAGTGGTAGCTGTTGTAAAGGTGGCGTTGTTAGTTGTGGTTTAGGTGGTGATGGTAGTTGTAGCGGTTGTGAAGGTAGTTGTGGTGGTTGTGAAGGTGGTGATGGTTGTGAAAGTGGTGATGGCAGTTGTGGTTGTTGTGAAGGTGGTGATGGTAGTTGTGGTGGTTGTGAATGTGGTGATGGTAGTTGTGGTGGTTGTGAAGGTGGTGATGGTAGTTGTGGTTGTTGTGAAGGTGGTGATGGTAGCTGTGGTTGATGTGAAGGTGGTGATTGTAGTTGTGAAGGTGGTGATGGTAGTTGTGGTTGTTGTGAAGGTGGTGATGGTAGTTGTGGTGGTTGTGAAGGTGGTGATGGTAGTTGTGGTGGTTGTGAAGGTGGTGATGGTAGTTGTGGTTGTTGTGAAGGTGGTGATGGTAGTTGTGGTTGTTGTGAAGGTGGTGATGGTAGCTGTGGTTGTTGTGAAGGTGGTGATTGTAGTTGTGAAGGTGGTGATGGCAGTTGTGGTTGTTGTGAAGGTGGTGATGGTAGTTGTGGTGGTTGTGAAGGTGGTGATGGTAGTTGTGGTGGTTGTGAAGGTGGTGATGGTAGTTGTGAAGGTGGTGATGGTAGTTGTGGTGGTTGTGAAGGTGGTGATGGTAGTTGTGGTGGTTGTGAAGGTGGTGATTGTAGTTGTGAAGGTGGTGATGGTAGTTGTGGTGGTTGTGAAGGTGGTGATGGTAGTTGTGGTGATGGTAGTTGTAGTTGTGAAGGTGATGGTAGTTGTGGTTGTTGTGAAGGTGGTGATGGTAGTTGTGGTGGTTGTGAAGGTGGTAATGGTAGTTGTGGTGGTTGTGAAGGTGGTGATGGTAGTTGTGGTTGTTGTGAAGGTGGTGATGGTAGTTGTGGTTGTGAAGGTGGTGATGGTAGTTGTGGTTGTGAAGGTGGTGATGGCAGTTGTGGTTGTTGTGAAGGTGGTGATGGTAGTTGTGGTTGTGAAGGTGGTGATGGTAGTTGTGGTTGTGAAGGTGGTGATGGTAGTTGTGGTTGTTGTGAAGGTGGTGATGGTAGTTGTGGTTGTTGTGAAGGTGGTGATGGTAGTTGTGGTGGTTGTCAAGGTGGTGATGGTAGTTGTAGCGGTTATGAAGGCAGTTGTGGTTGTTGTGAAGGTGGTGATGGTAATTGTGGTGATTGTGAAGGTGGTGATGGTAGTTGTGGTTGTGAAGGTGGTGATGGTAGTTGTGGTGGTTGTGAAGGTGGTGATGGTAGTTGTGGTGGTTGTGAAGGTGGTGATGGTAGTTGTGGTGGTAGTTGTGGTGGTTGTCAAGGTGGTGATGGTAGTTGTGGTTGTTGTGAAGGTGGTGATGGTAGTTGTGAAGGTGGTGATGGTAGTTGTGGTGGTTGTGAAGGTGGTGATGGTAGTTGTGGTTGTTGTGAAGGTGGTGATGGTAGTTGTGGTGGTTGTGAAGGTGGTGATGGTAGCTGTGGTTGTTGTGAAGGTGGTGATTGTAGTTGTGGTGGTTGTGAAGGTGGTGATGGTAGTTGTGGTTGTTGTGAAGGTGGTGATGGTAGTTGTGGTTGTTGTGAAGGTGGTGATGGTAGTTGTGATTGTAGTTGTGGTGGTTATCAAGGTGGTGATGGTAGTTGTGGTTGTTGTGAAGGTGGTGATGGTAGTTGTGGTGGTTGTGAAGGTGGTGATGGTAGTTGTGGTGGTTGTGAAGGTGCTGATGGTAGTTGTGGTTATCAAGGTGGTGATGGTAGTTGTGGTGGTGATGGTAGTTGTGGTGGTTGTCAAGGTGGTGATGGTAGTTGTAGCGGTTGTGAAGGTGGTGATTGTAGTTGTGGTGGTTGTGAAGGTGGTGATGGTAGTTGTGGTGGTTGTGAAGGTGGTGATGGTAGTTGTGGTGGTTGTGAAGGTGGTGATGGTAGTTGTGGTGGCTGTGAAGGTGGTGATGGTAGTTGTGGTGTTTGTGAAGGTGGTGATGGTTGTGAAGGTGGTGATGGTAGTTGTGGTGGTTGTGAAGATGGTGATGGTAGTTGTGGTGGTTGTGAAGGTGGTGATGGTAGTTGTGGTGGTAGTGATGATGGTGGTGGTAGTGATGATGGTGATGATGATGGTGCTGATGGTGGTGATAGTGGTGGTGATGATGTTGATGGTGGTGGTGATGGTGTTGATGTTGGTGATGTTGATGACGATGATGGTGATGATAGTGGTGGTGATGGTGATGACGGTGTTGCTGGTGGTGGTGATGATGATGGTGGTAATGATGGTGTTGATGATGGTGGTGGTGATGATGGTGATGATGGTGATGGTGGTGATGATGATGGTGATGATGGCGGTGATGTTGATGACGATGGTGGTGATGATGGTGATGATAGTGGTGGTGATGACGGTGTTGATGGTAATGGTGGTGATGATGGTGATGATGGTGATGATGTTGATGGTGGTGATGGCGATGGTGGTGATGATGGTGATGATGTTGATGATGGTGGTGATGGCGGTGATGGCGATGATGATGGTGATGATGTTGGTGGTGATGATGTTGGTAATGATGATGGTGGTGGTGATGATGTTGGTGATGATGGTGGTGGTGATGGTGATGATGGTGGTGATGATGGTGATGATGGTGATGATGGTGGTGATGATAGATCCACACTAACTCAGCTTTGTAGTCGCGAAATGCAAAAGGACGATGTTTTATTTTTATTGTTCACCGCCACCACCATCATCACCACCATCATCACCACCATCATCATCACTACCATCATCACCATCACCACCATCATCATCACTACCATCATCACCATCACCACCATAGCCCACCATCACCACCACCATAGCCCACCATCACCACCACCATCACCTTCACCACCACCTTCACCACCATCATCATCACCACAACCCCCATCATTACCACCCCCATCATCATCACCATCACCACCATAGCCCACCATCACCACCATCACCACCACCCCCATCATCATCACCACCCCCACCATAACCCACCATCATCACCACCACCATCATCATCACCACCCCCATCATCATAGCCATGACTGCTCCCATCGACACGAGAGGTTACACGAGGGGTGAGTGAGTGAGTGGGTGAGTGAGTGAGTGGGTGGGTGAGTGGGTGAGTGAGTGAGTGGGTGAGTGGGTTGGTGGGTGAGCGAGTGAGTGGGTGAGCAAGTGGGTGGGTGAGGGGATTAGTGAGTGGGTGAGGGGATTAGTGGGTGGGTGAGGGGATTAGTGGGTGGGTGAGGGGATTCGTGGGTGGGTGAGGGGATTAGTGGGTGGGTGAGGGGATTAGTGGGTGGGTGAGGGGATTCGTGGGTGGGTGAGGGGATTAGTGGGTGGGTGAGGGGATTAGTGGGTGGGTGAGGGGATTAGTGGGTGGGTGAGGGGATTAGTGGGTGGGTGAGGGGATTAGTGGGTGAGGGGATTAGTGGGTGAGGGGATTAGTGGGTGAGTGAGGGGATTAGTGGGTGAGGGGATTAGTAGGTGAGTGAGGGGATTAGTGGGTGGGTGAGGGGATTAGTGGGTGGGTGAGGGGATTAGTGGGTGGGTGAGGGGATTAGTGGGTGAGTGAGGGGATTAGTAGGTGAGTGAGGGGATTAGTGGGTGGGTGAGGGGATTAGTGGGTGGGTGAGGGGATTAGTGGGTGGGTGAGGGGATTAGTGGGTGGGTGAGGGGATTAGTGGGTGGGTGAGGGGATTAGTGGGTGGGTGAGGGGATTAGTGGGTGGGTGAGGGGATTAGTGGGTGGGTGAGGGGATTAGTGGGTGGGTGAGGGGATTAGTGGGTGAGTGAGGGGATTAGTGGGTGAGTGAGGGGATTAGTGGGTGGGTGAGGGGATTAGTGGGTGGGTGAGGGGATTAGTGGGTGGGTGAGGGGATTAGTGGGTGGGTGAGGGGATTAGTGGGTGGGTGAGGGGATTAGTGGGTGGGTGAGGGGATTAGTGGGTGGGTGAGGGGATTAGTGGGTGGGTGAGGGGATTAGTGGGTGGGTGAGGGGATTAGTGGGTGAGGGGATTAGTAGGTGAGTGAGGGGATTAGTGGGTGGGTGAGGGGATTAGTGGGTGGGTGAGGGGATTAGTGGGTGGGTGAGGGGATTAGTGGGTGAGGGGATTAGTAGGTGAGTGAGGGGATTAGTGGGTGGGTGAGGGGATTAGTGGGTGGGTGAGGGGATTAGTGGGTGGGTGAGGGGATTAGTGGGTGGGTGAGGGGATTAGTGGGTGAGGGGATTAGTAGGTGAGTGAGGGGATTAGTGGGTGGGTGAGGGGATTAGTGGGTGGGTGAGGGGATTAGTGGGTGGGTGAGGGGATTAGTGGGTGGGTCTATGAGTGGGCTAATGAAGGGGGTGGGGGTTAAGGGGGCAGGGCTTCAGCAGGGGCTTTAAATAGGGGGCGGTGTTAAAGATGGGGGGGGGCGTGGCTAATTAGGGGGCGGTGTTAAAGATGGGGGGCGTGGTTAATTAGGGGGCGTGGTTAATCACGGGCCAGGAGTGTTGCCAAGGAGACGCTGTAGCTAGGGAGATGCTGGCATTGTTGCCCTGGATACGGGAGCTCCGTTGCCGTGCACTTTAATACTCACGTGGGTGGGTGAGTGGGTGGGTGGGTGAGTGGGTGGGTGAGTGGGTGGGTGGGTGGGTGAGTGGGTGGGTGGGTGGGTGAGTGGGTGGGTGGGTGAGTGGGTGGGTGAGTGGGTGGGTGGGTGAGTGGGTGGGTGAGTGGGTGGCTGGGTGGGTGGCTGGGTGGGTGGCTGGGTGGGCGGGTGAGTGGGTGGGTGAGTGGGTGGGCGGGCGAGTGGGTGGGTGGCTGGGTGGGCGAGTGGGTGGGTGGCTGGGTGGGCGAGTGGGTGGGTGGGCGAGTGGGTGGCTGGGTGGGCGAGTGGGTGGCTGGGTGGGCGAGTGGGTGAGGAGCTGGGTGAGTGGGTGAGCGAGTGGGTCGTAGTGTCATTAAAACCCTGAGCTCTCCCATATGAACCGTCCAGGTGCCAGGCTAGGTGCACCTTGCCAAGCCTAGATGTCTGTGTAGTGTAGTAGTGGCGGTTAGCGCTACGCTGCGCTATGAACCCGGCGACCTGAGTTCGATTCCCGCTCACGGCCAACACCACCAGTGACGATTATCTAAACCGGTCATGGACGCTCCCCTAGGTAGACTCAGCCTTAAAATGAGTACCTGGTGCGGTGTGTAGTAAACATCGCTAGCACTGGGCAGATCAGTGAGTGGTTAGCTGAGTGAGTGAGTGAATGGCTGAGTGAGTTGCTGAGTGAGTGAATGGCTGAGTGAATCAATGGCTGAGTGAGTGGCTGTGTGAGTGAGTAAGTGGGTGGCTGAGTGAGTGAGTGGGTGGCTGAGCGAGTGAGTGGCTGAGTGAGTGGGTGGCTGAGTGAGTGGGTGAGTGAGTGAGTGACTGAGTGAGTGAGTAGCTGAGTGAGTAGCTGCGTGAGTGAGTGGCTGTGTGAGTGGGTGGCTGAGTGAGTGGGTGGCTGAGTGAGTGGGTGGCTGAGTGAGTGGCTGAGTGAGTGAGTGGCTGAGTGAGTGAGTGGCTGAGTGAGTGGGTGGCTGAGTGAGTGGGTGGCTGAGTGAGTGGGTGGCTGAGTGAGTGGGTGGCTGAGTGAGTGGGTGGCTGAGTGAGTGGGTGGCTGAGTGAGTGGGTGGCTGAGTGAGTGAGTTGCTGAGTGAGTTGCTGAGTGAGTGAGTGGGTGAGTGAATGGCTGAGTGAGTGAGTGGGTGGCTGAGCGAGTGAATGGCTGAGTGAGTGAGTTGCTGAGTGAGTGAGTGGCTGAGTGAGTGAATGGCTGAGTGAGTGAGTGGCTGAGTGAGTGGGTGGCTGAGCAAGTGAATGGCTGAGTGAGTGAGTGGCTGAGTGAGTGAGTAGCTGAGTTGTGCTGTGGCATGAACAGTACGTAAACGCAGCAGTGCCGAACATTGTCGCCGTGCCAGGCTAGGTTCACAAGGTCTTGCGGTGGATCACCCTGGTGCCATCATCTTCATACTCTTTCTTGGAGACCCACATCCTCTTGAAGGTGTCCAGAGACGCCAGGATAGACCCCCTGGGAGACACGGGGGAGACACGGGGAGAGAGACACGGGGAGAGAGACACGGGGAGAGAGACACGGGGAGAGAGACACGGGGAGAGAGACACGGGGAGAGAGACACGGGGGGGAGACACGGGGGGGAGACACGGGGGGGAGACACGGGGGGGAGACACGGGGGGGAGACACGGGGGAGAGACACGGGGGAGAGAGACACGGGGGAGAGAGACACGGGGGAGAGAGACACGGGGGAGAGAGACACGGGGGAGAGAGACACGGGGGAGAGAGACACGGGGGAGAGAGACACGGGGAGACACGGGGGGGAGACACGGGGAGAGAGACACGGGGGGGAGACACGGGGGGGAGACACGGGGGAGACACGGGGAGAGAGACACGGGGGAGAGAGAGAGAGACACGGGGAGAGAGACACGGGGGGGGGGAGACACGGGGGAGAGAGACACGGGGAGAGAGACACGGGGAGAGAGACACGGGGAGAGAGACACGGGGAGAGAGACACGGGGAGACACGGGGGGGAGACACGGGGGGGGGAGACACGGGGGAGACACGGGGGAGACACGGGGGAGACACGGGGAGACACGGGGAGATACAGGGAGACACGGGGGAGACACAGGGAGACACGGGGAGAGAGAGACACGGGGAGACACGGGGGAGATACAGGGAGACACGGGGGAGACACGGGGGAGACACGGGGAAATGTGTGAGTGTGTGTCTTTGTGAGTGAGTGTCTGTGAGTGTGTGTGTGTGAGTGTGTGTCTGTGTGAGTGTGTGTCTGTGTGTGTGAGTGAGTGTCTGTGTGTGTGAGTGAGTGTCTGTGTGAGTGTGTGTCTGTGTGAGTGTGTGTCTGTGTGAGTGTGTGTCTTTGTGAGTGTGTGTCTTTGTGAGTGAGTGTCTGTGTGAGTGTGTGTCTGTGTGAGTGTGTGTCTGTGTGAGTGTGTGTCTGTGTGAGTGTGTGTGTCTGTGTGAGTGTGTGTGTCTGTGTGAGTGTGTGTGTCTGTGTAAGTGTCTGTGTGAGTGTCTGTGTGTCTGTGAGTGTGTGTCTGTGTGAGTGTGTGTCTGTGTGAGTGAGTGTCTGTGTGAGTGTCTGTCTGGGTGTGTGTCTGTGTGAGTGTGTGTCTGTGTGTGTAGTGTGTGTGTGGTGTGTGTGGTGTGTGTAGTGTGTGTGTAGTGTGTGTATAGTGTGTGTGTAGTGTGTGTGTAGTGTGTGTGAGTGAGTGTCTGTGTGTGTGAGTGAGTGTTTGTGTGAGTGTGTGTCTGTGTGAGTGTGTGTCTGTGTGTCTGTGTGAGTATGTGTCTGTGTGTGTGAGTGTCTGAGTGTGTGTGAGTGTCTGTGTGATTGTGTCTGTGTGTCTGTGTGAGTGTGTGTCTGTGTGAGTGTGTGTCTGTGTGAGTGAGTGTCTGTGTGAGTGAGTGTCTGTGTGAGTGAGTGTCTGTGTGAGTGAGTGTCTGTGTGAGTGAGTGTCTGTGTGAGTGAGTGTCTGTGTGAGTGAGTGTCTGTGTGAGTGTGTGAGTGTGTGTCTGTGTGAGTGTGTGTCTGTGTGTCTGTGTGAGTGTGTCTGTGTGAGTGTGTGTCTGTGTGAGTGAGTGTCTGTGTGAGTGTGTGTCTATGTGTGTCTGTGTGAGTGTCTGTGTGAGTGTGTGTCTGTGTGTGTCTGTCTGTGTGTGTAGTGTAGTAGTATTGTATTTGCTACGAACCTGGCCACCTGA
>NC_133748.1:2791081-2803581 GCF_048934315.1 Petromyzon marinus | reverse complement strand
GACACAGACAAAGCTCCCCCAGGTAGCCTCTAGCAGGGCTGTAGGGGCAAGTGCTGAGACACAGACAAAGCTCCCCCAGGTAGCCTCTAGCAGGGCTGTAGGGGCAAGTGCCGAGACACAGACAAAGCTCCCCCAGGTAGCCTCTAGCAGGGCTGTAGGGGCAAGTGCTGAGACACAGACAAAGCTCCCCCAGGTAGCCTCTAGCAGGGCTGTAGGGGCAAGTGCTGAGACACACACAAAGCTCCCCCAGGTAGCCTCTGGCAGGGCTGCAGAGGCAAGTGCTGAGACACAGACAAAGCTCCCCCAGGTAGCCTCTAGCAGGGCTGTAGGGACAAGTGCTGAGACACAGACAAAGCTCCCCCAGGTAGCCTCTAGCAGGGCTGTAGGGGCAAGTGCTGAGACACAGACAAAGCTCCCCCAGGTAGCCTCTAGCAGGGCTGTAGGGGCAAGTGCTGAGACACAGACAAAGCTCCCCCAGGTAGCCTCTAGCAGGGCTGTAGGGGCAAGTGCTGAGACACAGACAAAGCTCCCCCAGGTAGCCTCTAGCAGAGCTGCAGGGGCAAGTGCTGAGAACAGACAAAGCTCCCCCAGGTAGCCTCTAGCAGGGCTGTAGGGGCAAGTGCTGAGACACAGACAAAGGTCCCCCAGGTAGCCTCTAGCAGGGCTGTAAAGGCAAGTGCTGAGGCACAGATAAAGCTCCCCCAGGTAGCCTCTAGCAGGGCTGCAGGGACAAGCGGTGAGACACAGACAAAGCTCCCCCAGGTAGCCTTTGGCACGGCTGTAGGGGCAAGTGCTGAGACACAGACAAAGCTCCCCCAGGTAGCCTCTAGCAGGGCTGTAGGGGCAAGTGGTGAGACACAGACAAAGCTCCCCCAGGTAGCCTCTGGCAGGGCTGTAGGGGCAAGTGCTGAGACACAGACAAAGCTCCCCCAGGTAGCCTCTAGCAGGGCTGTAGTGTCAAGTGCTGAGACACAGACAAAGCTCCCCCAGGTAGCCTCTGGCAGAGCTGTAGGGGCAAGTGCTGAGACACAGACACAGCTCCCCAAGGTAGCCTCTAGCAGGGCTGTAGGGGCAAGTGCTGAGACACAAACAAAGCTCCCCCAGGTAGCCTCTATCAGGGCTGCAGGGGCAAGTGCGGAGACACTGACAAAGCTCCCCCAGGTAGCCTCTAGCAGGGCTGTAGGGGCAAGTGCTGAGACACAGACAAAGCTCCCCCAGGTAGCCTCTAGCAGGGCTGTAGAGGCAAGTGCTGAGACACAGAGACAAAGCTCCCCCAGGTAGCCTCTGGCAGGGCTGCAGGGACAAGTGGTGAGACACAGACAAAGCTCCCCCAGGTAGCCTCTGGCAGGGCTGCAGGGGCAAGTGCTGAGACACAGACAAAGCTCCCCCAGGTAGCCTCCGGCAGGGCTGTAGTGGCAAGTGCTAAGACACAGACAAAGCTCCCCCAGGTAGCCTCCAGCAGGGCTGTAGGGGCAAGTGCTGAGACAGACAAAGCTCCCTCAGGTAGCCTCTAGCAGGGCTGTAGGGGCAAGCGGTGAGACACAGACAAAGCTCCCCCAGGTAGCCTCTAGCAGGGCTGTAGGGGCAAGCGCTGAGACACAGACAAAGCTCCCCCAGGTAGCCTCTAGCAGGGCTGTAGGGGCAAGTGCTGAGACACACAGAGACAAAGTTCCCCCAGGTAGCCTCTAGCAGGGCTGCAGGGACAAGCGGTGAGGTACACAGAGACAAAGCTCCCCCAGGTAGCCTCTAGCAGGGCTGTAGAGGCAAGTGGTGAGGCACAGACAAAGCTCCCCCAGGTAGCCTCTGGCAGGGCTGTAGAGGCAAGTGCTGAGACACAGACACAGCTCCCCCAGGTAGCCTCTAGCAGGGCTGCAGGGGCAAGTGCTGAGACACAGACAAAGCTCCCCCAGGTAGCCTCTAGCAGGGCTGTAGTGGCAAGTGCTGAGACACAGACAAAGCTCCCCCAGGTAGCCTCTAGCAGGGCTGTAGGGGCAAGTGCTGAGACACAGACAAAGCTCCCCCAGGTAGCCTCTAGCAGGGCTGTAGAGGCAAGCGGTGAGGCACAGACAAAGCTCCCCCAGGTAGCCTCTGGCAGGGCTGCAGGGGCAAGCGGTGAGGCACACACAGAGACAAAGCTCCCCCAGGTAGCCTCCGGCAGGGCTGCAGGGGCAAGCGGTGAGGCACACACAGAGACAAAGCTCCCCCAGGTAGCCTCTGGCAGGGCTGCAGGGGCAAGCGGTGAGGCACACACAGAGACAAAGCTCCCCCAGGTAGCCTCTAGCAGGGCTGTAGAGGCAAGTGGTGAGGCACAGACAAAGCTCCCCCAGGTAGCCTCTGGCAGGGCTGCAGGGGCAAGTGCTGAGACACAGACAAAGCTCCCCCAGGTAGCCTCTAGCAGGGCTGTAGAGGCAAGTGGTGAGGCACACACAGAGACAAAGCTCCCCCAGGTAGCCTCCGGCAGGGCTGCAGAGGCAAGTGCTGAGACACACAGAGACAAAGCTCCCCCAGGTAGCCTCCGGCAGGGCTGCAGGGGCAAGTGCTGAGACACAGACAAAGCTCCCCCAGGTAGCCTCCGGCAGGGCTGCAGGGACAAGCGGTGAGGCACACACAGAGACAAAGCTCCCCCAGGTAGCCCCCCGCGCGTACCCTTGAAGAGCGTGGACCCCCCCGAGAGCACCACGTTCTTGTAGAGGGTGCGACGGAGGTCCAGGTCCGACTTGTGGATGGAGTAGCACAGCACCTCGTGGAGGCCCTCACAGTCCTCCCCAACCAAGTCAGGTCGCAGGAGGAGCTCAGGAGCACGGAATCTGGAAGGGCCAATCTGGTGGTGGTGGTGGTGAGGGTGGTGGTGAGGGTGGTGGTGGTGGTGGTGGTGGTGGGGGTGGTGGTGGTGGTGGTGGGGGTGGTGGTGGTGGTGAGGGTGGTGGTGGTGGTGGTGAGGGTGGTGGTGGAGAAGGTGAGGGTGGTGGTGGTGGTGGAGAAGGTGAGGGTGGTGGTGGTGATGGTGGTGGTGGTGGTGGTGAGGGTGGAGAGGGTGGTGGTGGTGGTGGTGGTGGGGGTGGTGGGAGTGGTGAGGGTGGTGGTGGTGATGGTGGTGGTGGTGGTGAGGGGGGTGGTGGTGGTGGTGATGGTGGTGGTTGTGGTGGTGGTGGTGGGGGTGGTGGTGGTGGTGGTGAGGGTGGTGGTGGTGGTGGTGAGGGTGGTGGTGGTGGTGGTGAGGGTGGTGGTGGTGGTGGTGGTGGGGGTGGTGGTGGTGGTGGGGGTGGTGGTGGGGGTGGTGGTGGTGGTGGTGAGGGTGGTGGTGGTGAGGGTGGTTGTGGTGGGGGGGGGTTGGGGGTGGTGGTGGTGAGGGTGGTGGTGGTGGTGGTGGTGGTGGGGTGAGGGTGGTGGTGGTGGTGGTGAGGGTGGTGATGGTGGTGGTTGTGGTGAGTGTGGGGGTGGTGAGGGTGGTGGTGGTGGTGGTGAGGGTGGTGGTGAGGGTGGTGGTGGTGAGGGTGGTGGTGGTGGTGAGGGTGGTGGTGGTGGTGGGTGGTGGTGGTGGTGGTGGTGGCGGTGAGTGTGGGGGTGGTGGTGGTGGTGGTGGGGGTGGTGGTGGTGATGGTGGTGAGGGTGGTGGTGGTGGTGGTGGTGAGGGTGGTGGTGGTGGTGAGGGTGGTGGTGGTGGTGGTGGTGAGGGTGGTGGTGGTGAGGGTGGGTGGTAGGGTGGTGGTGGTGGTGGTGGTGAGGGTGGTGAGGGTGGTGGTGGTGGTGATGGTGGTGGGGGAGGTGATGGTGGTGGTGATGGTGGTGGTGGTAGTGGTGATGGTGGTTGTGGTGGTGGTGGGGTGGTGGTGGTGGTGGGGTGGTGGTGGTGTGAGGGTGGTGGTGGTGGTGGTTGTGGTGAGTGTGGGGGTGGTGGTGGTGGGGGTGGTGGTGGTGGTGAGGGTGGTGGTGGTGGTGAGGGTGGTGGTGGTGGTGGTTAGGGTGGTGGTGGTGGTGAGGGTGGTGGTGGTGGTGGTGGTGAGGGTGGTGGTGGTGGTGAGGGTGGTGGTGGTGGTGGTGAGGGTGGTGGTGGTGGTGGTGAGGGTGGTGGTGGTGGTGGTGAGGGTGGTGGTGGTGGTGGTGAGGGTGGTGGTGGTGGTGGTGGTGGAGGGGGTGGTGGTGGTGGTGAGGGTGGTGGTGGTGGTGGTGAGGGTGGTGGTGGTGGTGGTGGTGGAGGGGGTGGTGGTGGTGGTGAGGGTGGTGGTGGTGGTGGTGAGGGTGGTGGTGGTGGTGGTGAGGGTGGTGGTGGTGGTGGTGGTGGTGGAGGGGTGGTGGTGGTGGTGGTGGTGGTGAGGGTGGTGGTGGGGGTCATTTGTAGTATGTAGTGTGTGTGTAGTGTGTGTGTAGTGTGTGTAATGTGTGTGTGTAGTGTGTGTGTAGTGTGTGTGTAGTGTGTGTAATGTGTGTGTGTAGTGTGTGTGTGTGGTGTGTGTGTGTAGTGTGTGTGTAGTGTGTGTGTGTAGTGTGTGTGTAGTGTGTGTGTAGTGTGTGTAGTGTGTGTGTAGTGTGTGTAGTGTGTGTGTAGTGTATGTGTAGTGTGTGTGTGTGTGTGTGTAGTGTGTGTGTAGTGTGTGTGTAGTGTGTGTAGTGTGTGTGTAGTGTGTGTGTAGTGTGTGTGTAGTGTGTGTAGTGTGTGTATAGTGTGTGTGTAGTGTGTGTGTAGTGTGGTGTGTGTGTAGCGTTGTGTGTAGTTACATGTAGTGAGTAGTGTAGTGTGTGTAGTGTGTGTGTAGTGTGTGTGTGTAGTGTGTGTGTGGTGTGTATGTAGCGTGTGTGTGTAGTGTGTGTGTAGTGTGTGTGTAGTGTGTGTGTGTAGTGTGTGTGTAGTGTGTGTGTAGTGTGTGTAGTGTAGTGTGTAGTGTGTGTGGTGTGTGTGTAGTGTGTGTGTAGTGTGTGTGTGTGTGTGTAGTGTGTGTGTGTAGTGTGTGTGTGTAGTGTAGTGTGTGTGTAGTGTTGTGTAGTGTGTGTGTAGTGTGTGTGTAGTGTGTGTGTAGTGTGTGTGTGTAGTGTGTGTGTAGTGTGTGTAGTGTAGATGTGTAGTGTGTGTGGTGTGTGTGTAGTGTGTGTAGTGTGTGTGTGTAGTGTGTGTAGTGTGTGTGTAGTGTGTGTGTGTAGTGTGTGTGAGTAGTGTGTGTGGTGTGTGTGTAGTGTGTGTAGTGTGTGTGTGATGTGTGTGGTGTGTGTGTGTAGTGTAGTGTGTGTGTAGTGTAGTGTGTGTGTAGTGTGTAGTGTGTGTGTGTGTGTGTAGTGTGTGTAGTGTAGTGTGTGTGTAGTGTGTGTGTGTAGTGTGTGTGTAGTGTGTGTGTAGTGTGTGTAGTGTAGTGTGTAGTGTGTGTGGTGTGTGTGTAGTGTGTGTGTGTGTAGCGTGTGGTGTGTGTAGCATGTAGTGTGTGTGTGTAGTGTGTGTGTAGTGTGTGTAGTGTGTGTGTAGTGTGTGTGTAGTGTGTGTGTGTATGTGTAGTGTGTGTGTAGTGTGTGTAGTGTGTGTGTAGTGTGTGTGTAGTGTGTGTGTGGTGTGTGTAGTGTGTGTGTGGTGTGTGTATGGTGTGTGTGTAGTGTGTGTGTAGTGTGTGTGGTGTGTGTGTAGTGTGTGTGTAGTGTGTGTGCAGCGTGTGTAGCGTGTGTAGTGTGTAGTGTGTGTAGTGTGTGTGTAGTGTGTGTGTAGTGTGTGTGTAGTGTGTGTGTGTGATGTGTGTGTAGTGTGTGTGTGATGTGTGTGTGTGTAGTGTGTGTAAGTGTGTGTGTAGTGTGTGTGTAGTGTGTGTGTAGTGTGTGTGTAGTGTGGTGTGTAGTGTGTGTGTAGTGTGTGTGTAGTGTGTGTGTAGTGTAGTGTGTAGTGTGTGTAGTGTGTGGTGTGTGTAGTGTGTGTGTGTAGTGTGTGTGTGTAGTGTGTGTGTAGTGTGTGTGTAGTGTAGTGTGTGTGTAGTGTGTGTGTAGTGTGTGTAGTGTGTAGTGTGTGTGTAGTGTGTGTAGTGTGTAGTGTGTGTGTAGTGTGTGTAGTGTGTAGTGTGTGTGTGTAGTGTGTGTAGTGTGTGTGTGTAGTGTGTGTGTGTAGTATGTGTGTAGTGTGTGTAGTGTGTGTAGTGTGTGTGTGTAGTGTAGTGTGTGTAAGTGTGTGTGTAGTGTGTGTGTAGTGTGTGTGTAGTGTGTGTGTAGTGTGGTGTGTAGTGTGTGTGTAGTGTGTGTGTAGTGTGTGTAGTGTGTGTAGTGTGTGGTGTGTGTAGTGTGTGTGTGTAGTGTGTGTGTGTGTAGTGTGTGTGTAGTGTGTGTGTAGTGTAGTGTGTGTGTAGTGTGTGTGTAGTGTAGGTGTGTAGAGTGTAGTGTGTGTAGTGTGTGTAGTGTGTAGTGTGTGTGTAGTGTGTGTAGTGTGTGTAGTGTGTAGTGTGTGTGTGTAGTGTGTGTAGTGTGTGTGTGTAGTGTGTGTGTGGTGTGTGTAGTGTGTGTAGTGTGTGTGGTGTAGTGTGTGTAGTGTAGTGTGTGTAAGTGTGTGTGTAGTGTGTGTGTAGTGTGTGTGTAGTGTGTGTAGTGTGTGTAGTGTGTGTGTAGTGTGTGTGTGTAGTGTGTGTAGTGTGTGTAGTGTGTGTGTAGTGTGTGTAGTGTGTGTGTAGTGTGTGTAGTGTGTGTGTGTGTAGTGTGTGTAGTGTGTGTGTAGTGTGTGTAGTGTGTGTGTAGTGTGTGTGTAGTGTGTGTGTGTACCTCGATGACGTTCCCGTCAGGAAGGGTGTACTGAGCTTTCTCCATCTCCAGAGATTCATCTTTTTGGGGATTGATGGACATATAACAGGCGCGCTAGAGACACACAACACAGAGACACACACAGACACAGAGACACACACAGACACAGAGACACACACAGACACAGAGATACACACACAGAGACACACAGAGACACTCACACACAGAGACACTCACACACACAGAGACACACACAGAGACACACACAGAGACACACACAGAGACACACACACACAGATACACACACACACAGAGACACACACACAGAGACACTCACACACAGAGACACTCACACACATAGAGACACACACACAGAGACACACACACAGAGACACACACACACAGAGACACACACAGAGACACACAGAGACACACACAGAGACACACAGAGACACACACACACAGAGACACACAGGGACACTCACACACAGAGACACTCACACACACAGAGACACACACACAGAGACACACACACACAGAGACACACACACATAGACACACACACAGAGACACACACAGTCACACACACATAGACACACACACAGAGACACACACAGAGACACACACACAGAGACACACACAGAGACACACACACAGAGACACACACAGAGACACACACAGAGACACACACAGAGACACACACACAGAGACACACACAGAGACACACACACAGGGACACGCGCGGAGAGAGACACGGGGGGTAAAGTACCCCACCCACTCACCCACCCACTCACCCACCCACTCACTCACTCACCCACCCACTCACCCACTCACTCACCCACCCACCCACTCACCCACCCACCCAACTCACCCACTCACCCACTCACCCACCCACTCACTCACCCACCCACTCACTCACCCACTCACCCACCAACCCACCAACCCACCCACTCACCCACTCACTCACCCACCCACCCACTCACCCACTCACCCACCCACTCACTCACCCACCCACTCACTCACCCACTCACCCACCAACCCACCCACTCACCCACTCACTCACCCACCCACCCACTCACTCACCCACTCACTCACCTACTCACTCACCCACTCACCCACCCACCCACTCACTCACCCACTCACTCCCCCACTCACCCACCCACTTACCCACTCACTCATTCACTCACTCACTCACTTACTCACTCATACACTCACCCACTCACTCACACACTCATACACTCATACACTCACACACTCACCCACTCACTCACTCACCCACTCACTCACTCATACACACTCACTCACTCACACACTCATTCACTCATACACTCACTCACTCACTCATACACTCACTGATACACTCATACACTCACTCACTCACACACTCATATACTCACTCACTCAATCACTCAATCACTCATACACTCACTCACTCATACACTCACTCACTCACCCACTCACTCACTCATACACTCATCCACTCACTCACCCACTCACTCACTCACCCACTCATTCACTCATTAACCCACCCACTCACTTAATCACTCACTCACCCACTCATACACTCATACACCCACCCACTCACTCACACACTCACTCATTCACTCACCCACTCCCTCACTCACTCACTCACCCACCCACTCATACACTCATACACTCACCCACTCACCCACTCACTCACTCATACACTCATACACTCACTCACTCACCCACTCATACACTCACTCACTCACTCACCCACCCACTCATACACTCATACACTCACCCACTCACTCACTCATTCACTCACCCACTCACTCACTCACCCACTCACCCACTCACTCCCGCACTCACCCACCCACTTACCCACTCACTCATTCACTCACTCACTTACTCACTCATACACTCATACACTCACTCACTCATCCACTCACTCCCCCACTCACCCACTCACCCACTCATACACTCATTCACCCACCCAGCCGCCCGCCCACCTCCTTGATGGTCCTCACGACCTCCAGCTCGGCGCTGGTGTGCAGGTCGTGCCCCTCCTTGCGCAGGAGCAGGCGCAGGAAGCGCGTGACGTCACGTCCGGCCACGTCCACCACTCACTCACCCACTCACTCGCTTACACACTCACTCATACACTCACCCACTCACTCACCCACTCACTCATACACTCACTCACTCATACACTCACTCATACACTCATACACTCACACACTCATACACTCATACACTCACTCACTCACACACTCACTCATTCACTCACTCACTCACTCATTCACTCACTCACCCACTCATTCACTCACTCACTCATCCACTCATTCACTCATTCACTCACCCACCCACTCATACACTCACCCACTCACCCACTCATTCACTCACCCACCCACTCACTCACTCCCCCACCCACTCCCCCGCCCACCTCCTTGATGGTCCTCACGACCTCCAGCTCGGCGCTGGTGTGCAGGTCGTGCCCCTCTTTGCGCAGGAGCAGGCCCAGGAAGCGCGTGACGTCACGTCCGGCCACGTCCACCACTCACTCACCCACTCACTCGCTTACACACTCACTCATACACTCACCCACTCACTCACCCACTCACTCATACACTCACTCACTCATACACTCACTCATACACTCATACACTCATACACTCATACACTCACTCACTCACTCATACACTCATACACTCACTCATACACTCACACACTCATACACTCACACACTCATACACTCATTCACTCACTCACCCACTCACTCGCTTATACACTCACCTACTCACTCATTCATTCACTCACCCACCCACTCACCCACCCACTCATACACTTACCCACTCACTCACTCACCCACTCATACACTCACTCACCCACTCATACACTCATACACTCATTCACTCACTCACCCACTCACTCGCTTATACACTCACCCACTCACTCATTCATTCACTCACTCACTCACTCACCCACTCACTCACCCACTCACTCACCCACTCACCCACCCACCCACCCACTCCTTCACCCACTCATTCACCCACCCACCCACCCACTCACTCACCCACCCACCCACCCACTCACCCACCCACTCCCCCACTCATTCACTCCCCCGCCCACCTCCTTGATGGTCCTCACGACCTCCAGCTCGGCGCTGGTGTGCAGGTCGTGCCCCTCCTTGCGCAGGAGCAGGCGCAGGAAGCGCGTGACGTCACGTCCGGCCACGTCCACCACTCACTCACTCACTCATACACTCACTCACCTACTCACTCACTCACTCATACACTCACTCATACACTCACTCACTCATTCACCCACTCATACACTCACTCACCCACTCACTCACTCATACACTCACTCACCTACTCACTCACTCACTCATACACTCACTTACCTACTCACTCAATCACTCATACACTCACTCACCCACTCACAAACTCACAAACTCATACACTCACCCACTCACTCACCCACTCACTCATACACTCATACACTCACTCACCCACTCACAAACTCACAAACTCATACACTCACCCACTCACTCACCCACTCACTCATACACTCATACACTCACTCACTCATTCACCCACTCATACACTCACTCACCCACTCATACACTCATACACTCATTCACCCACTCACCCACTCACCCACTCATACACTCACCCACTCACTCACCCACTCACTCATACACTCACTCACTCACTCACCCACTCATACACTCATACACTCACTCACCCACTCACCCACTCACAAACTCATACACTCACCCACTCACTCACCCACTCACTCATACACTCATACACTCACTCACTCATTCACCCACTCATACACTCACTCACCCACTCATACACTCATACACTCATTCACTCACTCACCCACTCACTCGCTTATACACTCACCCACTCACTCATTCATTCACTCACTCACTCACCCACTCACTCACCCACCCACTCACTCACCCACCCACCCACCCGCCCACCCACTCACCCGCCCACTCACTCACCCACCCACCCACCCACCCGCCCGCCCACCTCCTTGATGGTCCTCACGACCTCCAGCTCGGCGCTGGTGTGCAGGTCGTGCCCCTCCTTGCGCAGGAGCAGGCGCAGGAAGCGCGTGACGTCACGTCCGGCCACGTCCACCACTCACTCACTCACTCATACACTCACTCACCTACTCACTCACACACTCACTCATACACTCACTCATACACTCACTCACTCATTCACCCACTCATACACTCACTCACCCACTCACTCATACACTCATACACTCACTCACTCATTCACCCACTCATACACTCACTCACCCACTCATACACTCATACACTCACTCACCCACTCACAAACTCATACACTCACCCACTCACTCACCCACTCACTCATACACTCACTCACTCACTCACCCACTCATACACTCATACACTCACTCACCCACTCACAAACTCACAAACTCATACACTCACCCACTCACTCACCCACTCACTCATACACTCATACACTCACTCACTCACCCACCCACTCACTCACTCACCCACCCACTCACCCACCCACTCACTCACTCACTCACCCACTCACTCACTCACCCAACCACTCACTCCCCCATTCACTCCCCCACCCACCCACTCCCCCGCCCACCTCCTTGATGGTCCTCACGACCTCCAGCTCGGCGCTGGTGTGCAGGTCGTGCCCCTCCTTGCGCAGGAGCAGGCGCAGGAAGCGCGTGACGTCACGTCCGGCCACGTCCGAGCGACACACGGAGTGGGGCAGGGCGAAGCCGGCGTAGATGGGGACCGAGTGGGTGACTCCGTCGCCGCAGTCCAATACCACACCTGTCGTGCGTCCAGTGGCATAGCTTGGGGGAGGGGGAGGGGGAGGGAGGGGGGAGGGGGGAGGGGGGAGGGGGAGGGAGGGGGAGGGAGGGGGAGGGAGAGGATCCATGGCGGGTTTCTGATACGGTCGATGAATCTGATTTGAACGGAATTCGTGCGGCGGAGCTGGTAGGTTGGGTGAGGTGTGGTGGTGCGTGGGGGGATGTGTGTGTGTGTGTGTTAGTGTGTGTGTTAGTGTGTGGTGTGTTAGTGTGTGTGTGTGTTAGTGTGTGTTAGTGTGTGTGTGTGTTAGTGTGTGTTAGTGTGTGTGTGTGTTAGTGTTAGTGTGTGTTAGTGTGTGTGTGTGTTAGTGTGTGTGTGTTAGTGTGTGTGTGTTAGTGTGTGTGTGTGTTAGTGTGTGTGTGTGTTAGTGTGTGTGTGTTAGTGTGTGTGTGTTAGTGTGTGTTAGTGTGTGTGTGTGTTAGTGTGTGTGTGTGTGTTAGTGTGTTAGTGTGTGTGTTAGTGTGTGTTAGTGTGTGTGTGTGTTAGTGTGTAGTGTGTGTGTGTGTTAGTGTGTGTGTGTTAGTGTGTGTGTTAGTGTGTGTAAGTGTGTGTGTTAGTGTGTGTGTGTGTTAGTGTGTGTGTGTTAGTGTGTGTGTGTGTAAGTGTGTGTGTGTGTTAGTGTGTTAGTGTTTGTGTGTTAGTGTGTGTGTGTTTGTGTGTTAGTGTGTGTGTGTTTGTGTGTTAGTGTTTGTGTGTTAGTGTGTGTGTGTTTGTGTGTTAGTGTGTGTGTTAGTGTGTTAGTGTGTGTGTGTTAGTGTGTGTGTGTGTTAGTGTGTGTGTGTGTTAGTGTGTGTGTGTTAGTGTGTGTGTGTGTTAGTGTGTGTGTGTGTTAGTGTGTGTGTGTGAGTGTGTGTGTGTTAGTGTGTGTGTGTTAGTGTGTGTGCGTTAGTGTGTGTGTGTTAGTGTGTGTTAGTGTGTGTGTTAGTGTGTGTGTGTGTGTGTGTGTGTGTGTGTG
>NC_133748.1:2748581-2786081 GCF_048934315.1 Petromyzon marinus | reverse complement strand
GCTCACTCAGCCATTCATTCAGTCACTCACTCAGCCACTCACTCACTCAGCCACTCACTCACTCAGCCACTCACTCACTCAACCATTCACTCAGTCATTCAATCAGCCACTCACTCACTCACTCAGCAACTCCCTCAGCCATTCACTCACTCAGCAACTCACTCACTCAGCCACTCACTCACTCAGCAACTCAGCCACTCACTCACTCAGCTACTCACTCATTCAGCCATTCACTCACTCACTCAGCCATTCCATCAGTCACTCACTCAGCAACTCACTCATTCAGCAACTCACTCACTAAGCCACTCACTCACTCAGCCACTCACTCACTCAGCCACTCACTCACTCATCCACTCACTCACTCAGCAACTCACTCACTCAGCCATTCTCTCAGTCACTCACTCAGCCACTCAGTCACTCACTCAGCAACTCACTCACTCAGCAACTCACTCACTCACTCAGCCATTCACTCAGTCACTCACTCAGCCACTCAGTCACTCACTCAGCAACTCACTCACTCAGCAACTCACTCACTCACTCAGCCATTCACTCAGCAACTCACTCACTCACTCAGCCATTCTCTCAGTCACTCACTCAGCCACTCAGTCACTCACTCAGCAACTCACTCACTCAGCAACTCACTCACTGAGCCATTCTCTCAGTCACTCACTCAGCCACTCAGTCACTCACTCAGCAACTCACTCACTCACTCAGCCATTCACTCACTCACCCGCTCGCTCACCCACCCACTCACTGACCCGCCCAGTGCCAGCGATGTTCACTGCACACCGCACCAGGCACTCATTTTAAGGCTGAGTCGACCTAGGGGAGCGTCCAGGACCACCGGTTCAGGTTAATCGTCGCCGGTGGTGGTGGTGGTGGTGGTGTTGGTGTTGGCCGTGAGCGGGAATGGAACCCTGGGTGGCCCGGGATCTCTCTCTGCCCACCTCCTCTGAGAAAGTCTGCAGCTGCTCTTTGCTGTACAAGTACTGCCAGACTCGCTCCATGTCATTCCAGTCGCGGACCACGCCGTGCTCCATCGGGTAGTGGATGGTGAGCAGTCCACGGTGCTCCTACAACATCAACATCAACAACAACATCAACAACATCAACAACAACATCATCAACAACATCATCATCAACAACATCAACAACAACAACATCAACAACAACAACAACATCAACAACAACATCAACAACAACATCATCAACAACATCAACAACATCAACAACAACATCAACAACAACATCAACAACAACAACATCATCCACAAGAACAACAACAACATCAACAACAACATCAACAACAACATCAACAACATCAACATCAACAACATCAACAACAACATCAACAACAACATCAACAACAACATCAACAACAACAACATCATCAACAACAACATCAATATCATCAACAACATCAACAACAACAACATCAACAACATCAACAACAACAACATCAACAACATCAACATCAACAACAACATCAACAACAACAACATCAACAACAACATCAACAACAACATCAACAACATCAACATCAACAACATCAACAACAACATCAACATCAACAACAACATCAACAACAACAACATCATCCACAAGAACAACATCAACAACAACATCAACATCATCAACAACATTAACAACATCAACAACATCATCATCATTAACAACATCAACATCAACAACATTAACAACATCAACAACATCATCATCATTAACAACATCAACAACATCAACATCAACAACACCAACACCATCATCATCAACAACATCAACAACATTAACAACATCAACAACATCATCATCATCATTAACAACATCAACAACATCAACAACATCAACAACACCAACACCATCATCATCAACAACATTAACAACATCAACAACATCATCATCATTAACAACATCAACAACAACATCAACAACATCATCAACAACATCAACAACAACATCAACAACAACATCAACAACAACATCAACAACATCAACAACATCAACAACAAAAACAACATCATCAACAACATCAACAACAAAAACAACATCATCATCAACAACATTAACAACATCAACAACATCATCATCATTAACAACATCAACAACAACATCATCAACAACATCAACAACAACATCAACAACAACATCAACAACAACATCAACAACATCAACAACATCAACAACAAAAACAACATCATCAACAACATCATCAACATCATCAACATCAACAACAACATCAACAACATCAACAACATCAACAACATCAACAACAACATCAACAACACCAACACCAACATCATCATCAACAACATCAACAACAACATCAACATCAACAACAACAACAACAACATCAACATCAACAACAACAACACCAACAACAACAACATCATCAACAACACCAACATCAACAACAACAGCACCAACAACAACGCCAACAACAACATCAACAACACCAATATCAACAACATCAACAACAACACCAATATCAACAACATCATCAACAACATCAACAACACCAACAACAACAACAGCACCAACAACAACGCCAACAACACCAACAGCATCAACAACATCATCATCAACAACATCAACAACAACATCAACAACATCATCAACACCAACAACACCAACATCATCATCAACATCAACAACATCACATGGGGAGACACGGGGGAGACACACTGAGACACAGTGAGAGACACAGTGAGACACACTGAGACACACTGAGACACAGTGAGACACACTGAGACACACTGAGACACAGTGAGAGACACAGTGAGACACACTGAGACACAGTGAGAGACACAGTGAGACACACTGAGACACACTGAGACACACTGAGACACACTGAGACACAGTGAGACACACTGAGACACACTGAGACACAATGAGACACAATGAGACACAGAGTGAGACACACTGAGACAGAGTGAGACACACTGAGACAGAGTGAGACACACTGAGACACAGGGAGACAGACTGAGACACAGTGAGACACACTGAGGCACAGTGAGACACACTGAGACACAGTGAGACAGAGTGAGACACACTTAGACACAGTGAGACACAGTGAGACACACTGAGACAGTGAGACAGAGTGAGACAGAGTGAGACACAGTGAGACAGAGTGAGACACAGTGAGACACAGTGAGACACAATGAGACAGAGTGAGACAGAGTGAGACACACTGAGACACACTGAGACACAGGGAGACAGAGTGACAGAGTGAGACACAGTGAGACAGAGTGAGACACACTGAGACACAGTGAGACACACTGAGACACAGTGAGACACACTGAGACACAGTGAGACACAGTGAGACAGAGTGAGACACAGTGAGACACACTGAGACACACTGAGACACACTGAGACAGAGTGAGACACAGTGAGACAGAGTGAGACACAGTGAGACACACTGAGACACAGTGAGACACAGTGAGACAGAGTGAGACACACTGAGACAGAGTGAGACACAGTGAGACACAGTGAGACAGAGTGAGACACACTGAGACACAGTGAGACACACTGAGACAGAGTGTGACACACTGAGACACACTGAGACACAGTGAGACACAGAGTGAGACAATGTGAGACACACTGAGACAGTGAGACAGAGTGAGACAGAGTGAGACACACTGAGACACAGTGAGACACAGAGTGAGACAGAGTGAGACACAGTGAGACAGAGTGAAACACACTTAGACAGAGTGAGACACACTGAGACACAGTGAGACACACTGAGACACAGTGAGACACAGTGAGACAGAGTGAGACACAGTGAGACACAGTGAGACAGAGTGAGACACAGTGAGACACAGTGAGACACACAGACAGAGTGAGACACAGTGAGACAGTGAGACAGAGTGAGACAGAGTGAGACAATGTGAGACACACTGAGACAGAGTGAAACACACTGAGACAGAGTGAGACACACTGAGACACAGTGAGACACAGTGAGACACAGAGTGAGACAGAGTGAGACACAGTGAGACAGTGAGACACAGTGAGACAGTGTGAGACACACTGAGACAGTGAGACAGAGTGAGACAGAGTGAGACACAGTGAGACACAGAGTGAGACAGACCTCAGCTTTAGGTCCAATGAAGATGTCTCCCTCCAGAGCTCCTGCCATGACACGGACATGCTTGGGGCGTCCCACGCTGAGTGAGACACAGAGACACACAGAGACACTCAAACACAGAGACACACACGGAGACACACAGAGACACACAGAGACACAGAGACACTCACAGAGACACACACAGAGAGGCACAGAGACACTCACACACACAGAGACACTCACACACACACAGACACACACAGACACACACAGAGACACACAGAGACAGAGACGCTCACACACAGAGAGACACAGAGACACTCACACACAGAGACACACAGAGACACACAGATACACACAGAGACACTCAGAGACACTCACACACTCAGAGACACTCACACACACAGAGACACTCACACACACACAGACACAAACAGACACACACAGAGACACACAGAGACACACACAGACACACACAGAGACACACAGAGACACACAGAGAGACACAGAGACACTCAGAGACACACAGAGACACACACACAGAGACACACTCAGAGACACTCAGAGACACACAGAGACACACAGAGACACTCAGAGACACTCACACACACAGAGACACTCAGAGACACTCAGAGACACACAGAGACACACAGAGACACTCACACACACACACACAGAGACACACAGAGACACTCACACACACAGAGACACACAGAGACACTCACACACACACACAGAGACCCACACAGAGACACTCACACACACACAGACACAAACAGACACACACAGAGACACACAGAGACACACACAGACACACACAGAGACAGAGACACTCACACACACAGAGACACACAGAGACACACAGAGAGACACAGAGACACTCAGAGACACACAGAGACACACACACAGAGACACACTCAGAGACACTCAGAGACACACAGAGACACTCAGAGACACTCACACACACAGAGACACTCAGAGACACACAGAGACACACAGAGACACTCACACACACACAGAGACACACAGAGACACTCACACACACAGAGACACACAGAGACACTCACACACACACACAGAGACCCACACAGAGACACTCACACACACAGAGACCCACACAGAGACACTCACACACACAGAGACACTCACACACACACACACAGACCCACACAGAGACACTCACACACACACAGAGACACTCAGAGACACACAGAGACACACAGAGACACACAGAGACACTCAGAGACAGACAGAGACACACAGATACACTCAGAGACAGAGACACACAGAGACACTCAGAGACACTCAGAGACACACAGAGACACTCAGAGACACACAGAGACACACAGAGACAGACAGAGACACTTAGAGACACACAAAGACATACAGAGACACACAGAGACTCACAGAGACTCACAGAGACACTCACACACACAGAGACACTCACACACACACAGAGACACTCACACACAGAGACACTCACACACAGAGACACACAGAGACACTCAGAGACACAGAGACAGAGACACTCACACACACAGAGACACTCACACACACACAGAGACACTCACACACAGAGACACTCACACACAGAGACACTCACACACAGAGACACACAGAGACACTCAGAGACACAGAGACACTCACACACACAGAGACACTCACACACACACAGAGACACACAGAGACCCACACAGAGAGACACTTAGAGACACACAGAGACACACAGAGACTCACAGAGACACACAGAGACACACAGAGACACACAGAGACTCACAGAGACTCACAGAGACACACAGAGACATACAGAGACACACAGAGACACACACAGAAACACTCACACACACAGAGACAGACAGAGACACAGACACACACAGAGACAGACAGAGACACTCAGAGACACTCAGAGACACACAGAGACCCACACAGAGACACACAGAGACCCACACAGAGACACACAGAGACACACCTACAGAGACACACACACAAACAGAGACACACATAGACACTCAGAGACACACAGAGACACTCTCACACACACAGAGACACTCACACACAGAGACACTCACACACAGAGACACAAAGATACACTCAGAGACACAGAGACAGAGACACTCACACACACAGAGACACTCACACACCCACAGAGACACACAGAGACCCACACAGAGAGACACTCAGAGACACTCAGAGACACACAGAGACACACACACAGAGACACACACACAGAGACACACACACACACAGACACTCAGAGACACACAGAGACACACAGAGACACTCACACACACAGAGACACACAGAGACACTCACACACAAAGAGAAACTCACACACACACAGAGACACACAGAGACACTCACACACAGAGACACTCACACACAGAGACACACAGAGACACTCACACACAGAGACACTCACACACAGAGACACACAGAGACACTCACACACACAGAGACACTCACACACACAGAGACACACAGAGACCCACACAGAGAGACACTCAGAGACACACAGAGACACTCACACACACACAGAGACACACAGAGACACTCACACACAGAGACACACAGAGAGACTCACACACAGAGATACACAGAGACACACAGAGACACTCTCACACACACACACAGACACAGAGATACACAGAGACACTCACACACACACAGAGACACACAGAGACCCACACAGAGAGACACTCAGAGACACACAGAGACACTCACACACACACAGAGACACACAGAGAGACTCACACACAGAGACACACAGAGAGACTCACACACAGAGACACACAGAGACACTCACACACACACAGAGACACAGAGATACACAGAGACACTCACACACAAAGACACACAGAGACACACAGAGACACACAGAGACACTCACACACAGAGACACTCACACACAGAGACACTCAGAGACACTCAGAGACACTCAGAGACACTCACACACAGAAACACACACACAGAGACACACAGACACTCACAGAGACACACAGAGACGCTCACACACACACAGAGACACACAGAGACACACAGAGAGACACACACACACAGAGACACACAGAGACCCTCACACACTGTGTGTGTGTGTCACTGTGTGTGTGTGTCACTGTGTGTGTGTATCACTGTGTGTGTGTGTCACTGTGTGTCACTGTGTGTGTGACTGTGTGTCACTGTGTGTGTGTCACTGTGTGTGTGTGTCACTCTGTGTGTGTGTCACTGTGTGTGTGTGTCACTGTGTGTGTGTATCACTGTGTGTGTGTGTCACTGTGTGTCACTGTGTGTGTCACTGTGTGTCACTGTGTGTGTGTCACTGTGTGTGTGTGTCACTCTGTGTGTGTGTCACTGTGTGTGTGTGTCACTGTGTGTGTGTCACTGTGTGTGTGTGTCACTGTGTGTGTGTGTGTCACTGTGTGTGTGCGTCACTGTGTGTGTGTGTGTCACTGTGTGTCACTGTGTGTCACTGTGTGTGTGTCACTGTGAGTGTGTCACTGTGTGTGTGTGTCACTGTGTGTGTGTGTCACTGTGTGTGTCACTGTGTGTGTCACTGTGTGTGTGTCACTGTGTGTGTGTGTCACTGTGTGTGTGTCACTGTGTGTGTGTGTCACTGTGTGTGTCACTGTGTGTGTGTCACTGTGTGTGTCACTGTGTGTGTGTCACTGTGTATGTGTGTGTGTCACTGTGTGTGTGTGTCACTGTGTGTGTGTCACTGTGTGTGTCACTGTGTGTGTGTGACTGTGTGTGTGTCACTGTGTGTGACACTGTGTGTGTGTGTCACTGTGTGTGTGTCACTGTGTGTGTGTCACTGTGTGTGTCACTGTGCGTGTGTCACTGTGTGTGTGTCACTGTGTGTGTCTCACTGTGTGTGTGTCACTGTGTGTGTGTGTTACTGTGTGTGTGTCAATGTGTGTGTGTGTCACTGTGTGTGTGTGTCACTGTGTGTGTGTGTGTCACTGTGTGTGTGTCACTGTGTGTGTCACTGTGCGTGTGTCACTGTGTGTGTGTCACTGTGTGTGTGTGTGTCACTGTGTGTGTGTCATTGTGTGTGTGTCACTGTGTGTGTGTGTCACTGTGTGTGTCACTGTGTGTGTCACTGTGCGTGTGTCACTGTGTGTGTCACTGTGTGTGTCACTGTGTGTGTCAGTGTGTGTGTGTGTCACTGTGTGTGTGTGTCACTGTGTGTGTCACTGTGTGTGTGTGTGTGTCACCGTGTGTGTCACTGTGTGTCACTGTGTGTGTGTCACTGTGTGTGTCACTGTGTGTGTGTGTCACCGTGTGTGTCACTGTGTGTGTCACTGTGTGTATCACTGTGTGTGTCACTGTGTGTGTCACTGTGTGTGTCACTGTGTGTGTGTGTCACCGTGTGTGTCACTGTGTGTCACTGTGTGTGTGTGTCACTGTGTGTGTCACTGTGTGTGTGTCACTGTGTGTGTCACTGTGTGTGTGTCACTGTGTGTGTGTCACTGTGTGTGTCACTGTGTGTGTGTGTCACTGTGTGTGTGTCACTGTGTGTGTGTGTCACCGTGTGTGTCACTGTGTGTGTGTCACTGTGTGTGTGTGTCACTGTGTGTGTCACTGTGTGTGTGTCACTGTGTGTGTCACTGTGTGTGTCACTGTGTGTGTGTGTCACCGTGTGTGTCACTGTGTGTGTCACTGTGTGTGTGTCACTGTGTGTGTGTGTCACTGTGTGTGTCACTGTGTGTGTGTCACTGTGTGTGTGTCACTGTGTGTGTGTGTCACTGTGTGTGTGTGTGTCACTGTGTGTGTGTGTGTGTCACTGTGTGTGTGTCACTGTGTGTGTGTCACTGTGTGTGTCACTGTGTGTGTGTGTGTCACTGTGTGTGTCACTGTGTGTGTGTGTGTGTCACTGTGTGTGTGTGTCACTGTGTGTGTGTCACCGTGTGTGTCACTGTGTGTGTCACTGTGTGTGTGTGTCACTGTGTGTGTGTGTCACTGTGTGTGTCACTGTGTGTGTGTGTGTCACTGTGTGTGTGTGTCACTGTGTGTGTCACTGTGTGTGTGTGTGTCACCGTGTGTGTCACTGTGTGTGTGTGTCACTGTGTGTGTCACTGTGTGTGTCACTGTGTGTGTGTCACTGTGTGTGTGTGTCACTGTGTGTGTGTCACTGTGTGTGTGTCACTGTGTGTGTCACTGTGTGTGTGTGTCACTGTGTGTGTCACTGTGTGTGTGTGTGTCACTGTGTGTGTGTCACCGTGTGTGTCACTGTGTGTGTGTGTCACTGTGTGTCACTGTGTGTGTCACTGTGTGTGTGTGTCACTGTGTGTGTCACTGTGTGTGTGTGTGTCACTGTGTGTGTCACTGTGTGTGTCACTGTGTGTGTGTCACCGTGTGTGTCACTGTGTGTGTGTCACTGTGTGTGTGTCACTGTGTGTGTCACTGTGTGTGTGTCACTGTGTTTGTGTGTGTGTCACTGTGTGTGTGTGTCACTGTGTGTGTGTCACTGTGTGTGTGTCACTGTGTGTGTGTGTCACTGTGTGTGTCACTGTGTGTGTGTGTCACTGTGTGTGTCACTGTGTGTGTGTGTCACTGTGTGTGTGTGTCACTGTGTGTGTGTGTCACTGTGTGTGTGTCACTGTGTGTGTGTGTGTCACTGTGTGTGTCACTGTGTGTGTGTCACTGTGTGTGTGTGTCACTGTGTGTGTGTCACTGTGTCACTGTGTGTGTCACTGTGTGTGTGTGTCACTGTGTGTGTCACTGTGTGTGTGTCACTGTGTGTGTGTCACTGTGTGTGTGTGTCACTGTGTGTGTGTCACTGTGTGTGTGTCACTGTGTGTGTGTGTCACTGTGTGTGTCACTGTGTGTGTGTGTGTCACTGTGTGTGTGTCACTGTGTGTGTGTGTGTCACTGTGTGTGTCACTGTGTGTCACTGTGTGTGTGTCACCGTGTGTGTCACTGTGTGTGTCACTGTGTGTGTCACTGTGTGTGTCACTGTGTGTGTGTGTCACCGTGTGTGTCACTGTGTGTGTCACTGTGTGTGTCACTGTGTGTGTGTGTCACTGTGTGTGTGTCACTGTGTGTGTGTGTCACTGTGTGTGTCGCTGTGTGTGTGTGTCACCGTGTGTGTGTGTGTCACTGTGTGTGTCACTGTGTGTGTCACTCACTAGTTTGGGAAGTGACATTTGGGGATTTGGTCTCCAGCAAAGCCGGCCTTGATAATTCCAGAGCCCTGCACAACACAGACACTCACCAAGTCACTCACCAAGTCACTCACCAAATCACTCACCAAGTCACTCACCAAGTCACTCACCAAGTCACTCACCAAGGCACTCACTCACCAAGTCACTCACCAAGTCACTCACCAAGTCACTCACCAAGGCACTCACTCACCAAGTCACTCACCAAGGCACTCACTCACCAAGTCACTCACCAAGTCACTCACCAAGACACTCACTCACTCACCAAGTCACTCACCAAGTCACTCACCAAAACACTCACCAAGTCACTCACTCACCAAGTCACTCACTCACCAAGTTACTCACTCAGCAAGTTACTCACTCACCAAGTCATTCACCAAGTCACTCACCAAGTCACTCACCAGGTCACTCACCAAGACACTCACCAAGTCACTCACCAAGTCACTCACCAAGACACTCACTAAGTCACTCACCAAGTCACTCACCAAGTCACTCACCAAGTCACTCACCAAGTCACTCACTCACTAAGTCACTCACCAAGTCACTCACTCACCAAGTCACTCACCAAGTCACTCACCAAGTCACTCACCAAGTCACTCACTCACCAAGTCACTCACCAAGTCACTCACCAAGTCACTCACTCACCAAGTCACTCACCAAGTCACTCACTCACCAAGTCACTCACCCACCAAGTCACTCACCAAGTCACTCACTCACAAGTCACTCACCAACTCACTCACCAAGTCACTTAGCTAGGCACTCACTCACCAAGTCACTCACCAGTACACTCACCAACACTCACCACCACCACCACCTCCACCATCACCAGGCTAGGTGCACGAGGAGGAGGTCACAGGACAGACCCTGCAGTGTGCCATGGGTTGTGCTGCTGTGCCAGGCTAGGTGCATGAGGAGGAGGTCACGGGGCAGACCCAGCAGGTGCCACGAGCCTCCTCCACAGAGGCCGATCTTGACACCACTGGTTCCAGTCATCGGCAAGTCCACTCAGCTCCACGTCCTCCTGTACCACATCACTCCATCTCTTCTCTAGCCCGTGTCACTAACCCATCACTCACTCACTCACCCACTCACCCATCACTCACTCACCCATCACTCCATCTCTTCTCTAGCCCGTGTCACTCACCCATCACTCACTCACTTAC
Source organism: Petromyzon marinus (assembly GCF_048934315.1). Classification (NCBI taxonomy): domain Eukaryota; kingdom Metazoa; phylum Chordata; class Hyperoartia; order Petromyzontiformes; family Petromyzontidae; genus Petromyzon; species Petromyzon marinus. The sequence goes on along the minus strand of NC_133748.1, from coordinate 2,774,700 downwards.
TCACCCATCACTCCATCTCTTCTCTAGCCCGTGTCACTCACCCATCACTCACCCACTCACCCACCCACTCACCCACTCACTCACCCATCACTCCATCTCTTCTCTAGCCCGTGTCACTCACCCATCACTCACTCACTCACCCATCACTCACCCACTCACCCATCACTCCATCTCTTCTCTAGCCCGTGTCACTCACCCACCCACTCACCCATCACCCACTCACTCACTCACTCACCCATCACTCCATCTCTTCTCTAGCCCGTGTCACTCACCCATCACTCACCCATCACTCACTCATTCACTCACCCATCACTCCATCTCTTCTCTAGCCCGTGTCACTCATCCATCACTCACTCACCCATCACTCCATCTCTTCTCTAGCCCGTGTCACTCACCCATCACTCACTCACTCACCCATCACTCCATCTCTTCTCTAGCCCGTGTCACTCACCCATCACTCACTCACCCATCACTCCATCTCTTCTCTAGCCCGTGTCACTCACCCATCACTCACTCACTCACTCACCCATCACTCACTCACTCACTCACCCATCACTCCACCTCTTCTCTAGCCCGTGTCACTCACCCACCCACTCACCCACTCACTCACCCATCACTCCATCTCTTCTCTAGCCCGTGTCACTCACCCATCACTCACTCACTCACCCATCACTCCATCTCTTCTCTAGCCCGTGTCACTCACCCACTCACTCACTCACCCACTCACTCACCCATCACTCCATCTCTTCTCTAGCCCGTGTCACTCACCCACCCACTCACTCACCCATCACTCCATCTCTTCTCTAGCCCGTGTCACTAACCCATCACTCACTCACCCATCACTCCATCACTTCTCTAGCCCGTGTCACTCACCCATCACTCACTCACCCATCACTCACCCACTCACCCATCACTCCATCTCCTCTCTAGCCCGTTCCACACGTCTGTTTGACCCCCTCTATCTGGCCAAACCACCTCCACAAGCAGCACCACCACCAAAACCACCACAACCAAAACCAACAGAACCACCAAAACCACAACCACCACCACCAAAAGAGCCAAAACCACCACCACCAACAACCACCAGTCACCACCTCCACCAACCATCACCACCACCACAATCATCACAACAACCATCACCACCACAACCATCACCACAACCACTACCATCATCACCACCACCACAATCACCACCATCACACCACCACAACCATCACCACCACCACAATCATCACCACCACCACAACCATCAGCACCACAATCATCACCACCACCATCATCACCACCACCACCACAACCACCACAACCACCATCACCACCACCACCATCATCACAATAACCATCACCACAATGATCACCACAACCATCACCACCACCACAACCACCACCATCATCATCACCACCACCACCACTACAATCACCACCACCACAATCATCACGACCACCACCACAATCATCACCACCACCACAATCATCACCACCACCACAATCATCACCACTACCACCACAACCATCACCACAACCATCATCACCACCACAATCACCACTACAATCATCACCACAATCATCACCACCACCACAACCACAACCACCACCACCACAACCACCAACAAACCCGCAACCAAATCGCAGACAAATTCCCCAGGTCGCAGCAAATCCACGACCCCACCCTAACACCCCCCCCCCTCCTCACCCCTCCCTCTCTGCGGGCCCCGGTGCCACCCCCGCCGGTAGGGGGCTTCTAGACCAGAGCGAGGCTGCACGTAGAACCGACTAGGCCCCTCTCCACAAAATATTTTTTTCCAATGTTTGCGTTGACCGTTAAGCTCACATCAATAACAACAACACCAACAACAACTCACGTTGTCTATCACCACGGGCTGGTTGGCGATGATATCGTAGGAAGCCATCGCGGGAGAAGCTGCTACTGCTGCTGCTGTTTAAATTTTATAAAATTATTTGCTGAGGCAAAGGGTGGCGTCAACGCCTCTCAATGGGAGAGGAGGGGGGAGGGGCTGACAGCCGTGCGTGGTGACGTAATGACGTCGGCCCGGAGGCGCGCGCGCGTGGTGACGTCGGCGACGTCTGCGGCCGTGCGTGGTGACGGACCGCCGCCGGCGGCGCGCGCGTGCGTGATGACGTACACGCGACGTCTGCCCCTGAGAGCACGTGCGTGTTGACGTAAGGACGTCGGCTCGGAGGGCGTGCGTGGTGACGTCGGCGACGTTCGCAGTCGCGGCGCGGTGACGTTGCAAGATCTGCGCGATGACGTCGCCGGCGGCCCGCGTGGTGACGTCGCCCTTTGCGTTTCCTCGTGGAGGTTTAAAGGCGTGACGTCAACGCGCACGGTTTGACCGAGTAACTTCGCGGGTTTGTTCGGCGTGACGTCACAACTCAACCGTCACAATCGGATCCACTGAATGGCTTAGCAGGCGTGACGTCATCCGCTGCGGCAAACGTTACAACCCGGTGCACTGATTGGTTGTGGGCGACGTGACGTCCCCGTCGCAACACCACAGTCAGAACCGGGGCCACTGATTGGTTTAGGCGGCGTGACGTCATCTGACGAAACGCTACCGTCAGAAACTGGGCCCCGCTGTTCAGTTTTTGGGCCGTGTGACGTCATCTGCGGCGGGAAACCGTCACAATCGAATGACGTCATTCGGGGGTGGAGGAGGCAAAGGGAGGCTTCGACCATTATGACGTCACGCGCGGCAAGGGGAGTGCAATGACGTCACCATGCGCGGCCACCGCATGCATGGTGACGTCACATAGAGAACCAAAGACACCCACAGAGACCCATAGAGACCCATAGATACCCATAGAGATACATTGAGACCCATATAGATACAGAGACCCACAGAGACCCATAGATACCCATAGAGATGCATAGAGACCCATAGAGATACATATAGACCCATAGAGATACATAGAGGCCCATAGAGATACATAGAGGCCCATAGAGTGAGTGGGTGAGTGGGTGGGTGAGTGAGTGAGTGGATGAGTGGGTGGGTGAGTGGGTGAGTGAGTGGGTAGGTGAGTGGGTAGGTGAGTGGGTGAGTGAGGGGACGAGTGAGTGGGCGGGTGAGTGAGTGGGTGAGTGAGTGGGTGAGTTGGTGAGTGGGTGAGTTGGTGAGTGGGTGGGTGAGTGAGTGAGTGAGTGGATGAGTGGGTGGGTGAGTGAGTGGATGAGTTGGTGGGGAGTGGATGGGTGAGTGGGTGGGTGAGTGAGTGGGTGGGTGAGTGAGTGGATGAGTGGGTAGGTGAGTGGGTGGGTGAGTGAGTGAGTGAGTGGATGAGTGGGAAGGTGAGTGGGTGAGCTAGTCGTGTTGTTCACTGGGGAGAGACAAAGGCGGCCGGGAGTGGTGGTGGTGCTGGCGACCCACCCCCTCTGTGTGTAGCCACAGTGCCGGTAGCCTTCATAGACGCTGCTGCTACTCGCTACTAACACAGCACTTGCCCCTGCAGCCCTGCTAGAGGCTACCTGGGGGAGCTTTGTCTTTGTCTCAGCACTTGCCCCTACAGCCCTGCTAGAGGCCACCTGGGTTAGCTTTGTCTTTGTACTCAGCACTTGCCCCTAAAGCCCTGCAAGAGGCTACCTGGGGGAGCTTTGTCTGTGTCTCGGCAGCTGCCCCTGCAGGCCTGCTAGAGGCTACCTGGGGGAGCTTTGTCTGTGTATCGGCACTTGCCCATAGAGCCCTGCTAGAGGCTACCTGGGGGAGCTTTGTCTGTGTCTCGGCACTTGCCCCTACAGCCCTGATAGAGGCTACCTGGGGGAGCTTTGTCTGTGTCTCGGCACTTGCCCCTACAGCCCTGCTAGAGGCTGCCTGGGGGAGCTTTGTCTGTGTCTCAGCACTTGCCCCTACAGCCCTGCTAAAGGCTACCTGGGGGTGCTTTGTCTGTGTATCAGCACTTGCCCCTACAGCCCCGCTGGAGGCTACCTGGGGGAGCTTTGTCTTTGTCTCAGCCCTTGCCCCTACAGCCCTGATAGAGGCCACCTGGGGGAGCTTTGTCTGTGCCTCAGCACTTGCCCCTACAGCCCTGCTAGAGGCTACCTGGGGGAGCTTTGTCTCAGCACTTGCCCCTACAGCCCTGCTAGAGGCTACCTGGGGGAGCTTTGTCTGTGTCTCAGCACTTGCCCCTACAGCCCTGCTAGAGGCGACCTGGGGGAGCTTTGTCTGTGTCTCACCATTTGCCCCTACAGCCCTGCTAGAGGCTACCTGGGGGAGCTTTGTCTGTGTCTCAGCACTTGCCCCTACAGCCCTGCTAGAGGCTACCTGGGGGAGCTTTGTCTCTGTGTCTCAGCACTTGCCCCTGCAGCCCTGCTAGAGGCTACCTGGGGGAACTTTGTCTGTGTCTCACCACTTGCCCCTACAGCCCTGCTAGAGGCTACCTGGGGGAGCTTTGTCTGTGTCTCAGCACTTGCCCCTACAGCGCTGCTGGAGGCTACCTGGGGGAGCTTTGTGTGTGTCTCAGCACTTGCCCCTACAGCCCTGCTAGAGGCTACCTGGGGGAGCTTTGTCTGTGTCTCAGCACTTGCCCCTACAGCCCTGCTAGAGGCTACCTGGGGGAGCTTTGTCTCTGTGTGTAAATAAACAACAATGGTGATCTTTGTGTTTGTATGATCTGAAGAAAGCACTTGACCAAAACTGGTTAAGCAGGCTACACGGGGGATCTTTGACTTTATCTGTGTATCTCTTTTCTCGGTGCTGATGTGGATTTCACACATTCACCACCCACTCACCACCCACTCACCACCCACTCACCCACTCACTCACCTACTCACTCACCCACTCTCTCACCACCCACTCACCACCCACTCACCACCCACTCACCCACTCACTCACCTACTCACTCACCCACTCTCTCACCACCCACTCACCACCCACTCACCACCCACTCACCTACCCACTCACCCACTCACTCACCTACTCACTCACCCACTCACTCACAACCCACTCACTCACCACCCACTCACCACCCACTCACCTACCCACTCACCCATTCACTCACCTACTCACTCACCCACTCACTCACCCACCCAGCTACTCACTCACCCACTCACTCACCCACTCACTCACCTACTCACTCACCCACTCACTCACCCACTCACTCACCTACTCACTCACCCACTCACTCACTCACCTACTCACTCACTGACCTACCCACTCACTTACCCACTCACTCACCCACTCACTCACCTACTCACTCACCCACTCACTCACCCACCCAGCTACTCACTCACCTATTCACTCACCCACTCACTCACCCACTCACTCACCCACTCAGCTACTAACCCACTCACTCACCCACTCACTCACCTACTCACTCACCCACTCACTCACCCACTCACTCACCTACCCACTCACCCACTCACTCACCCACCCAGCTACTCACTCACCTATTCACTCACCCACTCACTCACTCACCCACTCACTCACCCACTCAGCTACTAACCCACTCACTCACCCATTCACTCACCTACTCACTCACCCACTCACTCACCCACTCACTCACCTACCCACTCACCCACTCACTCACCCACCCAGCTACTCACTCACCTATTCACTCACCCACTCACTCACTCACCCACTCACTCACCCACTCAGCTACTAACCCACTCACTCAACCACTCACTCACCTACTCACTCACCCACTCACTCACCCACCCAGCTACTCACTCACCTATTCACTCACCCACTCACTCACCCACTCACTCACCCACTCAGCTAGTAACCCACTCACTCACCCACTCACTCACCTAAGCACTCACCCACTCACTCACCCACCCAGCTACTTACTCACCTATTCACTCACCCACTCACTCACTCACCCACTCACTCACCCACTCAGCTACTAACCCACTCACTCACTCACCTACTCACTCACACAGTCACTCACTGACCTACCCACTCACTCACTCACTGACCTACCCACACACTCACTCACATACTCACTCACTGACCTACTCACTCACCTACTCACCACACACTCACCACCCACTCACTCACTCAGCCACTCACTCACCCACTCACCCACTCAGCTACCCACTCAACTACTCACTCGAGTGTGTTGAGTGAGTGGATGAGAGGGCGAGCTTTATCTGTGTCTTAGCACTTGCCCCTACAGCCCTGCTAGAGGCTACCTGGGGGAGCTTTATCTGTGTCTTAGCACTTGCCCCTACAGCCCTGCTAGAGGCTACCTGGGGGAGCTTTATCTGTGTCTCAGCACATGCCCGTACAGCCCTGCTAGAGGCTACCTGGGGGAGCTTTGTCTGTGTCTAAGTACTTGCCCCTACAGCCCTGCTAGAGGCTACCTGGGGGAGCTTTGTCTGTGTCTAAGTACTTGCCCCTACAGCCCTGCTAGAGGCTACCTGGGGGAGCTTTGTCAGTGTCTCAGCACATGCCCCTACAGCCCTGCTAGAGGCTACCTGGGGGAGCTTTGTCTGTGTCTCAGCACTTGCCCCTACAGCCCTGCTAGAGGCTACCTGGGGGAGCTTTGTCTTTGTGTATAGGAGCTGCTCCTGTTGATGTAAATAATTAACGCGACTGCTTTGGAGTGACTTCCTAAACAAACATGGACGAGGGTGAATGAGTGGGTGAGTGAGTGGGTGAGTGAGTGGGTGAGTGAGTGAGTGAGTGGGTGAGTGAGTGGGTGAGTGAGTGGGTGAGTGCGTGAGTGGGTGAGTGAGTGGGTGAGTGAGTGGGTGAGTGGGTGAGTGAGTGGGTGAGTGAGTGAGTGAGTGCGTGAGTGGGTGAGTGAGTGAGTGGGTGAGTGAGTGAGTGGGTGAGTGAGTGGGTGGGTGAGTGGGTGAGTGAGTAAGGTGAGTGGGTGAGTGAGTGGATGGGTGAGTGGGTGAGTGAGTGGGTGAGTGAGTGGGTGAGTGGGTAAGTGGGTGGGTGGTAAGTGGGTGTTTGAGTGAGTGGGTGGGTGAGTGAGTGGGTGGGTGAGTGAGTGGGCGAGTGAGTGAGTGGGTGGGTGGGTGAGTGAGTGAGTGGGTGGGTGAGTGGGTGAGTGAGTGAGTGGGTGAGTGGGTGAGTGAGTGGGTGAGTGAGTGAGTGGGTGAGTGGGTGAGTGAGTGAGTGGGTGAGTGAGTGAGTGGGTGTATGAGTGAGTGGGTGAGTGAGTGAGTGGGTGGGTGAGTGGGTGGGTGAGTGGGTGAGTGGGTGAGTGAGTGAGTGGGTGAGTGAGTGGGGGGGGTGAGTGGGTGGGTGAGTGAGTGAGTTAGTGAGTGGGTGAGTGAGTGAGTGGGTGAGTGAGTGGGTGGGTGGGTGAGAGGGTGAATGGGTGAGTGAGTGATTGGGTGAGTGGGTGAGTGAGTGGATGGGTGGGTGAGTGGGTGGGTGTGTGGGTGAGTGAGTGGGTGGGTGAGTGGGTGAGTGGGTGAGTGAGTGAGTGGGTGGGTGAGTGGGTGAGTGAGTGAGTGGGTGGGTGAGTGGGTGAGTGAGTGAGTGGGTGGGTGAGTGGGTGAGTGAGTGAGTGGGTGTATGAGTGAGTGGGTGAGTGAGTGAGTGGGTGGGTGAGTGGGTGAGTGAGTGGGTGAGTGGGTGAGTGAGTGGGTGGGTGAGTGGGTGGGTGAGTGATTGAGTTAGTGAGTGGGTGAGTGAGTGAGTGGGTGAGTGGGTGAGTGGGTGGGTGAGTGGGTGGGTGAGTGGGTGGGTGAGTGAGTTAGTGGGTGGGTGAGTGGGTGAGTGAGTGAGTGGGTGGGTGAGTGGGTGAGTGAGTGAGTGGGTGGGTGAGTGGGTGAGTGAGTGAGTGGGTGAGTGAGTGAGTGGGTGAGTGGGTGAGTGAGTGAGTGCGTGAGTGGGTGAGTGAGTGAGTGGGTGAGTGAGTAGGTGAGTGAGTGAGTGGGTGAGAGAGTGGGTGACACACACACAGTGACACACACAGTGTCACACAACAACAACAACCGCCATTCGCCACTAAGTGGCGGTGACGTCACCACGACGCTTGTGCCAGGCTATGTGCACCTTGAGGCCACGTGGAGTGTCGAACGCCCGCTGGCAGGAGGTCACGGGGCAGACCCAGGTGCCACGGGTCGACTGACTGAGATGACTGGCTGATGCACCACCTGTGCCCCCTACTGTGCCAACCTGCTGTGCTTTAGCCACCCGGCGCTCCGCTCGTTGTTGTGAGCGTCGCTCCTCCGCCCCCCGTTGTTGTTGGAGGGCGACTGCCTCCAACTGCCCAGTAGCATCCTTCACGAGCCTCCTCCACAGAGGCCGATCTTGACACCGCTGGTACCAGTCATCGGCAAGTCCACTCAGCTCCACGTCCTCCTGTACCACATCACTCCATCTCTTCTCTAGCCCGTGCCGCGCCCGCTTAGCTCCCTCAATCCGGCCAAACAAAAGCTGTTTCGGCATGCGGTAGCTGGGCATGCGGGCTACATGACCCAGCCAACGCAGCCTTCCCCGCCGGAGGAGCTCACCGATGGGACCTTGCCCAGATCTTTCAAGGATTTGTGAGCTCCTCACACAATCCAGTCTGGTTAAACCCAGGATGGATCGTAGGCAGGCCAGCCTAAATGTTTCTAACCGGCGAAGATGTTCCATTAGGGGGGTCCACGTTACGTGGACACAGGTACACACACACACACAGGTACACACACACACACCGGTACACACACACACAGGTACACACACACACACAGGTACACACACACAGGTACACATACACAGTGACACACACACAGGTACACACACGCAGGGACACACACACACAGGTACACACACACAGGTACACACAGGTACACACATGTACACACACACAGGTACACACAGGTACACACACACACAGGTACACACACACACAGGTACACACACACACAGACACACACACACAGGTACACATACACAGTGACACACACACACAGGTACACACACAGGTACACACACACAGGTACACACACAGGTACACACGCACACACACACAGGTACACACACACACAGGTACACACACAGTGACACACACACACAAGTACACACACAGGTACACACACACAGGTACACACACACACACAGACACACACACAGGTACACACACACAGGTACACACACACAGGTAGACACACAGGTACACACACACAGGTACACACACACACAGGTACACACAACAACAACAACCGCCATTCGCCACTAAGTGGCGGTGACGTCACCACGACGCTTGTGCCAGGCTATGTGCACACACACAGACACACACAGGTACACACACAGGTACACACACACAGGTACACACACACACAGGTACACACACACACAGTGTACACACACACAGGTACACACACACACAGGTACACACACACACACAGGTACACACACACAGGTACACACAGGTACACACACACAGGTACACACACACAGGTACACACACATACACAGTGTACACACACAGGTACACACACACACAGGTACACACACACACACACAGGTACACACACACAGGTACACACACACAGGTACACGCACACAGGTACACACACACAGGCACACACACACAGGTACACACACACACAGGTACACACACACACAGGTACACACAGACACACAGGTACACACACACACAGGCACACACACACAGGCACACACAGGTACACACACACACAGGTACACACACACACAGGTACACACAGACACACAGGTACACACACACACAGGCACACACACACAGGTACACACACACAGGTACACACACACACAGGTACACACACACACAGGTACACACACAGGTACACACACACACAGTGTACACACACAGGTACACACACACACAGGTACACACACACACAGGTACACACACACAGGTACACACACACACAGGTACACACACACACAGGTACACACACACACAGATACACACACACACAGACACAGACAGTGACACACACACACAGGTACACACACACAGTGACACACACACACAGGGTACACACACACAGGTACACACACACACAGTGTACACACACACAGGTACACACACACACACAGGTACACACACACAGGTACACACACACACACGCACACAGGTACACACACACAGGTACACACACACACAGGTACACACACACAGACACACACAGGTACACACACACACAGTGACACACACACACAGGTACACACACACAGGTACACACACACACACAGGTACACACACAGGTACACACACACACAGGTACACACACACAGACACACACAGGTACACACACACACAGTGACACACACACACAGGGTACACACACACAGGCACACACACACACAGGTACACACACACAGGTACACACACACAGGTACACACACACACAGGTACACACACACACAGTGACACACACACACACACAGTGTACACACACACACACAGGTACACACACACACACACACAGGTACACACACAGGTACACACACACACAGGTACACACACACACACAGACACACACAGGTACACACACACACACAGTGACACACACACAGGGTACACACACAGGTACACACACACACAGGTACACACACAGGTACACACACACACAGGTACACACACACAGGTACACACACACACAGGTACACACACACAGGTACACACACACACACAGGTACACACACACACAGGTACACACACACAGGTACACACACACAGGTACACACACACAGGTACACACACACACACAGGTACACACACACACACACACAGGTACACACACACACAGATACACACACACACAGTGACACACACACAGGTACACACACACAGGTACACACACACAGGTACACACACACACAGGTACACACACAGGTATACACACACACACACAGGTACATACACACACAGGTACACACACACACAGGTACACACACACACAGGTACACACACACAGGTACACACACACAGGTACAGGTACACACACACACAGGTACACACACACACACAGGTACACACACACAGGTACACACACAGGTACACACACACACACAGGTACACACACACACACAGGTACACACACACAGGTACACACACACACACAGGTACACGCACACAGGTACACACACACACACAGGTACACACACACACAGGTACACACACACACAGGTACACACACACAGGTACACACACACACAGGTACACACACACAGGTACAGGTACACACACAGGTACACACACAGGTACACACACACACAGGTACACACACACACACAGGTACACACACACAGGTACACACACACACACAGGTACACACACACACAGGTACACACACACAGGTACACACAGGTACACACACACAGGTACACACACACACACAGGTACACACACACACAGGTACACACACACAGGTACACACAGGTACACACACACAGGTACACACACACACACAGGTACACACACACACACAGGTACACACACACAGGTACACACACACAGACACACACAGACACACACACAGGTACACACACAGGTACACACACACACAGGTACACACACACACACAGGTACACACACACACAGGTACACACACAGGTACACACACACACACAGGTACACACACACACACACAGGTACACACACTCAGCGTCACAGCCTCCCACTCCCACAGCCACCTCCACAGGCGGCCCAAGTCGGCCCGGACTGGAAGCGAAGTTCCGGATCCGAGATCCACGCACGGGGGAGGAGGGAGAGGGGAGGGAGGGGGAGGGGAGGGAGGGGGGAGAGGGAGGAGGTAGAGGGATGGAGCAGACAAAGGAGTGGTGGAGAGGGAGAGGAGAGAGCGGGGGAGAAAATAAGACAAAGACACAGGTAGATACACACACACAGTGTATCACACACACAGTGTCACACACACACAGTGTCACACACACACAGTGTCACACACACACAGTGTCATACACACACAGTGTCACATACACACAGTGTCACATACACACAGTGTCACATACACACAGTGACACACACAGGTACACACACAGTGTCACACACACAGTGTATCACACACAGTGTACACACACACAGTGTCACACACACACAGTGTCACATACACACAGTGTCACATACACACAGTGACACACACAGGTACACACACAGGTACACACACAGTGTCACACACACAGTGTATCACACACAGTGTACACACACACACTGTCACACACACACAGTGTCACATACACACAGTGTCACATACACACAGTGACACACACAGGTACACACACAGGTACACACACAGTGTCACACACACAGTGTATCACACACAGTGTACACACACACAGTGTCACACACACACAGTGTCACATACACACAGTGTCACATACACACAGTGACACACACAGGTACACACACAGTGTCACACACACAGTGTATCACAGACACACACAGTGTCTCACAGTGTCTCACACACAGTGTACACACACACACAGATACACACACACAGGTACACACAGACACACACACACAGGTACACACAGTGTCACACACACACAGGTACACACAGACACACACACAAACACACACACACAGATACACACAGTGCCACACACACACAGGTACACACAGACACACACACAAACACACACACAGGTACACACAGTGTCACACACACACAGGTACACACAGACACACACACAAACACACACACAGGTACACACAGTGTCGCACACACACAGGTACACACAGACACACACACAAACACACACACAGGTACACACAGTCTCACACACACACAGGTACACACAGACACACACACAAACACACACACACACACAGGTACACTTAGTGTCACACACACACAGGTACACACAGACACACACACAGGTACACACAGTGTCATACACACACAGGTACACACAGACACACACACACACACACAGGTACACACAGTGTCACACACACACAGGTACACACACACAGGTGCAAAACAAACACACACAGGTCCACACGGAGACACGGGGAAATGTGTGGAAAAATGCAAGCATACAGACAGTCGAGTGTCCACACAGGTGAGTGTGCAGGTGAGTGTACAGGTGGGTGTGAGTGTACAGGTGAGTGTACAGGTGAGTGAGTGTGAGTGTACAGGTGAGTGTACAGGTGAGTGGTGTGCAAGTGAGTGAGTGTGCAGGTGAGTGTACAGGTGAGTGTGTGTACAGGTGAGTGTACAGGTGAGTGTACAGGTGAGTGTGTGTACAGGTGAGTGTGTGTACAGGTGAGTGTGTGTACAGGTGAGTGAGTGTATGAGTGAGTGTATGAGTGAGTGAGTGAGTGTATGAGTGAGTGTATGAGTGACTTAGTGAGTGTATTAGTGACTTAGTGAGTGTATGAGTGAGTGTATGAGTGAGTGTATGACTGAGTGAGTGTATGAGTGACTTAGTGAGTGTATGAGTGACTTAGTGAGTGTATGAGTGACTTAGTGAGTGTATGAGTGTGTGAGTGAGTGTCTGAGTGAGTGAGTGTATGACTGAGTGAGTGTATGAGTGTATAAGTGAGTATATAAGTGAGTGTATGAGTGAGTGTATGACTGAGTGAGTGTATGAGTGAGTGAGTGACCATTATCTGAACCGGTCCTGAGGCTCTCCTAGGTCCACTCAGCCTCAAATCAGTAACCTGGTGCGGTGTGCAGTAAGCATCGCTAGCACTGGGAGAGACAAAGGCGGCCGGGCGTGGTGGTGGTGGTGGCCACCCACCCCCTCTGTGTGTAGCCACAGTGCCGGTAGCCTTCACAGACGCTGCTGCTGCTACTCGCTACTAACACAGCACTTGCTCCTACAGCCCTGCTAGAGGCTACCTGGGGGAGCTTTGTCTGTGTCTCAGCACTTGCCCCTACAGCCCTGCTAGAGGCTACCTGGGGGAGCTTTGTCTGTGTCTCAGCACTTGCCCATACAGCCCTGCTAGAGGCTACCTGGGGGAGCTTTGTCTGTCTCAGCACTTGCCCCTACAGCCCTGCTAGAGGCTACCTGGGGGAGCTTTGTCTGTGTCTCAGCACTTGCCCCTACAGCCCTGCTAGAGGCTACCTGGGGGAGCTTTGTCTGTGTCTCAGCACTTGCCCCTACAGTCTGTTACAGGCTACCTGGGCATCTTTGTCTGTGTGTTGTGTCATGGTGCCCGCATGCACCAGTCACTGCATGCCGCATCGAGGGGGCTGAACGGGCTTGAGAAGAGATGGGCTGATGGGTGGGTGGGTGAGTGGAGTGAGCGAGTAGGTGAGTGAGTAGGTGAGTGGGTTGGTGGGTGGGTGGGTGAGTAGGTGGGTGGGTGAGTCGGTTGGTTGGTGGGTGGGTGAGTACGTTGGTGAGTGAGTAGGTGGGTGGGTGGGTTGGTGGGTGGGTGAGTGAGTGAGTGGGTGAGTGAGTAGGTGGGTCAGTGAGTGAGTGAGTAGGTGGGTGTGTGAGTGGGTGGGTGGGTGAGTGAGTGAGTAGGTGGGTGTGTAGGTGGGTGAGTAGGTGGGTGGGTGAGTGGGTTGGTGGGTGGGTGTGTGAGTGAGTGAGTAGGTGGGTGTGTGAGTGGGTGGGTGGGTGAGTGAGTGAGTAGGTGGGTGAGTAGGTGGGTGAGTGGGTGGGTGAGTGGGTGAGTAGGTGAGTGAGTAGGTGTGTGGGTGGGTGAGTGAGTGGGTGGGTGAGTGAGTAGGTGAGTGGGTGGGTAGGTGAGTGAGTAGGTGGGTGAGTAGGTGGGTGAGTAGGTGAGTGAGTAGGTGGGTGAGTAGGTGAGTGAGTAGGTGGGTGAGTAGGTGGGTGAGTAGGTGAGCGAGTCGGTGAGTTGGTGAGTCAGTAGGTGAGTGAGTAGGTGAGTGAGTGGGTGAGTGAGTAGGTGAGTGGGTGGGTGAGTAGGTGGGTGAGTAGGTGAGTGAGTGGGTGGGTGAGTAGGTGGGTGAGTAGGTGAGCGAGTCGGTGAGTTGGTGAGTCAGTAGGTGAGTAGGTGAGTGGGTGAGTGAGTAGGTGAGTGAGTGGGTGTGTGAGTAGGTGGGTGAGTAGGTGAGCGAGTCGGTGAGTGGGTGAGTGAGTAGGTGAGTGAGTTGGTGAGTCAGTAGGTGAGTAGGTGGGTGAGTAGGTGAGTGAGTAGGTGGGTGAGTAGGTGAGTAGGTGGGTGAGTAGGTGAGTGAGTTGGTGAGTCAGTAGGTGAGTAGGTGGGTGAGTAGGTGAGTGAGTAGGTGGGTGAGTAGGTGAGTAGGTGGGTGAGTAGGTGAGTGAGTTGGTGAGTCAGTAGGTGAGTAGGTGGGTGAGTAGGTGAGTGAGTAGGTGGGTGAGTAGGTGAGTAGGTGGGTGAGTAGGTGAGTGAGTTGGTGAGTCAGTAGGTGAGTAGGTGGGTGAGTAGGTGAGTGAGTAGGTGGGTGAGTAGGTGAGTAGGTGGGTGAGTAGGTGAGTGAGTTGGTGAGTCAGTAGGTGAGTAGGTGGGTGAGTAGGTGAGTGAGTAGGTGGGTGAGTAGGTGAGTAGGTGGGTGAGTAGGTGAGTGAGTTGGTGAGTCAGTAGGTGAGTAGGTGGGTGAGTAGGTGAGTGAGTAGGTGGGTGAGTAGGTGAGTAGGTGGGTGAGTAGGTGAGTGAGTTGGTGAGTCAGTAGGTGAGTAGGTGGGTGAGTAGGTGAGTGAGTAGGTGGGTGAGTAGGTGAGTAGGTGGGTGAGTAGGTGAGTGAGTTGGTGAGTCAGTAGGTGAGTAGGTGGGTGAGTAGGTGAGTGAGTAGGTGGGTGAGTAGGTGAGTGAGTAGGTGGGTGAGTAGGTGAGTGAGTTGGTGAGTCAGTAGGTGAGTAGGTGGGTGAGTAGGTGAGTGAGTAGGTGGGTGAGTAGGTGAGTGAGTAGGTGGGTGAGTAGGTGAGTAGGTGGGTGAGTAGGTGAGTGAGTTGGTGAGTCAGTAGGTGAGTAGGTGAGTGAGTAGGTGGGTGAGTAGGTGAGTGAGTGGGTGAGTGAGTAGGTGAGTGAGTTGGTGAGTCAGTAGGTGAGTGAGTGGGTGTGTGAGTAGGTGAGTAGGTGAGTGAGTGGGTGAGTGAGTAGGTGAGTGAGTTGGTGAGTCAGTAGGTGAGTGATTTTCCCAACAATCACACAGCCCCGTCCCTCCTCCACCCCCGCCGTAGCAGTGATCCCGTTGGCCGAGATGCGGTCGCCATGACGACACAATGGACGGGGCGGAGTCTAAGCCGCGCCCACTCAAGCCCCTCCCTGCTGCAGTGCATTGTGGGCGGCGTCAGCGGCTTTCTGGCAAGCGCGAAGAAAAATGGCCGCCGGCGGCGTCACGTGACCAAGGATGACGGCACGAGGTCAGAATATTTTTTTATTTTTTTTATTTTTTTATTTTGGTGTAGGCCTGTGAGCCATTCGGCTCTTGAATCAGGTGCAGTCTGATTGGGTCTCCCCCTAGACTCCAATGTTAAAGTCTCTACCCATAGACTCCAATGTTAAGGTCTCTACCCAAATACTCCAATGCTAAAGTGTCTACCCATAGACTCCAATGTTAAAGTGTCCCATAGACTCCAATGTTAAAGTCTCTACCCATAGACTCCAATGTTAAAGTCTCTACCCATAGACTCCAATGTTAAAGTCTCTACCCATAGACTCCAATGTTAAAGTCTCTACCCATAGACTCCAATGTTAAAGTCTCTACCCATAGACTCCAATGTTAAAGTCTTACCCATAGACTCCAATGTTAAAGTCTCCCACAGACTCCAATGTTCAAGTCCCCCATAGACTCCAATGTTAAAGTGTCCCCATAGACTCCAATGTTAAAGTCTCCCATGAACTCCAATGTTAATGTGTCTACCCATAGACTCCAATGTTAAAGTCTCCCATAGACTCTAATGTTAAAGTCTCCCATAGACTCCAATGTTAAAGTGTCCCCATAGACTCCAATGTTAAAGTGTCCTCATAGACTCCAATGTTAAAGTCTCTACCCATAGACTCCAATATTAAAGTGTCCCATAGACTCCAATGTTAAAGTCTCCCATAGACTCCAATGTTAACGTCTCTACCCATAGACTCCAATGTTAAAGTCTCCCATTGACTCCAATGTTAAAGTCTCTCATAGACTCCAATGTTAAAGTGTCCCATAGACTCCAATGATAAAGTCTCCCATAGACTCCAATGTTAAAGTGTCCCCATAGACTCCAATGTTAAAGTCGCCCATAGATTCCAATGTTAAAATCTCCCATAGACTCCAATGTTAAAGTGTCCTCATAGACTCCAATGTTAAAGTGTCCCCATAGACTCCAATGTTAAAGTCTCCCATGAACTCCAATGTTAATGTGTCTACCCATAGACTCCAATGTTAAAGTCTCCCATAGACTCCAATGTTAAAGTCTCCCATAGACTCCAATGTTAAAGTGTCCCCATAGACTCCAATGTTAAAGTGTCCTCATAGACTCCAATGTTAAAGTCTCTACCCATAGACTCCAACATTAAAGTGTCCCATAGACTCCAATGTTAAAGTCTCCCATAGACTCCAATGTTAACGTCTATACCCATAGACTCCAATGTTAAAGTCTCCCATTGACTCCAATGTTAAAGTCTCTCATAGACTCCAATGTTAAAGTGTCCCATAGACTCCAATGATAAAGTCTCCCATAGACTCCAATGTTAAAGTGTCCCCATAGACTCCAATGTTAAAGTCGCCCATAGATTCCAATGTTAAAATCTCCCATAGACTCCAATGTTAAATTGTCCCCATAGACTCCAATGTTAAAGTCTCCCCATAGACTCCAATGTTGAAGTGTCCCCATAGACTCCAATGTTAAAGTGTCCCCATAGACTCCAATGTTAAAGTCTCCCATAGACTCCAATGTTAAAGTCTCCCATCGACTCCAATGTTAAAGTCTCCCATAGACTCCAATGTTAAATTGTCCCCTACACTCCAATGTTAAAGTCTCCCATACACTCCAATGTTAAAGTGTCCCCATTGACTCCAATGCTAAAGTCTGCCATAGACTCCAATGTTAAAGTGTCCCCATATTCTCCAATGTTAGAGTCTCCCATAGACTCCAATGTTAAAGTCTCCCCATAGACTCCAATGTTAAAGTCTCTTCATAGACTCCAATGTTAAAGTGTCTCCATAGACTCCAATGTTAAAGTGTCCCCATATTCTCCAATGTTAAAGTCTCCCATAGATTCCAATGTTAAAGTGTCCCATAGACTCCAATGTTAAAGTCTCCCCATAGACTCCAATGTTAAAGTCTCTTCATAGACTCCAATGTTAAAGTGTCCCATAGACTCCAATGTTAAAGTGTCCCATAGACTCCAATGTTAAAGTCTCCCATAGACTCCAATGTTAAAGTGTCCCCATAGACTCCAATGTTAAAGTGTCCCATAGACTCCAATGTTAAAGTCTCCCCATAGACTCCAATGTTAAAGTGTCCCCATTGACTCCAATGCTAAAGTCTGCCATAGACTCCAATGTTAAAGTGTCCCCATATTCTCCAATGTTAGAGTCTCCCATAGACTCCAATGTTAAAGTCTCCCCATAGACTCCAATGTTAAAGTCTCTTCATAGACTCCAATGTTAAAGTGTCTCCATAGACTCCAATGTTAAAGTGTCCCCATATTCTCCAATGTTAAAGTCTCCCATAGATTCCAATGTTAAAGTGTCCCATAGACTCCAATGTTAAAGTCTCCCCATAGACTCCAATGTTAAAGTCTCTTCATAGACTCCAATGTTAAAGTGTCCCATAGACTCCAATGTTAAAGTGTCCCATAGACTCCAATGTTAAAGTCTCCCATAGACTCCAATGTTAAAGTGTCCCCATAGACTCCAATGTTAAAGTGTCCCATAGACTCCAATGTTAAAGTCTCCCCATAGACTCCAATGTTAAAGTCTCTTCATAGACTCCAATGTTAAAGTGTCCCATAGACTCCAATGTTAAAGTCTCCCATAGACTCCAATGTTAAAGTGTCCCCTTAGACTCCAATGTTAAAGTGTCCCATAGACTCCAATGTTAAAGTCTCCCCATAGACTCCAATGTTAAAGTCTCTACCCATAGACTCCAATGTTAAAGTCTCCCATAGACTCCAATGTTAAAATGTCCCCATAGACTCCAATGTTAAAGTGTTCCCATAGACTCCAATGTTAAAGTGTCCCCATATAATAATAGGATTTTTCCCCTTTTTTCTGGCAGCTAAACTGAAACCTTTTTAACAAAGGATTCATGTTCACAACATTAACCACAATACCTGCAGTCAAAATGCAAACAAAAAACATACTATGATAATATAATAATATATAATATATATGTGGCATTGTCCTTGAAACTGATTGGTCCACACCAAGGGACGGCTTTCTTTAGAGCCTCGACCCAATTGGTGCTCGACCAGCAGACGACGCCAAAAGGCGCTCACACAGCTCACAGGCAATGCCGCTGTCAAAGTAACGAGGGCTCGTGATGAGCATCTACATCATCATTACACCTTTTGTCACAGTACCAAAATTATTATTCTTAGCTCTTTCGGTAAAGTCACCACCACGTTGAAGGGAAACAATAAAATAATAAAAATATAAAACAATAAAATTATTGTAAAACAATAAAATTATTATTCTTGGTTCTTTGGGTAAAGTCACCACCACGTAGAAGGGAAACAATAAAATAATAAAAATATAAAACAATAAAATTATTATTCTTGGTTCTTTCGGTAAAGTCACCACCGCCGCGTGGAAGGGAAACGCTAAAATAATAAAAATCTAAAACAATAAAATTATTGTAAAACAATAAAATTATTATTCTTGGTTCTTTGGGTAAAGTCACCACCACGTAGAAGGGAAACAATAATATAATAAAAATATAAAACAATAAAATTATTATTCTTGGTTCTTTGGGTAAAGTCACCACCACGTAGAAGGGAAACAATAAAATAATTAAAATATAAAACAATAAAATGATTGTAAAACAATAAAATTATTATTCTTGGTTCTTTCGGTAAAGTCACCACCACGTTGAAGGGAAACAATAAAATAATAAAAATATAAAACAATAAAATTATTTTGATTTAAAGCTTTCGTGACTGCAGTAATTCATATTCTTAGTTCTTTCGGTAAAGTCACGTTGAAGGGAAACAATAAAATAATACAATATATATGAAACAATGAAAAAAATTCTCACGACGTTTCGACCATAACACAAACGGTCGTCATCAGGTGTGTCGGTCTGCATCAATCTATTTATTAATTTATTTTATCGATTTATTGGCGTATTTATTAATTTATTTATTGATTTCTTGATGCGAACCGACACACCTGATGACGGCCGTTTGTGTTATGGTCGAAACGTCGTGAGAATTTTTTGTTATTGTTTTATATATTTTTTTATTATTTTATTGTTTCCCTTCAACGTGGTGGTGACTTTACCGAAAGAGCTAAGAATATGAATCACTGCAGTCACGAAAGCTTTAAATCAAAATACCAAAATGTAATAGAGATGGGGGGAGAGAGAGGGGGTAGAGATAGGGGGAGAGAGAGGGGGTAGAGATAGGGGGAGAGAGAGGGGGTACCTGTAGGGCATTAGACAATGGGGGGAGAGAGGGAGGGGGTAGAGATAGGGGGAGAGAGAGGGGGTAGAGATAGGGGAGAGAAAGGGGGTAGAGATAGGGGGAAGAGAGAGGGGGTACCTGTAGGGCATTAGACAATGGGGGGAGAGAGAGGGGGTAGAGATAGGGGAGAGAGAGGGGGTACCTGTAGGGCATTAGACAATGGGGAGAGAGGGATAGATATAGGGGGAGAGAGAGGGGGTAGAGAGAGGGGGGGTAGAGATAGGGAGAGAGAAAGAGAGAGAGAGGGGGGGTAGAGATAGGGGGAGAGAGAGGGGGGTAGAGATAGGGGGGTAGAGATAGGGGTAGAGAGAGGGGGGGTAGAGATAGGGAGAGAGAGAGAGGGGGGGTAGAGATAGGGGGAGAGAGAGGGGGTAGAGATAGGGGGGTAGAGATAGGGGGAGAGAGAGGGGGGGGGTAGAGATAGGGGTAGAGATAGGGGGGGTAGAGATAGGGGTAGAGAGAGGGGGGTAGAGATAGGGGGGTAGAGATAGGGGGGTAGAGATAGGGGTAGAGAGAGGGGTAGAGATAGGGGGAGAGAGAGAGGGGGGTAGAGATAGGGGTAGAGATAGGGGTAGAGATAGGGGGGTAGAGATAGGGGGGTAGAGATAGGGGTAGAGATAGGGGGAGAGAGAGAGGGGGGTAGAGATAGGGGTAGAGAGAGGGGTAGAGATAGGGGGAGAGAGAGAGGGGGGTAGAGATAGGGGTAGAGAGAGGGGGGTAGAGATAGGGGGGTAGAGATAGGGGGAGAGAGAGAGAGGGGGTGGAGATAGGGGTAGAGATAGGGGGGTAGAGATAGGGGTAGAGATAGGGGTAGAGATGGGGGGGGGTAGAGATAGGGGGAGAGATAGGGGGGGTAGAGATAGGGGTAGAGAGGGGGGAGAGAGAGGGGGTAGAGATAGGGGTAGAGATAGGGGGGGGTAGAGATAGGGGTAGAGATAGGGGTAGAGATAGGGGGGGGGTAGAGATAGGGGTAGAGATAGGGGGGAGAGAGAGGGGGTAGAGAGAGGGGGGGTAGAGATAGGGGTAGAGATAGGGGGGGGGGGGTAGAGATAGGGGTAGAGAGAGGGGGGTAGAGATAGGGAGAGAGAGAGGGGGGTAGAGATAGGGAGAGAGAGAGGGGGGTAGGGAGAGGGGGGGTAGAGATAGGGAGAGAGAGAGGAGGGGTAGAGATAGGGGGAGAGAGAGAGGGGGTAGAGATAGGGGGGGGTAGAGATAGGGGTAGAGAGAGGGGGGTAGAGATAGGGGGAGAGCGAGAGGGGGGGGGGGGTAGAGACAGAGGTGGAGCTGAACAACTTCTCCACCACAGACTCCGATGTTGAAGCCGATCCTGACAACAGTGAGATGTTAACCACCTCACCTGGTAAACGGGAGGTCACGGGCTTGATCCCGATCCTAACGCCCGCTACTGCTGTATATCTGGAGTCTCCGTCTCTCTCTCTCTCTCCATCCCCTTGGCCGCGTGGATCTTTCTCCTCGTCCTCCTGGTTTATCGCCCTCCGCAATTTGGAATCATTCGTTTGGAGAATTTTGCTGCTGCTGGAGATGATGATACCAGCCACTTGGTGTGAGCTGCTCTGGCTGCGTGTGACGGGCCAGGTAGCGCTGTGTCTGAACAGAGATTTACACAGCCAGTAGCATCAGCCTTCAGGGGTCACTTACACCTGGTCACATCAACATAGTTGTAGTGTTAGTGTGGGTCTCTGTGGGTCTCTGTGGGTCTCTGTGGGTCTCTATGTGTCTCTGTGGGTCTGTGTGTCTCTGTGGGTGTCTATGAGTCTATGGGTCTCTATGGGTCTCTGTGGGTCTCTATGGGTCTATATGATTCTCTGGATCTGTGTGGATCTCTATGAGTCTCTGGATCTGTGTGGGTCTGTGTGGGTCTCTGTGAGTCTATGGGTGTCTATGAGTCTCTATGATATAATCCACTTGGTGTGAGCTGCTCTGGCTGCGTGTGATGGGCCCCACTTGGTGTGAGCTGCTCTGGCTGCGTGTGATGGGCCAGGTAGCGCTGTGTCTGAACAGAGATTTACACAGCAGTAGCATCAGCCTTCAGGGGTCACTTACACCTGGTCACATCAACATAGTGTAGAGTTAGTGTGTGTCTCTGTGGGTCTCTGTGGGTCTCTATGGGTGTCTATGGGTGTCTATGAGTCTCTATGATATAATCCACTTGGTGTGAGCTGCTCTGGCTGCGTGTGACGGGCCAGGTAGTGCTGTGTCTGAACAGAGATCGGCACAGCAGTAGCAGCAGCCTTCTGGTCGCATCACTACACCTGGTCGCATCAACATAGTGTAGTGTTAGTGTGGGTCTCTGTGTGGGTCTCTGTGTGGGCCTCTGTGGGTCTCTGTGGGTCTCTGTGGGTGTGGGTGGGTCTGTGTGGGTCTCTGTGTGTCTCTGTGGGTCTGTGTGGGTCTCTGTGGATCTCTGTGGGTCTCTGTGGGTCTCTGTGTGTGTCTCTGTGGATCTCTGTGTGTCTCTGTGTGTCTCTGTGTGTCTCTGTGTGTGTCTCTGTGTGTGTCTCTGTGGATCTCTGTGGGTCTCTCTGTGGGTCTGTGTGGGTCTGTGTGGGTCTCTGTGGGTCTGTGTGGGTCTGTGTGGGTCTGTGTGGGTCTCTGTGGGTCGCTGTGGGTCTCTGGATCTGTGTGTCTCCGTGTGTCTCTGTGGGTCTCTGTGTGTTTCTGTGTGTCTCTGTGGGTCTCTGTGTGTCTCTGTGGGTCTCTGTGTGTCTCTGTGGGTCTCTGGATCTGTGTGTGTCTCCGTGTGTCTCTGTGGGTCTCTGTGTGTCTCTGTGTGTCTCTGTGGGTCTCTGTGGGTCTCTGTGTGTCTCTGTGGGTCTCTGTGTATCTCTGTGGGTCTTTGTGTGTCTCTATGGGTCTCTGTGTCTCTGTGGGTCTCTCTGTGTGTCTCTGTGGGTCTCTGTGGGTCTCTGTGTGTCTCTGTGGGTCTGTGTGGGTCTGTGTGGGTCTCTGTGGGTCTCTGTGGGTCTCTGTGGGTCTGTGTGGGTCTCTGTGGGTCTCTGTGGGTCTCTGTGTGTCTCTGTGAGTCTCTGTGTATCTCTGTGGGTCTTTGTGTGTCTCTGTGGGTCTTTGTGTGTCTCTATGGGTCTCTGTGTCTCTGTGGGTCTCTCTGTGTGTCTCTGTGGGTCTCTGTGGGTCTCTGTGTGTCTCTGTGGGTCTGTGTGGGTCTCTGTGGGTCTCTGTGGGTCTGTGTGGGTCTCTGTGGGTCTCTGTGTGTCTCTGTGTGTCTCTGTGGGTCTCTGGGTCTTTGTGTGTCTCTGTGGGTCTCTGTGTCTCTGTGGGTCTATGTGGGTCTCTGTGTGTCTCTGTGTGTCTCTGTCTGTGTGTGTATCTGTGTGTCTCTGTGTGTCTCTGTGTGTCTCTGTGGGTCTCTGTGGGTCTCTGTGTGTCTCTCTATGTCTGTGTCTCTGTGTGTGTGTCTCTGTGTGTCTCTGTGTGTCTCTCCGTGTGTCTCTCCGTGTGTCTCTGTATGTCTGTGTGTCTCTCTGTCTCTCCGTGTGTCTCTCCGTGTGTCTCTGTATGTCTGTGTGTCTCTGTGTCTCTCCGTCTCTCTCTCCGTGGGTCTCTCCGTGTGTCTCTCCGCGTGCCTCTCCGCGAAATCAGCCACTTGATGCGAGCCGGCTGGCACTGGGGTGCGATGGGCCACGTTCGCTTGCCTGAACAGAGAGCCACGCCGGCTCTAGCGGCTCGGTAGGGCCCGCCCACGCCCAGCTGACAGACATCAAATCGAATGGACGCGTAGACCGGAGAATCCCCGGGCGGTACGGGTCCGGCTCCGGACAGCTGAACGGCAGCCTCTCCTCCCTCCAGGCCCGCTGCCGGTGACGACCCTGAGCGGCGGGGACCACGTGGCAGCGGTCGCCATGGCAACCGCGAGGGTCAGGTGACCGCCGCGTGGGGACGGGGGCGAGCGGTGGCGCAGCAAATCGGCGTGCTGCTCCACCGTCGCCCGGATCACCGACACCGACATTGCCGCCATCACCGCCAACGCCATCACCGCCATCACCACCAACACCACCACCACCACCACCTCCACCACAACCACCACCATCACCACCACCACCACCAGCACCATCACCACCACCACCACCATCACCACCACCAACACCACCACCATCACCACCACCATCACCACCACCATCACCACCATCACCATCACCACCACCATCACCACCATCACCATCACCACCACCATCACCACCACCACCATCACCACCACCATCACCATCATCACCACCATCACCATCACCGCCATCACCGCCATCACCACCATCACCATCACCGCCATCACCACCATCACCATCACCACCATCACCATCACCGCCATCACCACCATCACCATCACCACCACCATCACCACCATCACCACCATCACCGCCATCACAACCACCATCACCGCCAACATCGCCAACATCAATGTCACCAACACCATCACCACCATCACCGCCATCACCGCCATCACAACCACCACCAACATCATCAATGTCACCAACACCATTATCACCATCACAACCACTACCAACATCACCAATACCACCAACACAACCACCAACACTATCACAACCCCCACCAACATCACCAACACCATCACCACCATCACCACCACCAATGCAATCACCAACATCATCACAACCACCACCAACATCATCAATGTCACCAACACCATTATCACCATCACAACCACTACCACCATCACCACCACCATCACCACCATCACCACCAATACAACCACCAACACCATCACAACCACCACCAACATCATCAATGTCACCAACACCATTATCACCATCACAACCACTACCAACATCACCAACACCATCACCACCATCACCACCAATACAACCACCAACACCATTACAACCACCACCAACATCATCAATGTCACCAACACCATTATCACCATCACAACCACTACCAACATCACCAACACCATCACCACCATCACCACCATCACCACCATTACAACCACCAACACCATCACAACCACCACCAACATCATCAATGTCACCAACACCATTATCACCATCACAACCACTACCAACATTACCAACACCATCACCACCATCACCACCAATACAACCACCAACACCATCACAACCACTACCAACATCATTTTCACCACTACCACCATCACCACCACCATCACCACCATTACAACCACCAACACTATCACAACCCCCACCAACATCACCAACATCACCAACACCATCACCACCATCACCACCAATACAATAACCAACACCATCACAACCACCACCAACATCATCAATGTCACCAACACCATTATCACCATCACAACCACTACCAACATCATTTTCACCACTACCACCATCACCACCATCACCACCATCACCACCAACACCACCACCAACACTATCACAACCTCCACCAACATCATTTTCACCACCATCACCACCAATACAACCACCAACAGTATCACAACCCGCACCAACATCACCACCACCATCACCACCATCACCACCATCACCACCAACACAACCACCAACACTATCACAACCCTCACCAACATCACCAACACCATCACCACCATCACCACCAATACAACCACCAACAGTATCACAACCCGCACCAACATCACCACCACCATCACCACCATCACCACCATCACCACCAACAC
>NC_133748.1:2608581-2746081 GCF_048934315.1 Petromyzon marinus | reverse complement strand
GTTGATGATGGTGGTGGTGGTAGATGTGGTGATGGTGGTGGTGGTGATAGTGGTGGTGATGGTGGTGATGTTGGTGATGGTGGAGTGGTAGTGTAGTAGTAGCGGTTAGTGCTACGCTGCGCTATGAACCCGGCTATAGGATAACCACGCTACAGGATAACCACGCTACAGGATAACCACGCTACAGGATAACCACGCTATCGGATAACCACGCTATAGGATAACCACGCTATAGGATGACCACGCTATAGGATAACCACGCTAAAGGATAACCATGCTACAGGATAACCACGCTACAGGATAGCCACGCTATAGGATAACCACGCTATAGGATAACCACGCTATAGGATAACTACGCTACGGGATAACCACGCTATAGGATAACCACGCTACAGGATAACCATGCTATAGGATAACCATGCTATAGGATAACCACGCTACAGGATAACCACGCTAAAGGATAACCACGCTACAGGATAACCACGCTACAGGATGACCACGCTACAGGATGACCACGCTATAGGATAACCATGCTGTAGGATAACCACGCTATAGGATAACCACGCTACAGGATAACCACGCTACAGGATAACCACGCTATAGGATAACCACGCTATAGGATAACCACGCTACAGGATAACCACGCTATAGGATGACCACGCTATAGGATAACCACGCTACAGGATAACCACGCTACAGGATAACCACGCTATACGATGACCACGCTATAGGATAACCACGCTATAGGATAACCACGCTATAGGATAACCACGCTATAGGATAACCACGCTATAGGATAACCACGCTATAGGATAACCACGCTACAGGATAACTACGCTACAGGATAACCACGCTATCGGATAACCACGCTACAGGATAACTACGCTACAGGATAACCACACTATAGGATAACCATGCTATAGGATAACCACGCTATAGGATAACCACGCTACAGGATAACCACGCTACAGGATAACCACGCTATAGGATGACCACGCTATAGGATAACCACGCTGTAGGATAACCACGCTGTGGGATGACCACGCTATGGGATGACCACACTATGGGATAACCACGCTACAGGATAACCACGCTATAGGATAACCACGCTATAGGATAACCACGCTACAGGATAACCACGCTATAGGATAACCACGCTACAGGATAACCACACTATAGGATAACCACGCTACAGGATAACCACGCTGTAGGATGACCACGCTGTAGGATAACCACGCTGTAGGATAACCATGCTAAAGGATAACCACGCTACAGGATAACCACGCTATAGGATAACCACGCTACAGGATAACCACGCTACAGGATGACCACGCTACAGGATAACCACGCTATAGGATAACCACGCTATAGGATAACCACGCTATAGGATAACCACGCTATAGGATAACCACGCTACAGGATAACCACGCTGTAGGATGACCACGCTGTAGGATAACCACGCTGTAGGATAACCATGCTAAAGGATAACCACGCTACAGGATACCCACGCTATAGGATAACCACGCTACAGGATAACCACGCTACAGGATGACCACGCTACAGGATAACCACGCTATGGGATAACCACGCTATAGGATAACCACGCTATAGGATAACCACGCTACAGGATAACCACGCTACAGGATAACTACGCTACAGGATAACCACGCTATAGGATAACCACGCTACAGGATAACCACGCTACAGGATAACCACGCTACAGGATAACCACGCTATAGGATAACCACGCTGTAGGATAACCACGCTGTAGGATAACCATGCTAAAGGATAACCACGCTACAGGATAACCACGCTATAGGATAACCACGCTACAGGATAACCACACTACAGGATGACCACGCTACAGGATAACCACGCTATAGGATAACCACGCTATAGGATAACCACGCTATAAGATAACCACGCTATAGGAAAACCACGCTACAGGATAACTACGCTACAGGATAACCACGCTATAGGATAACCACGCTACAGGATAACCACGCTACAGGATAACCACGCTACAGGATAACCATGCTACAGGATGACCACGCTACAGGATAACCACGCTATAGGATAACCACGCTATAGGATAACCACGCTATAGGATAACCACACTATAGGATAACCACGCTATAGGATAACCACGCTACAGGATAACCACGCTACAGGATAACCACGCTACAGGATGACCACGCTATAGGATAACCACGCTATAGGATAACCACGCTATAGGATAACCACGCTACAGGATAACTACGCTACAGGATAACCATGCTATAGGATAACCACGCTACAGGATAACCACGCTACAGGATAACCACGCTACAGGATAACCACGCTATAGGATAACCACGCTATAGGATAACCACGCTATAGGATAACCACGCTATAGGATAACCACGCTACAGGATAACCACGCTACAGGATAACCACGCTACAGGATAACCACGCTACAGGATAACCACGCTACAGGATAACCACGCTGTAGGATAACCACGCTGTAGGATAACCACGCTACAGGATAACCACGCTATAGGATAACCACGCTATAGGATAACCACGCTACAGGATAACCACGCTACAGGATAACCACGCTATAGGATAACCACGCTACAGGATAACCACGCTACAGGATAACCACGCTACAGGATAACCACGCTACAGGATAACCACGCTACAGGACAACCACGCTATAGGATAACCACGCTACAGGATAACCACGCTACAGGATAACCACGCTACAGGATAACCACGCTGTAGGATAACCACGCTGTAGGATAACCACGCTACAGGATAACCACGCTGTAGGATAACCACGCTGTAGGATAACCACGCTACAGGATAGCCACGCTACAGGATAACCACGCTACAGGATAACCACGCTATAGGATAACCACGCTGTAGGATAACCACGCTACAGGATAACCACGCTACAGGATAACCACGCTACAGGATAACCACGCTACAGGATAACCACGCTATAGGATGACCACGCTACAGGATAACCACGCTACAGGATAACCACGCTATAGGATAACCACGCCGTAGGATAACCACGCTACAGGATAACCACGCTATAGGATAACCACGCTACAGGATAACCACGCTACAGGATAACCACGCTATAGGATAACCACGCTGTAGGATAACCACGCTACAGGATAACCACGCTACAGGATAAACACGCTACAGGATAACCACGCTACAGGATAACCACGCTATAGGATAACCACGCTACAGGATAACCACGCTACAGGATAACCACGCTACAGGATAACCACGCTACAGGATAACCACGCTATAGGATAACCACGCTACAGGATAACCATGCTACAGGATAACCACGCTACAGGATAACCACGCTATAGGATAACCACGCTGTAGGATAACCACGCTACAGGATAACCACGCTATAGGATAACCACGCTGTAGGATAACCACGCTACAGGATAACCACGCTATAGGATAACCACGCTATAGGATAACCACGCTGTAGGATAACCACGCTACAGGATAACCACGCTATAGGATAACCACGCTGTAGGATAACCACGCTACAGGATAACCACGCTACAGGATAACCACGCTATAGGATAACCACGCTGTAGGATAACCACGCTACAGGATAACCACGCTACAGGATAACCACGCTACAGGATAACCACGCTACAGGATAACCACGCTGTAGGATAACCACGCTATAGGATGACCACGCTACAGGATAACCACGCTACAGGATAACCACGCTATAGGATAACCACGCTGTAGGATAACCACGCTATAGGATAACCACGCTGTAGGATAACCACGCTACAGGATAACCACGCTACAGGATAACCACGCTATAGGATAACCACGCTGTAGGATAACCACGCTACAGGATAACCACGCTACAGGATAACCACGCTACAGGATAACCACGCTACAGGATAACCACGCTGTAGGATAACCACGCTATAGGATGACCACGCTACAGGATAACCACGCTACAGGATAACCACGCTATAGGATAACCACGCTGTAGGATAACCACGCTACAGGATAACCACGCTATAGGATAACCACGCTGTAGGATAACCACGCTACAGGATAACCACGCTACAGGATAACCACGCTATAGGATAACCATGCTACAGGATAACCACGCTATAGGATAACCACGCTACAGGATAACCACGCTACAGGATAACCACGCTACAGGATAACCACGCTATAGGATAACCACGCTACAGGATAACCACGCTACAGGATAACCACGCTACAGGATAACCACGCTATAGGATAACCACGCTACAGGATAACCACGCTACAGGATAACCACGCTACAGGATAACCACGCTATAGGATAACCACGCTGTAGGATAACCACACTACAGGATAACCACGCTATAGGATAACCACGCTGTAGGATAACCACGCTACAGGATAACCACGCTACAGGATAACCACGCTATAGGATAACCACGCTGTAGGATAACCACGCTACAGGATAACCACGCTACAGGATAACCACGCTACAGGATAACCACGCTACAGGATAACCACGCTGTAGGATAACCATGCTATAGGATGACCACGCTACAGGATAACCACGCTACAGGATAACCACGCTATAGGATAACCACGCTGTAGGATAACCACGCTACAGGATAACCACGCTATAGGATAACCACGCTGTAGGATAACCACGCTACAGGATAACCACGCTACAGGATAACCACGCTATAGGATAACCACGCTGTAGGATAACCACGCTACAGGATAACCACGCTACAGGATAACCACGCTACAGGATAACCACGCTATAGGATAACCACGCTATAGGATAACCACGCTACAGGATAACCACGCTACAGGATAACCACGCTATAAGATAACCACGCTAGTGTAGTAGCGTGATTGCTGCGTCGATCTCAAAAGGTTTCCGGTGTCCGGGAGCTGTCCACCCCCTCTCCTGCCGCACGGCACGTCTTGGTGGGTTCACCTGACGGTGGTGACACATCCACGGTGACTGTGACCCCACCCACCACCACCACCACCCACCGTGTCTCCAGGCACCGCGCAACTCTTATCTCAGCGCCTCCACGAGTCGCCTCGACCTCTTGGGCTGCTCCTCCGCCACCGCCACCGCCACCTCGTCCACCCGAGCCGGGCCTAGCCCGGCGGGCCCCTGGTGGCACCCCAGGGAGACCCCCGGACCGCGCCGGCCGCAACCGCGAACCGGCAACGCCGCCGCCGCCGCCAATCCGACCGCCTTTCGCCCGGAGCGGGAGGACGACGAGGACGACGAGGAGGATGATGATGAGGAGGAGCAGGAGGATGAGGAGGAGGAGGAACCGGGAGGAAGGGCGACCCCGTCGGGGAGACCGCTGGGGGCCGACCTGTGTGGCCGGTCGGTGGCGGCGGCGGCGGCGGCCCGGACGGGGACGACGGAGCCGGCGTGCCGCTGGGCGGGGCCGCACGGTGGCCGACGAGGAGGAGGAGGAGGCGGAGGAGGAGGAGGAGGAGGCGGAGGAGGCGGAGGAGGAGGAGGCGGAGGAGGAGGAGGAGGTGGAGGAGGAGGAGGCGGAGGAGGAGGAGGCAGAGGAGGAGGAGGCGGAGGAGGAGGAGGAGGCCGGAGCGTCGTCTCCCGCTCGGAGGGGCGGCTCGTCGGAGCCGCCGGGAGGGCCGCGGGCCCCAGGCAGCACCTGGAGAGGTGGAGGGAGAAGCACAGGGCCAGCACCGGGGCCAGCGCCGGGGCCAGAGCCGGGGCCAGCACCGGGGCCAGCGCCGGGGCCAGCGCCCTGGCGACGGCCCGCGGGACGGCAGTCACGGAGAGCCCCCCGGTGGAGACGCGGAGATTTGAGAACAGAGGAGGAGGAGGCCGAGGAGGAGGAGGAGGAGGCGGAGGAGGAGGAGGAGGAGGAGGAGGAGGCGGAGGGGCCAGACCCCCGTCCTGCCTGGGGTGGACCGAGCCTCCCGTACCTCACGGCGGTCCGGGCGGTAGCCGCCCGGCTCCCGACGTCCGAGCGGCAGCCTCTCCCGCCGCGGCCCCCCGGCCCGCGGGCCCCTCGGGCCCCTCTGGCCCCTCTGGCCCCTCTGGCCCCTCTGGCCCCTCTGGCCCCTCGGGCCCCTCTGGCCCCTCTGGCCCCTCGGGCCCCTCTGGCCCCGCGGGCCGGCGTCCGCGGGGGCCCGGCGGCCCGGCGTCCGTCGCCCCCGCCGGGCCCGGCGGCCCCGGGAGCCTGTCGTCTCGCCTGGAGCGGCGGCTGAGGGAGGCGGCGGCCGCGTTGGAGGAGGAGGGCCGGCCGCTACCGCCGGAGCGGGCCCGGGACGAGCGCGGGGCGGAGGCCCGGGCGTGGCAGCCGCACCAGGAAAGGGACAGGCTGAGGGGGGCGGCACCGGGCCCAGCGGTGGCCGCGGCGACGGCCAAGGGGGCGGAGGGCGACGCCTGCTGGGAGGTGAGTGGGTGGGAGCGCCGTGCCTCCGCAGGGTCCGCTCAGCCTTGAAAAAGGAGTTTAGTAGGTTATCCTGTAGCGTGGTTATCCTGTAGCGTGGTTATCCTGTAGCGTGGTTATCCTGTAGCGTGGTTATCCTGTAGCGTGGTTATCCTGTAGCGTGGTCATCCTATAGCGTGGTCATCCTGTAGCGTGGTCATCCTATAGCGTGGTTATCCTGTAGCGTGGTTATCCTGTAGCGTGGTTATCCTATAGCGTGGTTATCCTATAGCGTGGTTATCCTGTAGCGTGGTTATCCTGTAGCGTGGTTATCCTGTAGCGTGGTTATCCTGTAGCGTGGTTATCCTATAGCGTGGTTATCCTGTAGCGTGGTTATCCTATAGCGTGGTTATCCTGTAGCGTGGTTATCCTGTAGCGTGGTCATCCTGTAGCGTGGTCATCCTGTAGCGTGGTTATCCTATAGCGTGGTTATCCTGTAGCGTGGTTATCCTATAGCGTGGTTATCCTGTAGCGTGGTTATCCTGTAGCGTGGTCATCCTGTAGCGTGGTCATCCTGTAGCGTGGTTATCCTATAGTGTGGTCATCCTATAGCGTGGTTATCCTGTAGCGTGGTCATCCTATAGCGTGGTTATCCTATAGCGTGGTCATCCTATAGCGTGGTCATCCTATAGCGTGGTCATCCTGTAGCGTGGTTATCCTATAGCGTGGTTATCCTATAGCGTGGTTATCCTGTAGCGTGGTTATCCTGTAGCGTGGTCATCCTGTAGCGTGGTTATCCTGTAGTGTGGTTATCCTGTAGCGTGGTTATCCTGTAGCTTGGTCATCCTATAGCGTGGTTATCCTGTAGCGTGGTTATCCTGTAGCGTGGTCATCCTGTAGCGTGGTTATCCTGTAGTGTGGTTATCCTGTAGCGTGGTTATCCTGTAGCGTGGTCATCCTATAGCGTGGTTATCCTATAGCGTGGTCATCCTGTAGCATGGTTATCCTGTAGCGTGGTCATCCTGTAGCGTGGTTATCCTGCAGCGTGGTTATCCTGTAGCGTGGTTATCCTGTAGCGTGGTTATCCTGTAGTGTGGTTTTCCTATAGCGTGGTTATCTTGTAGCGTGGTTATCCTGTAGCATGGTCATCCTATAGCGTGGTTATCCTATAGCGTGGTCATCCTATAGTGTGGTTATCCTATAGCGTGGTTATCCTGTAGCGTGGTTATCTTATAGCGTGTTTATCCTATAGCGTGGTTATCCTATAGCGTGGTTATCCTATAGCGTGGTTATCCTATAGCGTGGTTATCCTATAGTGTGGTTATCTTATAGCGTGGTCATCCTATAGCGTGGTTATCCTATAGTGTGGTTATCCTATAGCGTGATCATCCTATAGCGTGGTTATCCTATAGTGTGGTTATCCTATAGCGTGGTCATCCTATAGCGTGGTTATCCTATAGTGTGGTTATCCTATAGTGTGGTTATCCTATAGCGTGGTCATCCTATAGCGTGGTTATCCTATAGTGTGGTTATCCTATAGTGTGGTTATCCTATAGCGTGGTTATCCTATAGCGTGGTCATCCTATAGCGTGGTCATCCTGTAGCGTGGTTATCCTGTAGCGTGGTTATCCTATAGTGTGGTTATCCTATAGCGTGGTCATCCTATAGCGTGGTTATCCTATAGTGTGGTTATCCTATAGCGTGGTTATCCTATAGCGTGGTCATCCTATAGCGTGGTCATCCTATAGCGTGGTCATCCTATAGCGCGTAGTCGTGGGTTCGATCCTCACCCTGACTGCTGCTGCTGTCTGTGTGGAGTCTGTGTCTCTCCCGGTGGTGGTGAGATGTTAACTACCTCGCCTGGTACGCAGGAGGTCGTGGGTTCTTTCCCAGACCCTGACACCACGGTGGCTAGGAGATGTTAACTACCTCGCCTGGTACGCAGGAGGTCGTGGGTTCCATCCCGGACACTGACACCACGGTGGCTAGGAGATGTTAACTACCTCACCTGGTACGCAGGAGGTCGTGGGTTCGATCCCGGACCCTGACACCACGGTGGCTAGGAGATGTTAACTACCTCGCCTGGTACGCAGGAGGTCGTGGGTTCCATCCCGGACACTGACACCACGGTGGCTAGGAGATGTTAACTACCTCACCTGGTACACAGGAGGTCGTGGGTTCGATCCTCGCCCTGACCACGCCTGCTGCTGCTGCTGCTGTCTGTGTGGAGTGTGTGTGGAGTCTGTGTCTCTCTCTCTCTCCCTGTGGTGGTGAGATGTTAACTACCTCGCCTGGTACACAGGAGGTCGTGGGTTCGATCCTCATCCTGACCACGCCTGCTGCTGCTGCTGTCTGTGTGGAGTCTGTGTGGAGTGTGTGTGGAGTCTGTGTGGAGTGTGTGTGGAGTCTGTGTGGAGTGTGTGTGGAGTGTGTGTGGAGTCTGTGTGGAGTCTGTGTGGAGTGTGTGTGGAGTCTGTGTGGAGTGTGTGTGGAGTGTGTGTGGAGTGTGTGTGGAGTGTGTATGGAGTCTGTGTGGAGTGTGTGTGGAGTCTGTGTGGAGTCTGTGTGAAGTGTGTGTGGAGTCTGTGTGGAGTGTGTGTGAAGTGTGTGTGGAGTCTGTGTGGAGTCTGTGTGGAGTGTGTGTGGAGTGTGTGTGGAGTGTGTGTGGAGTGTGTGTGGAGTGTGTGTGGAGTCTGTGTGGAGTGTGTGTGAAGTGTGTGTGGAGTCTGTGTGGAGTCTGTGTGGAGTGTGTGTGGAGTGTGTGTGGAGTCTGTGTGGAGTGTGTGTGGAGTCTGTGTGGAGTCTGTGTGGAGTCTGTGTGGAGTGTGTGTGGAGTCTGTGTGGAGTGTGTGTGGAGTGTGTGTGGAGTCTGTGTGGAGTCTGTGTGGAGTGTGTGTGGAGTCTGTGTGGAGTGTGTGTGGAGTGTGTGTGGAGTCTGTGTGGAGTGTGTGTGGAGTCTGTGTGGAGTGTGTGTGGAGTGTGTGTGGAGTGTGTGTGGAGTCTGTGTGGAGTGTGTGTGGAGTCTGTGTGGAGTGTGTGTGGAGTCTGTGTGGAGTGTGTGTGGAGTGTGTGTGGAGTGTGTGTGGAGTGTGTGTGCTGTCTGTGTGGAGTCTGTGTGGAGTCTGTGTGGAGTGTGTGTGGAGTGTGTGTGGAGTCTGTGTGGAGTGTGTGTGGAGTCTGTGTGGAGTGTGTGTGGAGTGTGTGTGGAGTCTGTGTGGAGTCTGTGTGGAGTGTGTGTGGAGTCTGTGTGGAGTGTGTGTGGAGTGTGTGTGGAGTCTGTGTGGAGTCTGTGTCTCTCTCTCCCCGTGGTGGTCGCTCCGTGGATTTGTCTCCGGGACCTCCTCCGGCTTTCCCCTCCACATTCAGAATCGGCATCGGGCACCATCACGCGTTTAGAGTCGTTTAGAGACTGGCTGGGGCTCTATGGGTGTATATGCATCTCTATGGGTCTCTATTGTTCTATACGAGTCTCTGGATTTCTCTGTGGGGTTGTATGGGTCTCTATTGTTCTATACGAGTCTCTGGATCCCTGTGGGGTTGTATGGGTCTCTATTGTTCTATACGAGTCTCTGTATCTCTGTGGGGTTGTATGGGTCTCTATTGTTCTATATGAGTCTCTGGATCTCTGCGGGGTTGTATGGGTCTCTATTGTTCTATACGAGTCTCTGGATCTCTATGGGGTTGTATGGGTCTCTATTGTTCTATACGAGTCTCTGGATCTCTGCAGGGTTGTATGGGTCTCTATTGTTCTATACGAGTCTCTGGATCTCTATGGGGTTGTATGGGTCTCTATTGTTCTATATGAGTCTCTGGATCTATGTGGGGTTGTATGGGTCTCTATTGTTCTATACGAGTCTCTGGATCCCTGTGGGGTTGTATGGGTCTCTATTGTTCTATATGAGTCTCTGGATCCCTGTGGGGTTGTATGGGTCTCTATTGTTCTATACGAGTCTCTGGATCGCTGTGGGGTTGTATGGGTCTCTATTGTTCTATACGAGTCTCTGTATCTCTGTGGGGTTGTATGGGTCTCTATTGTTCTATACGAGTCTCTGGATCCCTGTGGGGTTGTATGGGTCTCTATTGTTCTATACGAGTCTCTGGATCTCTTTAGGGTTGTATGGGTCTCTATTGTTCTATACGAGTCTCTGGATTTCTCTGTGGGGTTGTATGGGTCTCTATTGTTCTATACGAGTCTCTGGATCTCTGTGGAGTTGTATGGGTCTCTATTGTTCTATACGAGTCTCTGGATTTCTCTGTGGGGTTGTATGGGTCTCTATTGTTCTATACGAGTCTCTCGATCTCTGTGGGGTTGTATGGGTCTCTATTGTTCTATACGAGTCTCTGGTTCTCTGTGGGGTTGTATGGGTCTCTATTGTTCTATACGAGTCTCTGGATTTCTCTGTGGGGTTGTATGGGTCTCTATTGTTCTATACGAGTCTCTGGATTTCTCTATGGGGTTGTATGGGTCTCTATTGTTCTATACGAGTCTCTGGATCGCTGTGGGGTTGTATGGGTCTCTATTGTTCTATACGAGTCTCTGGATTTCTCTGTGGGGTTGTATGGGTCTCTATTGTTCTATACGAGTCTCTGGATCGCTGTGGAGTTGTATGGGTCTCTATTGTTCTATACGAGTCTCTGGATCTCTGTGGCGTTGTATGGGTCTCTATTGTTCTATATGAGTCTCTGGATTTCTCTGTGGGGTTGTATGGGTCTCTATTGTTCTATACGAGTCTCTGGATCTCTATAGGGTTGTATGGATCTCTATTGTTCTATACGAGTCTCTGGATCCCTGTGGGGTTGTATGGGTCTCTATTGTTCTATACGAGTCTCTGGATCGCTGTGGCGTTGTATGGGTCTTTATTGTTCCATACGAGTCTCTGGATCTCTCTGTGGGGTTGTATGGGTCTCTATTGTTCTATACGAGTCTCTGGATCTCTGCGGGGTTGTATGGGTCTCTATTGTTCTATACGAGTCTCTGGATCCCTGTGGGGTTGTATGGATCTCTATTGTTCTATATGAGTCTCTGTATCTCTATGGGTTTGTATGGGTCTCTATTGTTCTATACAAGTCTCTGGATCTCTGTGGTGTTTGTATGGGTCTCTATTGTTCTATATGAGTCTCTGTATCTCTATGGGGTTGTATGGGTCTCTATTGTTCTATACGAGTCTCTGGATCGCTGTGGGGTTGTATGGGTCTCTATTGTTCTATACGAGTCTCTGGATCTCTGCGGGGTTGTATGGGTCTCTATTGTTCTATACGAGTCTCTGTATCTCTGTGGGTTTGTATGGGTCTCTATTGTTCTATACGAGTCTCTGGATCTCTGCGGGGTTGTATGGGTCTCTATTGTTCTATACGAGTCTCTGGATCTCTGCGGGGTTGTATGGGTCTCTATTGTTCTATACGAGTCTCTGTATCTCTGTGGGGTTGTATGGGTCTCTATTGTTCTATACGAGTCTCTGAATCTCTGTGGGGTTGTATGGGTCTCTATTGTTCTATATGAGTCTCTGAATCTCTGTGGGGTTGTATGGGTTTCTATTGTTCTATACGAGTCTCTGGATCTCTTTGGGGTTGTATGGGTCTCTATTGTTCTATACGAGTCTCTGTATCTCTGTGGGGTTGTATAGGTCTCTATTGTTCTATACGAGTCTCTGGATCTCTGCGGGGTTGTATGGGTCTCTATTGTTCTATACGAGTCTCTGGATCCCTGTGGGGTTGTATGGGTCTCTAATGTTCTATATGAGTCTCTGGATCTCTCTGTGGGGTTGTATGGGTCTCTATTGTTCTATACGAGTCTCTGGATCCCTGTGGGGTTGTATGGGTCTCTATTGTTCTATACGAGTCTCTGGATCTCTTTAGGGTTGTATGGGTCTCTATTGTTCTATACGAGTCTCTGGATTTCTCTGTGGGGTTGTATGGGTCTCTATTGTTCTATACGAGTCTCTGGATCTCCGTGGGGTTGTATGGGTCTCTATTGTTCTATACGAGTCTCTGGATTTCTCTGTGGGGTTGTATGGGTCTCTATTGTTCTATACGAGTCTCTGGATTTCTCTGTGGGGTTGTATGGGTCTCTATTGTTCTATACGAGTCTCTGGATCTCTATGGGGTTGTATGGGTCTCTATTGTTCTATACGAGTCTCTGGATTTCTCCGTGGGGTTGTATGGGTCTCTATTGTTCTATACGAGTCTCTGGATTTCTCCGTGGGGTTGTATGGGTCTCTATTGTTCTATATGAGTCTCTGGATCTCTGTAGGGCTGTATTGGTCTCTATTGTTCTATACGAGTCTCTGGATCCCTGTGGGGTTGTATGGGTCTCTATTGTTCTATATGAGTCTCTGGATCTATGTGGGGTTGTATGGATCTCTATTGTTCTATACGAGTCTCTGTATCTCTGTGGGGTTGTATGGGTCTCTATCGTTCTATACGAGTCTCTGGATCTCTGTGGAGTTGTATGGGTCTCTATTGTTCTATACGAGTCTCTGGATCTCTGCGGGGTTGTATGGGTCTCTATTGTTCTATATGAGTCTCGGGATCTCTGTGGGGTTGTATGGGTCTCTATTGTTCTATATGAGTCTCTGGATCTCTATGGGGTTGTATGGGTCTCTATTGTTCTATACGAGTTTCTGGATCTCCGTGGGGTTTGTATGGGTCTCTATTGTTCTATACGAGTCTCTGGATCTCTATGGGGTTGTATGGGTCTCTATTGTTCTATACGAGTCTCTGGATCTCCGCGGGGTTGTATGGGTCTCTATTGTTCTATACGAGTCTCTGGATTGCTGTGGGGTTGTATGGGTCTCTATTGTTCTATACGAGTCTCTGGATCTCCGTGGGGTTGTATGGGTCTCTATTGTTCTATACGAGTCTCTGGATTTCTCTGTGGGGTTGTATGGGTCTCTATTGTTCTATACGAGTCTCTGGATTTCTCTGTGGGGTTGTATGGGTCTCTATTGTTCTATATGAGTCTCTGGATCTCTATGGGGTTGTATGGGTCTCTATTGTTCTATACGAGTTTCTGGATCTCCGTGGGGTTTGTATGGGTCTCTATTGTTCTATACGAGTCTCTGGATCTCTATGGGGTTGTATGGGTCTCTATTGTTCTATACGAGTCTCTGGATCTCCGCGGGGTTGTATGGGTCTCTATTGTTCTATACGAGTCTCTGGATTGCTGTGGGGTTGTATGGGTCTCTATTGTTCTATACGAGTCTCTGGATCTCCGTGGGGTTGTATGGGTCTCTATTGTTCTATACGAGTCTCTGGATCTCTATGGGGTTGTATGGGTCTCTATTGTTCTATATGAGTCTCTGGATCTATGTGGGGTTGTATGGGTCTCTATTGTTCTATATGAGTCTCGGGATCTCTGTGGGGTTGTATGGGTCTCTATTGTTCTATACGAGTCTCTGGATCTCTATGGGGTTGTATGGGTCTCTATTGTTCTATACGAGTCTCTGGATCTCTGCGGGGTTGTATGGGTCTCTATTGTTCTATATGAGTCTCTGGATCTCTGTGGAGTTGTATGGGTCTCTATTGTTCTATACGAGTCTCTGGATCTCTATGGGGTTGTATGGGTCTCTATTGTTCTATACGAGTCTCTGGATCTCTATGGGGTTGTATGGGTCTCTATTGTTCTATACGAGTCTCTGGATCGCTGTGGGGTTGTATGGGTCTCTATTGTTCTATACGAGTCTCTGGATTTCTCTGTGGGGTTGTATGGGTCTCTATTGTTCTATACGAATCTCTGGATCGCTGTGGGGTTGTATGGGTCTCTATTGTTCTATACGAGTCTCTGAATCTCTGTGGGGTTGTATGGGTCTCTATTGTTCTATACGAGTCTCTGGATCTCTATGGGGTTGTATGGGTCTCTATTGTTCTATACGAGTCTCTGGATCTCTGCGGGGTTGTATGGGTCTCTATTGTTCTATACGAATCTCTGGATTTCTCTGTGGGGTTGTATGGGTCTCTATTGTTCTATACGAGTCTCTGTATCTCTGCGGGGTTGTATGGGTCTCTATTGTTCTATACGAGTCTCTGGATCTCTATGGGGTTGTATGGGTCTCTATTGTTCTATATGAGTCTCTGGATCTATGTGGGGTTGTATGGGTCTCTATTGTTCTATACGAGTCTCTGGATCCCTGTGGGGTTGTATGGGTCTCTATTGTTCTATACGAGTCTCTGGATTTCTCTGTGGGGTTGTATGGGTCTCTATTGTTCTATACGAGTCTCTGGATCTCCGTGGGGTTGTATGGGTCTCTATTGTTCTATACGAGTCTCTGGATTTCTCTGTGGGGTTGTATGGGTCTCTATTGTTCTATACGAGTCTCTGGATTTCTCTGTGGGGTTGTATGGGTCTCTATTGTTCTATACGAGTCTGGATCGCTGTGGGGTTGTATGGGTCTCTATTGTTCTATACGAGTCTCTGAATCTCTGTGGGGTTGTATGGGTCTCTATTGTTCTATACGAGTCTCTGGATCTATGTGGGGTTGTATGGGTCTCTATTGTTCTATACGAGTCTTTGGATCTCTGTAGGGATGTATGGGTCTCTATTGTTCTATACGAGTCTCTGTATCTCTGTGGGGTTCTATATGAGTCTCTATTGTTCTATACGAGTCTCTGGATCTCTGTGGAGTTGTATGGGTCTCTATTGTTCTATACGAGTCTCTGGATCTCTGTGGAGTTGTATGGGTCTCTATTGTTCTATACGAGTCTCTGGATCTCTGTGGAGTTGTATGGGTCTCTATTGTTCTATACGAGTCTCTGGATCTCTGTGGAGTTGTATGGGTCTCTATTGTTCTATACGAGTCTCTGGATCTCTATGGGGTTGTATGGGTCTCTATTGTTCTATACGAGTCTCTGGATCCCTGTGGGGTTGTATGGGTCTCTATTGTTCTATACGAGTCTCTGGATCTATGTGGGGTTGTATGGGTCTCTATTGTTCTATACGAGTCTCTGAATCTCTGTGGAGTTGTATGGGTCTCTATTGTTCTATACGAGTCTCTGGATCTCTATGGGGTTGTATGGGTCTCTATTGTTCTATATGAGTCTCTGGATCTATGTGGGGTTGTATGGGTCTCTATTGTTCTATACGAGTCTCTGGATCCCTGTGGGGTTGTATGGGTCTCTATTGTTCTATACGAGTCTCTGGATCTCTGTGGAGTTGTATGGGTCTCTATTGTTCTATACGAGTCTCTGGATCTCTGTGGAGTTGTATGGGTCACTATTGTTCTATACGAGTCTCTGGATCTCCGCGGGGTTGTATGGGTCTCTATTGTTCTATACGAGTCTATGGATCTCTTTGGGGTTGTATGGGTCTCTATTGTTCTATACGAGTCTCTGTATCTCTGTGGGGTTGTATAGGTCTCTATTGTTCTATACGAGTCTCTGGATCTCTGTAGGGTTGTATGGATCTCTATTGTTCTATACGAGTCTCTGTATCTCTGTGGGGTTGTATGGGTCTCTATTGTTCTATATGAGTCTCTGGATCTCTTTAGGGTTGTATGGGTCTCTATTGTTCTATACAAGTCTCTGGATCTCTGTAGGGTTGTATGGATCTCTATTGTTCTATACGAGTCTCTGTATCTCTGTGGGGTTGTATGGGTCTCTATTGTTCTATACGAGTCTCTGGATCTCTATGGGGTTGTATGGGTCTCTATTGTTCTATATGAGTCTCTCGATCTCTGTGGGGTTGTATGGGTCTCTATTGTTCTATACGAGTCTATGGATCTCTGTGGGGTTGTATGGGTCTCTATTGTTCTATACGAGTCTCTGGATTTCTCTATGGGGGTTGTATGGGTCTCTATTGTTCTATACGAGTGTCTGGATCTCTGTGGGGTTGTATGGGTCTCTATTGTTCTATATGAGTCTCTGGATCTCCGTGGGGTTGTATGGGTCTCTATTGTTCTATACGAGTCTCTGTATCTCTGTGGGGTTGTATGGATCTCTATTGTTCTATACGAGTCTCTGTATCCCTGTGGGGTTGTATGGGTCTCTATTTTTCTATACGAGTCTCTGGATCCCTGTGGGGTTGTATGGGTCTCTATTGTTCTATACGAGTCTCTGGATCTCTGCGGGGTTGTATGGGTCTCTATTGTTCTATACGAGTCTCTGGATCGCTGTGGGTTTGTATGGGTCTCTATTGTTCTATACGAGTCTCTG
This sequence comes from Petromyzon marinus, assembly GCF_048934315.1. Classification (NCBI taxonomy): domain Eukaryota; kingdom Metazoa; phylum Chordata; class Hyperoartia; order Petromyzontiformes; family Petromyzontidae; genus Petromyzon; species Petromyzon marinus. The sequence continues at coordinate 2,729,519 of NC_133748.1, read as the reverse complement.
AATCTCTGTGGGGGTGTATGGGTCTCTATTGTTCTATACGAGTCTCTGGATCTCTATGGGGTTGTATGGGTCTCTATTGTTCTATACGAGTCTCTGGATCTCTGTAGGGTTGTATGGGTCTCTATTGTTCTATACGAGTCTCTGGATTTCTCTGTGGGGTTGTATGGGTCTCTATTGTTCTATATGAGTCTCTGGATCTCTGCAGGGTTGTATGGGTCTCTATTGTTCTATACGAGTCTCTGGATCTCTGCGGGGTTGTATGGGTCTCTATTGTTCTATACGAGTCTCTGGATCTCTCTGTGTATGTCTATGTATATATCTCTGTGTATCTCTCTGTGCATGTCTATGTATATATCTCTGTGTATCTCTCCCACTCCTCCTGATGTCGAGGGTAAATGGGCGAGATTTAGGACTGTGACTCATGCAGCTGCAATGGTTGCTTTGGTTACGCGGTCCAGACCTCCCCAGAGACCCTGGCTGACAGAGGAGGTGTTCAGGATGGTTGAGAAAAAGCGACAGGCCCACTGTCATCGGCTACAGAATCCCACGTCAGAGAATGAGGAGGCTTACCGCAGCCTTCGCTCAGAGGTTCGGAGAGCCGTGAGGCGCTGTAAGGATGGGTGGTGGTCGTGGGTTGATGAGGAGATGGAGTCTGCCTCAGTGGCCCGCGATCACAAATCTCTATTTAACTCCATCAAAAAGCAATCTGCAGCGCCACACCTATTACCATCATTTGGGGAAAAAACGGTGATCCAATCTCTGACCCCCAGGAACAGGTTTGCAGATTTGCTGAGCATTTCTGTGAGGTCCTGGGGGAGGGAAAATCCCTCAGCCAGGAAAACATCGTGGCACAAAGTGAGGATGAACCTGCTGAGGCTGCGGTGCCTCAAATATTGGAAGAAGTCACCCCCTGTGAGTGGCTGGCTGAGGTGCCATCTGTTGAGGAAGTACTGAAGGCGATCCGGAGTCTGAGACCAGGAAAGGCACCGGGCAAAGATGATCTCCCAAGCGAAATGCTGAGGGAGGGTGGCGTTTGTCCACAGACTGCCCAATATGACATAACAACAGTCTGGACCACTGGACGGGTTCCGCAGGATTGGAAGGATGCCCTGGTGGTCCCCCTCTTTAAGAAGGGGGACCGCACATACTGTAACAACTACAGGGGCATCTCATTCCTTAGTGTGCCGGGAAAGGTCCTGGCAAGGATTATTCAGCATCGCCTTGCCAGGCACGCTGAGGAGAGACTTGCGGAGCCCCAATGCGGTTTCAGGAAAGGGCGGTCCTGCACAGATGCCATATTTTCTGTCCGTCTGCTACAGCAGAGGTGTAGGGAATTCCAACAAGACCTACATCTCTGCTTTATTGACCTGGTCAAGGCCTATGATACCATCAGTAGGCCTGGGCTCTGGGTTGTTCTTCGTGCTTTTGGAGTACCTGACCCTCTGCTCACGATCATTAAGGACCTTCATGATGGTGAGCGGGCCCGGGTGAAACTACGTGGCCGGGAGTCAGAGCCATTCCCTGGTACACCTTGAAGTGCGACAGGGATGTCCTCTGGCTCCCACATTATTTAACATCTATTTTGACCACGTAGTTCGCGAAGCCTTCAATAGCTGTACCGGGGGAATCTCCATATGGTACAGATATAATGGGAGGCTGATCGATGCCCGGGTGCGGTCAAGCGATGGCTCCCTATTGCTCAACCACGTTATGTATGCCGATGATTTGGTAATAGCTGCTCATTCAGAGGAGGAGTTGGAGACACTGCTGCTGAGACTGGAGCGTGCCACTAAGAAATGGGGCCTTACCATCAGCCCCACCAAAACTAAGCACCTGCCTGGGTATTTTGTACCATCGGACACTCCACCCCCACAACTCCTAATCGGTGATGGGGCAGTTGTGGAGAGAGTGGAGAGTTTCCCATACCTGGGCAGTGTGCTTATGACCGGCTCCAGTTAAACAGCAGATGTCTTACTCCGAATCAGTCGAGCGGCAATATCTTTTCATCGGTTGCGTAACGCTGTGTGGAAGCTACCTGGTCTGTCGCTCCGCACTAAGCATCAGGTCTTCTCGGCCACGGTCATTCCCTCCCTTCTCTACGCTTGCGAAATGTGGACACCCCTCATGGAACATCTTCGCCGGTTAGAAACATTTAGGCTAGCCTGCCTACGATCCATCATGGGTTTAACCATACTGGATTCTGTGAGGAGCTCACAAATCCTTGAAAGATCTGGGCAAGGTCCTATCGGTGAGCTCCTCCGGCAGGCAAGGCTGCGATGGCTGGGTCATGTAGCCCGCATGCCCAGCCACCGCATGCCGAAACAGCTTTTGTTCAGCCGGATTGAGGGGGCTAAGCGGACGCGGCACGGGCTAGAGAAGAGATGGAGTGACGTGGTGCAGGAGGACGTGGAGCTGAGTGGACTTGCCGATGACTGGTACCAGCGGTGTCAAGATCGGCCTCTGTGGAGGAGGCTCGTGAAGAATGCTACTGGGCAGTTGGAGGCAGTCGCCCTCCAACAACAACGGAGGGCGGAGGAGCGACGCTCACAACAACGAGCGGAGCGCCGGGTGGCTAAAGCACAGCAGGTTGGCACAGTAGGGGGCACAGGTGGTGCATCAGCCAGTCATCTCAGTCGACCCGTGGCACCTGGGTCTGCCCCGTGACCTCCTGCCAGCGGGCGTTCGACACTTCACGTGGCCTCAGGGTGCACATAGCCTGGCACAAGCGTCGTGGTGACGTCACCGCCACTTAGTGGCGAATGGCGGTTGTTGTTGTCTCTGTGTATCTGTGTCTCTGTGTGTCTCTCTCTGTGTGTCTCTGCGTGTGTGTCTCTGTGTGTGTCTCTGTGTGTGTGTCTCTGTGTGTCTCTGTGTGTGTGTCTCTGTGTGTGTGTCTCTGTGTGTCTCTGTGTGTGTGTCTCTGTGTGTGTGTCTCTGTGTGTGTGTCTCTGTGTGTGACTGTGTATGTGTCTCTGTGTGTATCTCTGTGTGTGTCTCTGTGTGTGTCTCTGTGTATGACTGTGTATGTGTCTCTGTGTGTGTGTCTGAGTGTCTCTGTGTCTCTGTGTGTGTCTCTGTCTATGTGTCTCTGTGTCTGTGTGTGTCTCTGTCTATGTGTCTCTGTGTCTCTGTGTCTCTGTGTCTCTGTCTATGTGTCTCTGTGTCTCTGTCTCTGTGTCTCTGTGTCTCTGTGTGTGTCTCTCACGCAGCTGAGCGAGGCGCTGGGTGTGGTGGCCGCTCTACGTCGCCGGCTGTTGGAGGCCGAGGCTGGGTTCTCTTCCATGGACAAACCCCTCCACTCCCTTACACCGTTCAACAACCACCACCACAACCACCACAACCACCACCACAACCACCACCACCACAGCCACCAGGGTGCCCACTACCAACACCTCCACGCCAGCATCAACCTCGGCCACAACCAAGTCAGCCACTCCGGCCACAACCAAGCCAGCCACAACCAAGCCAGCCACGACCAAGTCAGCCACCTCGGCCACAACCCAGGCCAGAACCAAGCCAGCCACAACCAAGCCAGCCACAACCAAGTCAGCCACGACCAAGTCAGCCACCTCGGCCACAACCAAGTCAGCCACAACCAAGTCAGCCACCTCGGCCACAACCCAGGCCACAACCAAGCCAGCCACAACCAAGTCAGCCACGACCAAGTCAGCCACCTCGGCCACAACCCAGGCCAGAACCAAGCCAGCCACAACCAAGTCAGCCACAACCAAGTCAGCCACCTCGGCCACAACCCAGGCCAGAACCAAGTCAGCCACAACCAATTCTGCCACAACCAAGCCAGCCACAACCAAGTCAGCCACCTCGGCCACAACCCAGGCCAGAACCAAGCCAGCCACAACCAAGCCAGCCACAACCAAGTCAGCCACCTCGGCCACAACCCAGGCCAGAACCAAGCCAGCCACAACCGCACCATCCCCACCACCACCACCACCACCACCTCCTCCTCATCCACCTCCTCACCCACCACCACCTCGGCCGGCCTCCAGCGAGGAGGCGAGCGACTTTCGCCGGGCGAGGCGACGCACAGCCATCTTGACGATGACGTTGACAACGTTGATGATGACGTTGATGATGACGTTGACGTTGACGATGACGTTGACGATGACGTTGAGGACGTGGCCGCTCTGCGGATGAGGCTGAGGGCGCTCAGGAGGCTGCTGAGGAGGGAGAGGGAGCGCTGGAGGGAGGAGGCGACGCGGTGGGAGGACGAGAAGCAGAGGGTCATCAGCTTCCAGAGGCAGCTGCAGGCCAGCCTCCTGGCAGCGGTGGGGAGAATCAGAGACTCTGAGACACGGCGAGAGAGACTCAGAGACTCGGAGACACAGACAGAGACACAGTGAGAGACTCAGAGACACGGAGAGAGAGACTCAAAGACTCGGAGACAGAGACACAGTGAGAGACTCTGAGACACGGAGAGAGAGACTCAGAGACTCGGAGACACAGACAGAGACACAGTGAGAGACTCTGAGACACGGAGAGAGACTCAGAGACTCGGAGACACAGACAGAGACACAGTGACACGGACAGAGACACAGTGAGAGACTCAGAGACTCAGAGACATAGTGAGAGACTCAGAGACACAGAGACACAGAGAGAGACACAGAGACTCAGAGACACAGACAGAGACACAGTGAGAGACTCAGAGACACAGTGAGAGACTCAGAGACACAGAGACACAGAGACACAGAGAGAGACACAGAGACACAGAGACACAGAGAGAGACTCAGAGACTCGGAGACACAGTGAGAGACTCAGAGACACAGAGACACAGAGACACAGAGACTCAGAGAGAGACTCAGAGACACAGTGAGAGACTCAGAGACACAGAGACACAGAGACACAGAGACACAGAGACACAGTGAGAGACTCAGAGACACAGAGACACAGAGACACAGAGACTCAGAGAGAGACTCAGAGACACAGTGAGAGACTCAGAGACACAGAGACACAGTGAGAGACACAGTGAGAGACTCAGAGACACAGACAGAAGAGACACAGAGAGAGACTGAGAGGGTCATCAGCTTCCAGAGGCAGCTGCAGGCCAGCCTCCTGGCAGCGGTGGGGAGAATCAGAGACTCTGAGACACGGAGAGAGAGACTCAGAGACTCGGAGACACAGACAGAGACACAGTGAGAGACTCTGAGACACGGAGAGAGAGACTCAGAGACTCGGAGACACAGACAGAGACTCAGTGAGAGACTCTGAGACACGGAGAGAGAGACACAGAGACTCGGAGACACAGACAGAGACACAGTGAGAGACTCTGAGACACGGAGAGAGAGACTCAGAGACTCGGAGACACAGACAGAGACACAGTGAGAGACTCTGAGACACGGAGAGAGAGACTCAGAGACTCGGAGACACAGACAGAGACACAGTGACACAGACAGAGACACAGTGAGAGACTCTGAGACACGGAGAGAGAGACTCAGAGACTCAGAGACACAGACAGAGAGACACTGAGAGACACAGTGAGAGACTCTGAGACACGGAGAGAGAGACTCAGAGACTCGGAGACACAGACAGAGACACAGTGAGAGACTCTGAGACACGGAGAGAGAGACTCAGAGACTCGGAGACACAGACAGAGACACAGTGAGAGACTCAGAGACACAGTGAGAGACTCAGAGACATAGTGAGAGAGACTCAGAGACTCGGAGACACAGACAGAGACACAGTGAGAGACACAGAGACACAGTGAGAGACTCAGAGACTCAGAGACATAGTGAGAGACTCAGAGACTCAGAGACATAGTGAGAGACTCAGAGACACAGAGACACAGAGACACAGAGAGAGACACAGAGACACAGTGAGAGACTCAGAGACTCAGAGACATAGTGAGAGACTCAGAGACACAGAGACACAGAGACACAGAGAGAGACACAGAGACACAGTGAGAGACTCAGAGACACAGAGACACAGAGAGAGACACAGAGACACAGTGAGAGACTCAGAGACACAGAGACACAGTGAGAGACTCAGAGACACAGACAGAGAGACTCAGAGACACAGAGAGAGACTGAGAGGGTCATCAGCTTCCAGAGGCAGCTGCAGGCCAGCCTCCTGGCAGCGGTGGGGAGAATCAGAGACTCTGAGACACGGAGAGAGAGACTCAGAGACTCGGAGACACAGACAGAGACACAGTGAGAGACTCAGAGACACGGAGAGAGAGACTCAGAGACTCGGAGACAGAGACACAGTGAGAGACTCTGAGACACGGAGAGAGAGACTCAGAGACTCGGAGACACAGACAGAGACACAGTGAGAGACTCTGAGACACGGAGAGAGACTCAGAGACTCGGAGACACAGACAGAGACACAGTGACACGGACAGAGACACAGTGAGAGACTCAGAGACTCAGAGACATAGTGAGAGACTCAGAGACACAGAGACACAGAGAGAGACACAGAGACTCAGAGACACAGACAGAGACACAGTGAGAGACTCAGAGACACAGTGAGAGACTCAGAGACACAGAGACACAGAGACACAGAGAGAGACACAGAGACACAGAGACACAGAGAGAGACTCAGAGACTCGGAGACACAGTGAGAGACTCAGAGACACAGAGACACAGAGACACAGAGACTCAGAGAGAGACTCAGAGACACAGTGAGAGACTCAGAGACACAGAGACACAGAGACACAGAGACACAGTGAGAGACTCAGAGACACAGAGACACAGAGACACAGAGACTCAGAGAGAGACTCAGAGACACAGTGAGAGACTCAGAGACACAGAGACACAGTGAGAGACACAGTGAGAGACTCAGAGACACAGACAGAGAGACTCAGAGACACAGAGAGAGACTGAGAGGGTCATCAGCTTCCAGAGGCAGCTGCAGGCCAGCCTCCTGGCAGCGGTGGGGAGAATCAGAGACTCTGAGACACGGAGAGAGAGACTCAGAGACTCGGAGACACAGACAGAGACACAGTGAGAGACTCTGAGACACGGAGAGAGAGACTCAGAGACTCGGAGACACAGACAGAGACTCAGTGAGAGACTCTGAGACACGGAGAGAGAGACACAGAGACTCGGAGACACAGACAGAGACACAGTGAGAGACTCTGAGACACGGAGAGAGAGACTCAGAGACTCGGAGACACAGACAGAGACACAGTGAGAGACTCTGAGACACGGAGAGAGAGACTCAGAGACTCGGAGACACAGACAGAGACACAGTGACACAGACAGAGACACAGTGAGAGACTCTGAGACACGGAGAGAGAGACTCAGAGACTCAGAGACACAGACAGAGAGACACTGAGAGACACAGTGAGAGACTCTGAGACACGGAGAGAGAGACTCAGAGACTCGGAGACACAGACAGAGACACAGTGAGAGACTCTGAGACACGGAGAGAGAGACTCAGAGACTCGGAGACACAGACAGAGACACAGTGAGAGACTCAGAGACACAGTGAGAGACTCAGAGACATAGTGAGAGAGACTCAGAGACTCGGAGACACAGACAGAGACACAGTGAGAGACACAGAGACACAGTGAGAGACTCAGAGACTCAGAGACATAGTGAGAGACTCAGAGACTCAGAGACATAGTGAGAGACTCAGAGACACAGAGACACAGAGACACAGAGAGAGACACAGAGACACAGTGAGAGACTCAGAGACTCAGAGACATAGTGAGAGACTCAGAGACACAGAGACACAGAGACACAGAGAGAGACACAGAGACACAGTGAGAGACTCAGAGACACAGAGACACAGAGAGAGACACAGAGACACAGTGAGAGACTCAGAGACACAGAGACACAGTGAGAGACTCAGAGACACAGAGACACAGAGAGAGACACAGAGACACAGTGAGAGACTCAGAGACACAGAGACACAGTGAGAGACTCAGAGACTCAGAGACATAGTGAGAGACTCAGAGACACAGAGACACAGAGAGAGACACAGAGACACAGTGAGAGACTCAGAGACACAGAGACACAGAGAGAGACACAGAGACACATTGAGAGACTCAGAGACACAGAGACACAGAGACACAGTGAGAGACTCAGAGACACAGAGACACAGAGAGAGACACAGAGACACAGTGAGAGACTCAGAGACACAGAGACACAGAGACACAGTGAGAGACTCAGAGACACAGAGACACAGAGAGAGACACAGAGACACAGTGAGAGACTCAGAGACACAGAGACACAGTGAGAGACTCAGAGACACAGTGAGAGACACAGTGAGAGACTCTGAGACACGGAGAGAGAGACTCAGAGACTCGGAGACACAGACAGAGACACAGTGAGAGACACAGAGACACAGTGAGAGACTCAGAGACTCAGAGACATAGTGAGAGACTCAGAGACACAGAGACACAGAGACTCAGAGAGAGACTCAGAGACACAGTGAGAGACTCAGAGACACAGAGACACAGAGAGAGACTCTGAGACACAGTGAGAGACACAGAGACACAGAGACACAGAGACACAGTGAGAGACTCAGAGACACAGTGAGAGACTCAGAGACACAGAGACACAGAGACTCAGAGACTCAGAGACACAGAGAGAGACTGAGAGGGTCATCAGCTTCCAGAGGCAGCTGCAGGCCAGCCTTGTGGCAGCGGTGGGGAGAATCAGAGACTCTGAGACACGGAGAGAGAGACTCAGTGAGAGACTCTGAGACACGGAGAGAGAGACTCAGAGACTCGGAGACACAGACAGAGACACAGTGAGAGACACAGTGAGAGACTCTGAGACACGGAGAGAGAGACTCAGAGACTCGGAGACACAGACAGAGACACAGTGAGAGACTCAGAGACTCTGAGACACGGAGAGAGAGACTCAGAGACTCGGAGACACAGACAGAGACACAGTGAGAGACTCTGAGACACGGAGAGAGAGACTCAGAGACTCGGAGACACAGTGAGATACACAGTGAGAGACTCTGAGACACGGAGAGAGAGACTCAGAGACTCGGAGACACAGACAGAGACACAGTGAGAGACACAGTGAGAGACACAGTGAGAGACTCTGAGACACGGAGAGAGAGACTCAGAGACTCGGAGACACAGTGAGAGACACAGTGAGAGACTCTGAGACACGGAGAGAGAGACTCAGAGACTCGGAGACACAGACAGAGACACAGTGAGAGACACAGTGAGAGACACAGTGAGAGACTCTGAGACACGGAGAGAGAGACTCAGAGACTCGGAGACACAGACAGAGACACAGTGAGAGACTGAGAGACACAGTGAGAGAAACAGAGACTCGGAGACACAGACAGAGACACAGTGAGAGACTCTGAGACACAGAGACTCAGAGAGAGACTCAGAGACTCGGAGACACAGACAGAGACACAGTGAGAGACTCTGAGACACAGAGACTCAGAGAGAGACTCAGAGACTCGGAGACACAGACAGAGACACAGTGAGAGACTCTGAGACACGGAGAGAGAGACTCAGAGACTCGGAGACACAGACAGAGACACAGTGAGAGACTCTCAGACACGGAGAGAGAGACACAGAGACTCGGAGACACAGACAGAGACACAGTGAGAGACTCTGAGACACAGAGACTCAGAAAGAGACTCAGAGACTCGGAGACACAGACAGAGACACAGTGAGAGACTCTGAGACACGGAGAGAGAGACTCAGAGACTCGGAGACACAGACAGAGACACAGTGAGAGACTCTGAGACACGGAGAGAGAGACACAGAGACTCGGAGACACAGACAGAGACACAGTGAGAGACTCTGAGACACGGAGAGAGAGACACAGAGACTCGGAGACACAGACAGAGACACAGTGAGAGACACAGAGAGAGACTCTGAGACATGGAGAGAGAGACTCAGAGACTCGGAGACACAGACAGAGACACAGTGACACAGACAGAGACACAGTGAGAGACTCTGAGACACGGAGAGAGAGACTCAGAGACTCGGAGACACAGACAGAGACACAGTGAGAGACTCAGAGACACAGTGAGAGACTCTGAGACACGGAGACAGGGACACAGAGACTCGGAGACACAGACAGAGACACAGTGAGAGACTCAGAGACACAATGAGAGACTCTGAGACACGGAGACAGGGACACAGAGACTCGGAGACACAGACAGAGACACAGTGAGAGACACAGAGACACAGTGAGAGACTCACAGACTCGGAGACACAGACAGAGACACAGTGAGAGACTCTGAGACACGGAGAGAGAGACACAGAGACTCGGAGACACAGACAGAGACACAGACAGAGACACAGTGAGAGACACAGACACACCGTAAGAGACACAGAGAGACACAGACACCGTTTCTACACCCTTAGTCTGTACACCCTGAGTCTCTGTGAGTCTCTGTGAGTCTCTACACCCTGAGTCTCTACACCCTGAGTCTCTGTGAGTCTCTGTGAGTCTCTACACCCTGAGTCTCTACACCCTGAGTCTCTACACCCTGAGTCTCTGTGAGTCTCTGTGAGTCTCTACACCCTGAGTGTCTACACCCTGAGTCTCTACACCCTGAGTCTCTGTGAGTCTCTGTGAGTCTCTACACCCTGAGTCTCTACACCCTGAGTCTCTACACCCTGAGTCTCTACACCCTGAGTCTCTACACCCTGAGTCTCTACACCCTGAGTCTCTACACCCTGAGTCTCTGTGAGTCTCTGTGAGTCTCTGTGAGTCTCTACACCCTGAGTCTCTGTGAGTCTCTACACCCCGAGTCTTTGTGAGTCTCTACACCCTGAGTCTCTGTGAGTCTTTGTGAGTCTCTACACCCTGAGTGTCTACACCCTGAGTGTCTACACCCTGAGTCTCTACACCCTGAGTCTCTGTGAGTCTCTGTGAGTCTCTACACCCTGAGTCTCTACACCCTGAGTCTCTGTGAGTCTCTACACCCTGAGTCTCTGTGAGTCTCTACACCCTGAGTCTCTACACCCTGAGTCTCTGTGAGTCTCTACACCCTGAGTCTCTACACCCTGAGTCTCTACACCCTGAGTCTCTGTGAGTCTCTGTGAGTCTCTGTTAGTCTCTACACCCTGAGTCTCTACACCCTGAGTCTCTGTGAGTCTCTGTGAGTCTCTGTGAGTCTCTACACCCTGAGTCTCTACACCCTGAGTCTCTACACCCTGAGTCTCTGTGAGTCTCTGTGAGTCTCTACACCCTGAGTCTCTACACCCTGAGTGTCTACACCCTGAGTCTCTACACCCCGAGTCTCTGAGAGACACGGAGAGACCGGATCAACCCCCCAAAGTAGACTGGAGTGCAGTGTGCTAACCGGTGTGCCACCGTTCCACCAGCTCATTGAGAAGAGCAGTTGCCATTTTACATTACACTATACACTACACTACCATACACTACACTACACACTACACTATACACTACACTACTATACACTACACTATACACTACACTACTATACACTACACTATACACTACTATACACTACACTATACACTACACTATACACTACACTATACACTACACTACTATACACTACACTACTATACACTACACTACTATACACTACACTACCAAACACTACACTACTATACACTACACTACTATAGACTACACTACACACTACACTATACACTACACTACTATACACTACACTACTATACACCACACTATACACCACACTAAACACTACACACTACACTACACACTACACTACACTATACACTACACTATACACTACTACACTATACACTACTACACTATACACTACACTATACTATACACTACACACTAAACTACACTACCACGCTACACTATACACTACACTACACACTATATACACTACACTACCACACTACACTATACACTACACTATACACTACACACTATATACACTATACACTACACTATACACTACATTATACACGACACTATTCGCCAGCTGTCGTGACCAGTGTGATTATTGATTATTTTGGAGCGCCTATCGATGATTATAAATATACCCATGCTGTGACGATATCGTTGCTGTGTCTGTCTGTGTGTGTGTCTGTGTGTGTCTGTGTGTGTGTCTGTGTGTGTGTGTGTCTGTGTCTGTGTGTGTCTGTGTGTGTGTGTGTGTCTGTGTGTGTGTCTGTGTGTGTGTCTGTGTGTGTGTCTGTGTGTGTGTGTGTGTCTGTGTGTGTGTCTGTGTGTGTGTCTGTGTGTGTGTCTGTGTGTGTCTGTGTGTGTGTGTCTGTGTCATGATGCTATCACCTGGTCTGGAGTGATTGGAGGGCATGGGCCAGATCAGCTCAATAACAACGGTAGGAGGCTGCTAGATGTTTGTGCAGCCCATGGGCTTGTAATTACCAACACGCTGTTCCGGCATCGGCGCATCCACACAACATCATGGATGCATGCCGGGTCCAAGCAAGAACATCTGCTGGACTACATAGTGACGGACCAACGGATGCGAGCCCATGTCCTTGACACCAGGACCTACCATGGAGCTGATCTGCCCTCTGACCATCGACAAGTCATCTGTAAGATGCGCCTGCCATTCTTCTACTCCGGTGATGGGTGTACACCCAGGACCCCATTCCAACCTAAGGTGGCCTGGTCTCAGTTATCTGATGAAAGTTGCAAGCGAGAATTTCATCATCGCTTGCGGCTGGGGTTGGCATCGTCCCCCACTCCTCCTGATGTCGAGGGTAAATGGGCGAGGTTTAGGACTGTGACTCATGCAGCTGCAATGGCTGCTTTGGGTACGCGGTCCAGACCTCCCCAGAGACCCTGGCTGACAGAGGAGGTGTTCAGGATGGTTGAGAAAAAGCGACAGGCCCACTGTCATCGGCTACAGAATCCCACGTCAGAGAATGAGGAGGCTTACCGCAGCCTTCGCTCGGAGGTTCGGAGAGCCGTGAGGCGCTGCAAGGATGGGTGGTGGTCGCAGGTTGCTGAGGAGATGGAGTCTGCCTCAGTGGCCCGCGATAACAAAACTATTTAACTCCATCAAAAAAGTAACCTGCAGCGCCAAACCTATTACCATCATTAGGGGAAAAAACGGTGATCCAATCTCCTACCCCTAGGAACAGGTTTGCAGATTTGCTGAGCATTTCTGTGAGGTCCTGGGGGAGGGAAAATCCCTCAGCCAGGAAAACATCGTGGCACAAAGTGAGGGTGACCCTGCTGAGGCTGCGGTGCCTCAAATATTGGAAGAAGTCACCCCCTGTGAGTGGCTGGCTGAAGTGCCATCAGTTGAGGAAGTACTGAAGGCGATCGGGAGTCTGAGACCATGAAAGGCACTGGGCAGAGATAATCTCCCAAGTGAAATGCTGAGGGAGGGTGGCGTTTGCGCACAGACTGCCCTACATGACATCATAACATCAGTCTGGGCCACTGGACAGGTTCCGCAGGATTGGAAGGATGCCCTGGTGGTCCCCCTCTTTAAGAAGGGGGACCGCACATACTTTAACAACTACAGGGGCATCTCACTCATCAGTGTGCCAGGAAAGGTCCTGGCAAGGATTATTCAACATCGCCTTGCCAGGCACGCTGAGGAGAGGCTTGCGGAGCCCCAATGTGGTTTCAGGAAAGGGCGGTCCTGCACAGATGCCATATTTTTCTGTCCGTCTGCTACAGCAGAGGTGTAGGGAATTCCAGCAAGACCTACATCTCTGCTTTATTGACCTGGTCAAGGCTATGATACCATCAGTAGGCCTGGGCTCTGGGTTGTTTTTCGTGCTTTTGGAGTCCCTGACCCTCTGCTCACGATCATTAAGGACCTTCATGATGGTGAGCAGGCCCGGGTAAAGCTACGTGGCCGGGAGTCAGAGCCATTCCCTGTACACCTTGGGGTGTGACAGGGATGTCCTCTGGCTCCCACATTATTTAACATCTATTTGACCACGTAGTTCGTGAAGCCTTCAATAGCTGTACCGGGGGGATCTCCATTTGGTACAGATATAATGGGAGGCTGATTGATGCCCGGGTGCGGTCAAGGGATGGCTCCCTATTGCTCAACCACATTATGTATGCCGATGATCTGGTAATAGCTGCTCATTCAGAGGAGGAGTTGGAGACGCTGCTGCTGAGACTGGAGCGTGCCACTAAGAGGTGGGGCCTTACCATCAGCCCCACCAAAACTAAGCACCTGCCTGGGTATTTTGTCCCATCAGTCACTCCACCCCCACAACTCCCAATCGGTGATAGGGCAGTTGTGGAGAGAGTGGGGAGTTTCCTATACCTGGGCAGTGTGCTTATGACCGGCTCCAGTTTAACAGCAGAGGTCTCACTCCAAATCAGTCGAGCGGCAATATATTTTCATCAGTTGCGTAACGCTGTGTGGAAGCTACCTGGTCTGTCGCTCAGCACTAAACTTCAGGTCTTCTCGGCCACGGTCATTCCCTCCCTTCTCTACACTTGCGAAACGTGGACAACCTTAATGGAGCATCTTCGCCGGTTGGAAACATTTAGGCTGGCCTGCCTACGATCCATCCTGGGTTTAACCAGGCTGGATTGTGTGAGGAGCTCACAAATCCTTGAAAGATCTGGGCAAGGTCCCATCGGTGAGCTCATCCGGCAGGCAAGGCTGCGTTGACTGGGTCATGTAGCCCGCATGCCCAGCCACCGCATGCCGAAACAGCTTTTGTTCGGCCGGATCGAGGGGGCTAAACGGGCGCGGCACGGGCTAGACAAGAGATGGAGTGACGTGGTACAGGACGTGGAGCTGAGTGGACTTGCCGATGACTGGTACCAGCGGTGTCAAGATCGGCCTCTGTGGAGGAGGCTCGTGAAGGACGCTACTGGGCAGTTGGAGGCAGTCGCCCTCCAACAACAACGGAGGGCGGAGGAGCGACGCTCACAACAACGAGTGGAGCGCCGGGTGGCTAAGGCACAGCAGGTTGGCACAGTAGGGGGCACAGGTGGTGCATCAACCAGTCATCTCAGTCAGTCGACCCGTGGCACCTGGGTCTGCCCCGTGACCTCCTGCCCGCGGGCGTTCGACACTCCACGTGGCCTCAGGGTGCACATAGCCTGGCACAAGCGTCGTGGTGACGTCACCGCCACTTAGTGGTGAATGGCGGTTGTTGTTGTTGTGTGTGTGTCTGTGTATGTGTCTGTGTGTTTGTGTCTGTGTGTGTGTGTGTCTGTGTGTGTGTCTGTGTGTGTGTCTGTCTCTCTGTCCGTGTGTGTCCGTGTGTGGTTGTCTGTGTGTGGCTGTGCGTGTACAGTGAGGGACAAAAGCATTTGACCCCCATGCCGATTCTGTACGTTTGCCCACTGACAAAGGCAATGATCAGCCTGTGATTTTACTGGTAGGTTGATTTGAACAGTGTCGGGGATGGCCCCCTCCTTGTCCCCCCCCCGCTCCCTTGAGATCCGAGAGGCTCTCCGCTCCCGTACTCGGGGTGAGGGCAACTGCCCACCAGCTCTGCCACCCTCGCCGTAGCTGCTCGGGGGCCAGGCCCCACGTGCCCAGGCACCAGCAAATCCGACGCCCCTACCTGCCCGGCGCCGCGCGCCAATCAGCAACGCGCGGGACTCGGGGGTCAGGGGTCAGAGGGCAGGCGTGCGCGCACGCGCGCAGCCGATTGGAGGAACTGCCCGCGAGCCGATTTGAAGGCCGCGTGGTAACCGGCCGCCCGTGGCCTCAGCCTCACCCCTCGGCCCTCGCCACGCCGTTGATCGTGGGCGAGATCCCTCTACCTCGGACGCACGCCAGATTCCGGGTCACGCATGGCTGCGGCGGGCGCACCCAAACTGGCACAAAAAAACTGACACCTTTATTCAAGGCATCGTGTTTAGCAATAACCACAACACAACGCAGTCAAAATGCAAACAAAAAGAGACAACTCTGATGATAATGATATTGGCACTGTCCTTGAATTTGATTGGTCCACACCCGAGACGGCTTTTCTTAGAGCCCTTTAGTCTCTCCACTGGGTGTTGGACCAGAAGACGCCAAAAGGCGTACAACTCAAAAACAGCGAACCATCAGAGTTATTGAGGGCTCGGGGTGAGCATTTACATTATGAGACCTCCTTTGCCAGTAACAAGATATAGGAATAGGTTTTTTTGACCATTTTTTAACTGGCACAAAAAACTGACAAACTTTATTCAAGGCGTCGCGTTTGCAATAACCGCAACACAACGCAGTCAAAATGCAAACAAAAAGAGACAACTCTGATAATAATGATATTGGCACTGTCCTTGAATTTGATTGGTCCACACCCGAGACGGCTTTCTTTAGAGCCCCTTAATCTCCACTGGTGTTGGACCAGAAGACGCCAAAAGGCGTACAACTCAAAAACAGCGAACTATCAGAGTTATTGAGGGCTCGGGGTGAGCATGTACATTATGAGACCTCCTTTGCCAGTAACAAGATATAGGAATAGGTTTTTTTGACCATTTTTTAACTGGCACAAAAAACTGACAAACTTTATTCAAGGAGTCGCGTTTGCAATAACCGCAACACAACGCAGTCAAAATGCAAACAAAAAGAGACAACTCTGATGATAATGATATTGGCACTGTCCTTGAATTTGATTGGTCTACACCCGAGACAGCTTTTCTTAGAGCCCTTAAGTCTCTCCACTAGGTGTTGGACCAGAAGACGCCAAAAGGCGTACAACTCAAAAACAGCGAACTATCAGAGTTATTGAGGGCTCGGGGTGAGCATTTACATTATGAGACCTCCTTTGCCAGTAACAAGATAGAGTAATAGGTTTTTATCCTTTTAACTGGCACAAAAACTGACACCTTTATTCAAGGCATCGTGTTTGCAATAACCACAACACAACGCAGTCAAAATGCAAACAAAAAGAGACAACTCTGATGATAATGATATTGGCACTGTCCTTGAATTTGATTGGTCCACACCCGAGACGGCTTTTCTTAGAGCCCTTTAAGTCTCTCCACTGGTGTTGGGCCAGAAGACGCCAAAAGGCGTACAACTCAAAAACAGCGAACTATCAGAGTTATTGAGGGCTCGGGGTGAGCATTAACATTATGAGACCTCCTTTGCCAGTCACAAGATATAGGAATAGGTTTTTTTGACCATTTTTTAACTGGCACAAAAAACTGACAAACTTTATTCAAGGCGTCGCGTTTGCAATAACCACAACACAAGCTTCTGTTGTGGTTATTGCAAACACGATGCCTTCAATAAAAGTGCCATCATGTTTGCAATAACCACAACACAAGCTTCTGTTGTGGTTATTGCAAACACGATGCCTTCAATAAAAGTGCCATCATGTTTGCAATAACCACAACACAAGCTTCTGTTGTGGTTATTGCAAACACGATGCCTTCAATAAAGGCGTCAGTTGTTGTGCCGCTTAAAAGGGTAAAACCTATTCCTAGAGCAGTCGGGTGTAAACACACCGTCACCCCGGCGATCCGACTCACGACACTGCCCCCTCCTCTGCGCGTGCTCTCACAGAGACCACGCGGCACGGTCTCATCCTCCGCTGACGATTCGTCACGCGCGAGCACGCAAACTAAAACCACGCGCGGAGGTGTGGCCCCGGACAGGGCAGGTGTAGGCCTAACCCCCCCGCCCCCCACGGTGGCCGGGGACTCAAAGTCTGTCTCGCCTCTCGCTCCACTTACTCTCCCCCAGTTGCTCGGCCAAAAACTCGCCTCTCTCTCTCTCTTATGCGTTCGCGGGTAACCCGTGGGAGGGAGACAGTGCACGGAGTTTCGATTGAAAGTTTTCGCGGCTGCAAGGATTCATCTTCTTTGGTTCTCCCGGTAAAAGTCACCGTCACCACCACCACCACCACCACGTAGAGTGAGAATAAAATAATAAATTGATAGAATGAAACAAGGCGATAGAATTCGCACGACGTTTCGGCCACAACAACAAGCGGCCTTCATCGGGCGAAGGGGACGAGACTGTCTGGAGGACAGCGCTGGAGCGAACAAAGCCAAGCTCAGACCGCGACCTTTAAGCTGTATGAGAAGAAACAGAGCGCCTTGACAAAGGAATCAGCATAGAATTTAGCATTGAAATAGCTGAGTGATTAGCTTGTGACTGGTCACAGAAATGGCTATGTTCAAGTTAAAGCATACACATCCGCAGAGGCACCCCTTGACAAAGGAATTAGCGTAGAATTTAGCATTGAAATAGCTGAGTGATTAGCTTGTGATTGGTCACGGAAATGGCTATGTTAAAGTCAAAGCATACACATCCACAGAGGCACCCCTTGACAAAGGAATTATCATAGAATTTAGCATTGAAATGGCTGAGTGATTAGCTTGTGACTGGTCACAGAAATGGCTATGTTAAAGTTAAAGCATACACATCCACAGAGGCACCCCTTGACAAAGGAATTAGCATAGAATTTAGCATTGAAATAGCTGAGTGATTAGCTTGTGACTGGTCACAGAAATGGCTATGTTAAAGTTAAAGCATACACATCCGCAGAGGCACCCCTTGACAAAGGAATTAGCGTAGAATTTAGCATTGAAATAGCTGAGTGATTAGCTTGTGACTGGTCACAGAAATGGCTATGTTAAAGTCAAAGCATACACATCCACAGAGGCACCCCTTGACAAAGGAATTAGCATAGAATTTAGCATTGAAATAGCTGAGTGGTTAGCTTGTGACTGGTCACAGAAATGGCTATGTTAAAGTCAAAGCATACACATCCACAGAGGCACCCCTTGACAAAGCAATTAGCATAGAATGTAGCATTGAAATGGCTGAGAGATTAGCTTGTGACTGGTCACAGAAATGGCTATGTTAAAGTCAAAGCATACACATCCACAGAGGCACCTAGTACAAATCAAACAGGAGAATTTAGCATTGAAATAGCTGAGGGATTAGCTTGTGACTGGTCACAGAAATGGCTATGTTAAAGTCAAAGCCTACACATCCACAGAGGCACCTAGTACAAATCAAACAGGAGAATTTAGCATTGAAATAGCTGAGGGATTAGCTTGTGACTGGTCACAGAAATGGCTATGTTAAAGTCAAAGCATACACATCTACAGAGGCACCCCTTGACAAAGGAATTAGCATAGAATTTAGCATTGAAATAGCTGAGTGATTAGCTTGTGACTGGTCACAGAAATGGCTATGTTAAAGTCAAAGCATACACATCCGTAGAGGCACCCCTTGACAAAGGAATTAGCATAGAATTTAGCATTGAAATAGCTGAGTGATTAGCTTGTGACTGGTCACAGAAATGGCTATGTTAAAGTCAAAGCTTACACATCCACAGAGGCACCTAGTACAAATCAAACAGGAGAATTTAGCATGGAAATAGCTGAGGGATTAGCTTGTGACTGGTCACAGAAATGGCTATGTTAAAGTCAAAGCATACACATCTACAGAGGCACCCCCTGACAAAGGAATTAGCATAGAATTTAACATTGAAATAGCTGAGTGATTAGCTTGTGACTGGTCACAGAAATGGCTATGTTAAAGTCAAAGCATACACATCCACAGAGGCACCCCTTGACAAAGGAATTAGCATAGAATGTAGCATTGAAATGGCTGAGAGATTAGCTTGTGACTGATCACAGAAATGGCTATGTTAAAGTCAAAGCCTACACATCCACAGAGGCACCTAGTACAAATCAAATAGGAGAATTTAGCATTGAAATAGCTGAGGGATTAGCTTGTGACTGGTCACAGAAATGGCTATGTTAAAGTCAAAGCCTACACATCCACAGAGGCACCTAGTACAAATCAAACAGGAGAATTTAGCATTGAAATAGCTGAGGGATTAGCTTGTGACTGGTCACAGAAATGGCTATGTTAAAGTCAAAGCATACACATCTACAGAGGC
Source organism: Petromyzon marinus (assembly GCF_048934315.1). NCBI lineage: Eukaryota > Metazoa > Chordata > Hyperoartia > Petromyzontiformes > Petromyzontidae > Petromyzon > Petromyzon marinus. The sequence continues at coordinate 2,709,808 of NC_133748.1, read as the reverse complement.
ACCCCTTGACAAAGGAATTAGCATAGAATTTAGCATTGAAATAGCTGAGTGATTAGCTTGTGACTGGTCACAGAAATGGCTATGTCAAAGTCAGAGCATACACATCCACAAAGGCACCCCTTGACAAAGGAATTATCGTAGAATTTAGCATTGAAATAGCTGAGTGATTAGCTTGTGACTGGTCACAGAAATGGCTATGTTAAAGTCAAAGCATACACATCCGTAGAGGCACCCCTTGACAAAGGAATTAGCGTAAAATTTAGCATTGAAATAGCTGAGTTATTACCTTGTGACTGGTCACAGAAATAGCTATGTTAAAGTCAAAGCATACACATTCACAGAGGCACCTAGTACAAATCAAACAAGAAAATTTAGCATTGAAATAGCTGAGGGATTAGCCTGTGACTGGTCACAGAAATGGCATGTTAAAGTCAAAGCCTATACATCCACAGAGGCACCTAGTACAAATCAAACAGGAGAATTTAGCATTGAAATAGCTGAGTGATTAGCTTGTGACTGGTCACAGAAATGGCTATGTTAAAGTCAGAGCATACACATCCGCAGAGGCACCCCCTGACAAAGGAATTAGCATAAGATTTAGCATTGAAATAGCTGAGTGATTAGCTTGTGACTGGTCACAGAAATGGCTATGTCAAAGTCAGAGCATACACATCCACAGAGGCACCCCTTGACAAAGGAATTATCGTAGAATTTAGCATTGAAATAGCTGAGTGATTAGCTTGTGACTGGTCACAGAAATGGCTATGTTAAAGTCAGAGCATACACATCCGCAGAGGCACCCCTTGACAAAGGAATTATCGTAGAATTTAGCATTGAAATAGCTGAGTGATTAGCTTGTGACTGGTCACAGAAATGGCTATGTTAAAGTCAGAGCATACACATCCGCAGAGGCACCCCTTGACAAAGGAATTAGCATAGAATTTAGCATTGAAATAGCTGAGTGATTAGCTTGTGACTGGTCACAGAAATGGCTATGTCAAAGTCAGAGCATACACATTCACAGAGGCACCTAGTACAAATCAAACAGGAGAATTTAGCATTGAAATAGCTGAGTGATTAGCTTGTGACTGGTCACAGAAATGGCTATGTTAAAGTCAAAGCCTACACATCCACAGAGGCACCTAGTACAAATCAAACAGGAGAATTTAGCATTGAAATATCTGAGTGATTAGCTTGTGACTGGTCACAGAAATGGCTATGTTAAAGTCAAAGCCTACACATCCACAGATGCACCTAGTACAAATCAAACAGGAGAATTTAGCATTGAAATAGCTGAGTGATTACCTTGTGACTGGTCACAGAAATAGCTATGTTAAAGTCAAAGCATACACATTCACAGAGGCACCTAGTACAAATCAAACAAGAAAATTTAGCATTGAAATAGCTGAGGGATTAGCTTGTGACTGGTCACAGAAATGGCTATGTTAAAGTCAAAGCCTATACATCCACAGAGGCACCTAGTACAAATCAAACAGGAGAATTTAGCATTGAAATAGCTGAGTGATTAGCTTGTGACTGGTCACAGAAATGGCTATGTTAAAGTCAGAGCATACACATCCGCAGAGGCACCCCTTGACAAAGGAATTAGCATAAGATTTAGCATTAAAATAGCTGAGTGATTAGCTTGTGACTGGTCACAGAAATGGCTATGTCAAAGTCAGAGCATACACATCCACAGAGGCACCCCTTGACAAAGGAATTATCGTAGAATTTAGCATTGAAATAGCTGAGTGATTAGTTGTGACTGGTCACAGAAATGGCTATGTTAAAGTCAGAGCATACACATCCGCAGAGGCACCCCTTGACAAAGGAATTATCGTAGAATTTAGCATTGAAATAGCTGAGTGATTAGCTTGTGACTGGTCACAGAAATAGCTATGTTAAAGTCAAAGCCTATACATCCACAGAGGCACCTAGTACAAATCAAACAGGAGAATTTAGCATTGAAATAGCTGAGTGATTAGCTTGTGACTGGTCACAGAAATGGCTATGTTAAAGTCAGAGCATACACATCCGCAGAGGCACCCCTTGACAAAGGAATTAGCATAAGATTTAGCATTGAAATAGCTGAGTGATTAGCTTGTGACTGGTCACAGAAATGGCTATGTCAAAGTCAGAGCATACACATCCACAGAGGCATCCCTTGACAAAGGAATTATCGTAGAATTTAGCATTGAAATAGCTGAGTGATTAGCTTGTGACTGGTCACAGAAATGGCTATGTTAAAGTCAGAGCATACACATCCGCAGAGGCACCCCTTGACAAAGGAATTAGCATAGAATTTAGCATTGAAATAGCTGAGTGATTAGCTTGTGACTGGTCACAGAAATGGCTATGTCAAAGTCAGAGCATACACATTCACAGAGGCACCTAGTACAAATCAAACAGGAGAATTTAGCATTGAAATAGCTGAGTGATTAGCTTGTGACTGGTCACAGAAATGGCTATGTTAAAGTCAAAGCCTACACATCCACAGAGGCACCTAGTACAAATCAAACAGGAGAATTTAGCATTGAAATAGCTGAGTGATTAGCTTGTGACTGGTCACAGAAATGGCTATGTTAAAGTCAAAGCCTACACATCCACAGAGGCACCTAGTACAAATCAAACAGGAGAATTTAGCATTGAAATAGCTGAGTGATTAGCTTGTGACTGGTCACAGAAATGGCTATGTTAAAGTCAGAGCATACACATCCGCAGAGGCACCCCTTGACAAAGGAATTAGCATAGAATTTAGCATTGAAATAGCTGAGTGATTAGCTTGTGACTGGTCACAGAAATGGCTATGTCAAAGTTAGAGCATACACATTCACAGAGGCACCTAGTACAAATCAAACAGGAGAATGTAGCATTGAAATAGCTGAGTGATTAGCTTGTGACTGGTCACAGAAATGGCTATGTTAAAGTCAAAGCCTACACATCCACAGAGGCACCTAGTACAAATCAAACAGGAGAATTTAGCATTGAAATAGCTGAGTGATTAGCTTGTGACTGGTCACAGAAATGGCTATGTTAAAGTCAAAGCCTACACATCCACAGAGGCACCTAGTACAAATCAAACAGGAGAATTTAGCATTGAAATAGCTGAGTGATTAGCTTGTGACTGGTCACAGAAATGGCTATGTTAAAGTCAAAGCATACACATCCACAGAGGCACCTAGTACAAATGAAACAGGAAAATTTAGCATTGAAATAGCTGAGTGATTACCTTGTGACTGGTCACAGAAATGGCTATGTTAAAGTCAAAGCATACACATCCACAGAGGCACCCCTTGACAAAGGAATTAGCATATAATTTTAGCATTGAAATAGCTGAGTGATTAGCTTGTGACTCGTCACAGAAATGGCTATGTTAAAGTCAGAGCCTACACATCCACAGAGGCACCTAGTACAAATCAAACAGAATTTAGCATTGAAATAGCTGAGTGATTAGCTTGTGACTGGTCACAGAAATGGCTATGTTAAAGTCAAAGCCTACACATCCACAGAGGCACCTAGTACAAATCAAACAGGAGAATTTAGCATTGAAATAGCTGAGTGATTAGCTTGTGACTGGTCACAGAAATGGCTATGTTAAAGTCAAAGCCTACACATCCACAGAGGCACCTAGTACAAATCAAACAGGAGAATTTAGCATTGAAATAGCTGAGTGATTACCTTGTGACTGGTCACAGAAATAGCTATGTTAAAGTCAAAGCATACACATTCACAGAGGCACCTAGTACAAATCAAACAAGAAAATTTAGCATTGAAATAGCTGAGGGATTAGCTTGTGACTGGTCGCAGAAATGGCTATGTTAAAGTCAAAGCCTATACATCCACAGAGGCACCTAGTACAAATCAAACAGGAGAATTTAGCATTGAAATAGCTGAGTGATTAGCTTGTGACTGGTCACAGAAATGGCTATGTTAAAGTCAGAGCATACACATCCGCAGAGGCACCCCTTGACAAAGGAATTAGCATAAGATTTAGCATTGAAATAGCTGAGTGATTAGCTTGTGACTGGTCACAGAAATGGCTATGTCAAAGTCAGAGCATACACATCCACAGAGGCACCCCTTGACAAAGGAATTATCGTAGAATTTAGCATTGAAATAGCTGAGTGATTAGCTTGTGACTGGTCACAGAAATAGCTATGTTAAAGTCAAAGCCTATACATCCACAGAGGCACCTAGTACAAATCAAACAGGAGAATTTAGCATTGAAATAGCTGAGTGATTAGCTTGTGACTGGTCACAGAAATGGCTATGTTAAAGTCAGAGCATACACATCCGCAGAGGCACCCCTTGACAAAGGAATTAGCATAAGATTTAGCATTGAAATAGCTGAGTGATTAGCTTGTGACTGGTCACAGAAATGGCTATGTCAAAGTCAGAGCATACACATCCACAGAGGCACCCCTTGACAAAGGAATTATCGTAGAATTTAGCATTGAAATAGCTGAGTGATTAGCTTGTGACTGGTCACAGAAATGGCTATGTTAAAGTCAGAGCATACACATCCGCAGAGGCACCCCTTGACAAAGGAATTATCGTAGAATTTAGCATTGAAATAGCTGAGTGATTAGCTTGTGACTGGTCACAGAAATGGCTATGTTAAAGTCAGAGCATACACATCCGCAGAGGCACCCCTTGACAAAGGAATTAGCATAGAATTTAGCATTGAAATAGCTGAGTGATTAGCTTGTGACTGGTCACAGAAATGGCTATGTCAAAGTCAGAGCATACAATTTCACAGAGGCACCTAGTACAAATCAAACAGGAGAATTTAGCATTGAAATAGCTGAGTGATTAGCTTGTGACTGGTCACAGAAATGGCTATGTTAAAGTCAAAGCCTACACATCCACAGAGGCACCTAGTACAAATCAAACAGGAGAATTTAGCATTGAAATAGCTGAGTGATTAGCTTGTGACTGGTCACAGAAATGGCTATGTTAAAGTCAGAGCATACACATCCGCAGAGGCACCCCTTGACAAAGGAATTAGCATAGAATTTAGCATTGAAATAGCTGAGTGATTAGCTTGTGACTGGTAACAGAAATGGCTATGTCAAAGTTAGAGCATACACATTCACAGAGGCACCTAGTACAAATCAAACAGGAGAATGTAGCATTGAAATAGCTGAGTGATTAGCTTGTGACTGGTCACAGAAATGGCTATGTTAAAGTCAAAGCCTACACATCCACAGAGGCACCTAGTACAAATCAAACAGGAGAATTTAGCATTGAAATAGCTGAGTGATTAGCTTGTGACTGGTCACAGAAATGGCTATGTTAAAGTCAAAGCCTACACATCCACAGAGGCACCTAGTACAAATCAAACAGGAGAATTTAGCATTGAAATAGCTGAGTGATTAGCTTGTGACTGGTCACAGAAATGGCTATGTTAAAGTCAAAGCATACACATCCACAGAGGCACCTAGTACAAATGAAACAGGAAAATTTAGCATTGAAATAGCTGAGTGATTAGCTTGTGACTGGTCACAGAAATGGCTATGTTAAAGTCAAAGCATACACATCCACAGAGGCACCCCTTGACAAAGGAATTAGCATATAATTTTAGCATTGAAATAGCTGAGTGATTAGCTTGTGACTGGTCACAGAAATGGCTATGTTAAAGTCAGAGCATACACATTCACAGAGGCACCTAGTACAAATCAAACAGGATAATTTAGCATTGAAATAGCCGAGTGATTAGCTTGTGACTGGTCGCAGAAATGGCTATGTTAAAGTTAAAGCATACACATCCACAGAGGCACCCCTTGACAAAGGAATTAGCGTAGAATTTAGCATTGAAATAGCCGAGTGATTAGCTTGTGACTCGTCACAGAAATGGCTATGTTAAAGTCAGAGCCTACACATCCACAGAGGCACCTAGTACAAATCAAACAGGAGAATTTAGCATTGAAATAGCTGAGTGATTAGCTTGTGACTGGTCACAGAAATGGCTATGTTAAAATCAAAGCATCCACATCCACAGAGGCACCTAGTACAAATCAAACAGGAGAATTTAGCATTGAAATAGCTGAGGGATTAGCTTGTGACTGGTCACAGAAATGGCTATGTTAAAGTCAAAGCATACACATCCACAGAGGCACCTAGTACAAATCAAACAGGAGAATTTAGCATTGACATAGCTGAGGGATTAGCTTGTAACTGGTCACAGAAATGGCTTATGTTAAAGTCAAAGCCTACACATCCACAGAGGCACCTATTGACAAAGGAATTAGCATAGAATTGATCATTGAAATGGCTGAGTGATTAGCTTGTGACTGGTCACAGAAATGGCTATGTTAAAGTCAAAGCCTACACATCCACAAAGGCACCTAGTACAAATCAAACAGGAGAATTTAGCATTGAAATAGCTGAGTGATTAGCTTGTGACTGGTCACAGAAATGGCTATGTTAAAGTCAAAGCCTACACATCCACAGAGGCACCTAGTACAAATCAAACAGGAGAATTTAGCATTGAAATAGCTGAGTGATTAGCTTGTGACTGGTCACAGAAATGGCTATGTTAAAGTCAAAGCCTACACATCCACAGAGGCACCTAGTACAAATCAAACAGGAGAATTTAGCATTGAAATAGCTGAGTGATTAGCTTGTGACTGGTCACAGAAATGGCTATGTTAAAGTCAAAGCATACACATCCACAGAGGCACCTAGTACAAATGAAACAGGAAAATTTAGCATTGAAATAGCTGAGTGATTAGCTTCTGACTGGTCACAGAAATGGCTATGTTAAAGTCAAAGCATACACATCCACAGAGGCACCCCTTGACAAAGGAATTAGCATATAATTTTAGCATTGAAATAGCTGAGTGATTAGCTTGTGACTGGTCACAGAAATGGCTATGTTAAAGTCAGAGCATACACATTCACAGAGGCACCTAGTACAAATCAAACAGGATAATTTAGCATTGAAATAGCCGAGTGATTAGCTTGTGACTGGTCGCAGAAATGGCTATGTTAAAGTTAAAGCATACACATCCACAGAGGCACCCCTTGACAAAGGAATTAGCGTAGAATTTAGCATTGAAATAGCCGAGTGATTAGCTTGTGACTCGTCACAGAAATGGCTATGTTAAAGTCAGAGCCTACACATCCACAGAGGCACCTAGTACAAATCAAACAGGAGAATTTAGCATTGAAATAGCTGAGTGATTAGCTTGTGACTGGTCACAGAAATGGCTATGTTAAAATCAAAGCATCCACATCCACAGAGGCACCTAGTACAAATCAAACAGGAGAATTTAGCATTGAAATAGCTGAGGGATTAGCTTGTGACTGGTCACAGAAATGGCTATGTTAAAGTCAAAGCATACACATCCACAGAGGCACCTAGTACAAATCAAACAGGAGAATTTAGCATTGACATAGCTGAGGGATTAGCTTGTAACTGGTCACAGAAATGGCTTATGTTAAAGTCAAAGCCTACACATCCACAGAGGCACCTATTGACAAAGGAATTAGCATAGAATTGATCATTGAAATGGCTGAGTGATTAGCTTGTGACTGGTCACAGAAATGGCTATGTTAAAGTCAAAGCATACACATCCACAGAGGCACCTAGTACAAATCAAACAGGAGAATTTAGCATTGAAATAGCTGAGTGATTAGCTTGTGACTGGTCACAGAAATGGCTATGTTAAAGTCAAAGCATACACATCCACAGAGGCACCCCTTGACAAAGGAATTAGCGTAGAATTTAGCAAACATTCTACGCTAATTCCTCTGTCAAGGCGCTCTGTTTCTTCTCACACAGCTTAAAGGTCGCGGTCTGAGCTTGGCTCTGTTCACTCCAGCGCTGTCCTCCAGACAGTCCGGTCCCCTTCGCCCGATGGAAGGGCCCCCTGTTGTTGCGGCCGAAACGTCGTGGGAATTTTATCGCCTTCTTTTATTCGATCAATGTTTCCTTCCGCTCTCGCTCTGCGCGGCGGTGGCGACTTTTACCGGGAGAACCACGGCAGACACACGGAGTCTCCGTGGGGGAATCCTACGATCTCGACCCCCTTGGAAGAACGCGACCCCCACCTCGCCACCCGGTCCACCGCCGCCCCCCTTCCCGCCACCTCGTTTTGACCTTTGACTTCGAAGGGCGTCCCCGCCAGCCGCCGACCACGTGGCCTCTCGTCCAATCGGGGGGGGGGGGGGGGGCCCTCGGATCTCCCGCCCCTTCGGTGACACCGGATCGCCGCTCCGTCCCTGACGCCCGCTCCTGGCCCCCTGCTGAACTGGGGCCCCCTCCGGCCGCCCGGCCGCCCGGCCGCCCGGCCGCCGGCCGGCCCGTGCCGAGCGTTGGGTGTTCGAGTCGGCCTCGGAGGGGGCGGGGTGGGCGGGGGTCGTAGGTCGTAGGTCGCCCGATTAACCCCCCCCCCCCCCCAGGCCGGGTGACCTCCCCTCGGGGCGTCTACGCGGTGGGGGAGGTGGTGGCAGTGAGGATCGTCGGCCCCGTCGCCCGGCTTCCGCGCACGTGTTCACAGATTGACCGCCACTTCAACGAGGGGAAATCTGCATGTTTGGCTCCCCCCTGCAACAACAACAAAAAAAAAACACGGCCCGGTGCTTTGGTGGCCAAAAAAAAGCACCCTATGTCGGCAGGGGGAAAAAGTAATTTGATCCCCTGCTGATTTTGCACGTGTGCCCGCTGACGCAGAAATGATCGGTCTACGATGCTAATGGTTGGTTGATTTGAACGATGTGAGAGACAGAATAACAACAACCAAAAAAAATCCGGAAAAACGCGTGTCGAAAATGTTACGAATTGATTTGCATTTTAATGAGGGAAATCAGTATTTTTGACTACACCTGCAAAACACGGCTTAGTACTTGGGTGGCAAAAACCACCCCTTGTTGGCAAGTCGTGGAGGTTCAGACGTTTGCTTGTGGTTTGGCCCAGCAGGTTTGATCCACCCGGGTAGTTCTGGGCTGATTCCTCACCGTTCTCATGATCATTGCAGCCCCACGAGGTGAGATCTTGCGTGGAGGCCCCCAGGCCGAGGGAGATTGACAGTTCTTTTGTGTTTCTTCCGCTGGCGAATAATCGCACCAACTGCTGTCACCTTCTCACCGAGCTGCTTTGGCAATGGTCTTGTAGCCCATTCCCGCCTTGTGTAGGTCTACAATCTTGTCCCTGACATCCTTGGAGAGCTCTTTGGTCTTGGGCCATGGTGGAGGAGTTTGGAATCTGATTGATTGATTGATTGCTTCTGTGGACGGGTGTCTTTTATACAGGTAACAAGCTGAGATTAGGAGCACTCCCTTTAAGAGTGTGCTCCTAATCTCAGCTCGTTACCTGTATACAGTGAGGGAAAAAAGTATTTGATCCCCTGCTGATTTTGTACGTTTGCCCACTGACAAAGAAATGATCAGTCTATTATTTTAATGGTAGGTTTATTTGAACAGTGAGAGACAGAATAACAACAACAAAAATCCAGAAAAACGCATGTCAAAAATGTTATAAATTGATTTGCATTTTAATGAGGGAAATCAGTATTTTTGACTCCCTCTGCAAAACATGACTTAGTACTTGGTGGCAAAACCCTTGTTGGCAATCACAGAGGTCAGACGTTTCTTGTAGTTGGCCACCAGGTTTGCACACATCTCAGGAGGGATTTTGTCCCACTCCTCTTTGCAGATCTTCTCCAAGTCATTAAGGTTTCGAGGCTGACGTTTGGCAACTCGAACCTTCAGCTCCCTCCACAGATTTTCTATGGGATTAAAGTCTGGAGACTGGCTAGGCCACTCCAGGACCTTAATGTGCTTCTTCTTGAGCCACTCCTTTGTTGCCTTGGCCGTGTGTTTTGGGTCATTGTCATGCTGGAATACCCATCCACGACCCATTTTCAATGCCCTGGCTGAGGGAAGGAGGTTCTCACCCAAGATCTGACGGTACATGGCCCCGTCCATCGTCCCTTTGATGCGGTGAAGTTGTCCTGTCCCCTTAGCATAAAAACACCCCCAAAGCATAATGTTTCCACCTCCATGTTTGACGGTGGGGATGGTGTTCTTGGGGTCATAGGCAGCATTCCTCCTCCTCCTCCAAACACGGCGAGTTGAGTTGATGCCAAAGAGCTCCATTTTGGTCTCATCTGACCACAACACTTTCACCCAGTTGTCCTCTGAATCATTCAGATGTTCATTGGCAAACTTCAGACGGGCATGTATATGTGCTTTCTTGAGCAGGGGGACCTTGCGGGCGCTGCAGGATTTCAGTCCTTCACGGCGTAGTGTGTTACCAATTGTTTTCTTGGTGACTATGGTCCCAGCTGCCTTGAGATCATTGGCAAGATCCTCCCGTGTAGTTCTGGGCTGATTCCTCACCGTTCTCATAATCATTGCAACGCCACGAGGTGAGATCTTGCATGGAGCCCCAGGCCGAGGGAGATTGACAGTTCTTTTGTGTTTCTTCCATTTGCGAATATTCGCACCAACTGTTGTCACCTTCTCACCAAGCTGCTTGGCAATGGTCTTGTAGTCCATTCCAGCCTTGTGTAGGTCTACAATCTTGTCCCTGACATCCTTGGAGAGCTCTTTGGTCTTGGCCATGGTGGAGAGTTTGGAATCTGATTGATTGATTGCTTCTGTGGACAGGTGTCTTTTATACAGGTAACAAGCTGAGATTAGGAGCACTCCCTTTAAGAGTGTGCTCCTAATCTCAGCTCGTTACCTGTATAAAAGACACCTGGGAGCCAGAAATCGTTCTGATTGAGAGGGGGTCAAATACTTATTTCCCTCATTAAAATGCAAATCAACGTATAACATTGTTGGGATTTTGTTGTTGTTATTCTGTCTCTCACTGTTCAAATAAACCTACCATTAAAATTATAGACTGATCATTTCTTTGTCAGTAGGCAAACGTACAAAATCAGCAGGGGATCAAATACTTTTTACCCTCACTGTATACGAGTAACTAATTGGCGCGTTGTTTACGCGACATCCACTCACTCATCCACACACTCACTCACCTACTCACTCACTCACCTACTGACTCATTCACCCACTCACTCACTCACCCACTCACTCACCTACTCACTCACTCACCTACTGACTCATTCACCCACTCACTCACTCACCCACTCACTCACCTACTCACTCACTCACCTACTCACTCATTCACACACTCACCTCCTCACTCATTCATTCACCCACTCACCTACTCACTCACTCACCTACTGACTCATTCACCCACTCACTCACTCACCCACTTACTCACCTACTCACTCACCCACCCACTCACTCATCCACACACTCACCTCCTCACTCATTCATCCACACTCACCTACTCACTCACTCACCTACTCACTCATTCACCCACCTACTCACTCACTCACCTACTCACTCACTCACCTACTCACTCATTCACCCACTCACCTACTCACTCACTCACCTACTGACTCATTCACCCACTCACTCACTCACCCACTTACTCACCTACTCACTCACCCACCCACACACTCACCTCCTCACTCATTCATCCACACTCACCTACTCACTCACCTACTCACTCACTCACCTACTCACTCACCTACTCAGTCACTCACCTACTCACTCCCCTCCTCACTCACCTACTGACTCTCCTCACTCACCTACTCACTCATTCACCCACTCACTCACCTACTCACTCATTCACCCACTCACTCACCTACTCACTCACCTACTCACTCATCCACACACTCACCTACTCACTCACTCACCTACTGACTCATTCACCCACTCACTCACTCACCCACTTACTCACCTACTCACTCACCCACCCACGCACTCATCCACACACTCACCTACTCACTCATTCATCCACACACTCACCTACTCACTCACTCACCTACTCACTCATTCACCCACCTACTCACTCACCTACTCACTCATTCACCCACTCACTCATCCACACACTCACCTACTCACTCACTCACCTACTCACTCATTCACCCACCTACTCACTCACTCACCCACTTACTCACCTACTCACTCACCCACCCACTCATCCACACACTCACCTCCTCACTCACCTACTTACTCATTCATCCACACTCACCTACTCACTCACTCACCTACTCACTCATTCACCCACCTACTCACTCACTCACCTACTCACTCACTCATTCACCTCCTCACTCACTCACCCACTCACTCATCTTCTCACTCACCTACTCACTCACTCACCTACTCATCTACTCAGTCACTCCCCTCCTCACTCACCTACTCACTCACTCACCTACTCACTCATTCACCCACTCACTCACTCACCTAATCAGTCACTCACCTACTCACTTATTCACCCACTCACTCACCTACTCACTCACCTACTCACTCATCCACACACTCACCTACTCACTCACTCACCTACTGACTCATTCACCCACTCACTCACCCACCCACGCATTCATCCACACACTCACCTACTCACTCATTCACCCACCTACTCAGTCACCTACTCAGTCACTCACCTACTCACTCACCTACTCACTCATTCACCCACTCACTCACCCACTCACCTACTGACTCATTCATCCACTCACTCACCCACTCATTCACCTCCTCACTCACCTACTCACTCACTCATCTTCTCACTCACCCACTCACTCACCTACTCACCTCCTCACTCACTCATCTTCTCACTCACCTACTCACTCACCTCCTCACTCACCTCCTCACTCACCTACTCACTCATTCACCCACTCACTCACCCACTCACTCACCTACTGACTCATTCACCTCCTCACTCACCTTCTCACTCACCCACTCACTCATCTTCACTCACCCACTCACTCACCTCCTCACTCACTCACCCACTCACTCATCTTCTCACTCACCTACTCACTCATTCACCCACTCACTCACTCATTCACCCACTCACTCACCCACTCACTCACCTGCTCACCCACACGCTCACGTGAAAGCGGCCAGCAACAATCAGCATCACGGCGGTTGCATCGGATAATGTCGGGCAAAGTGAAACGGCGATGTCAAAGTGAACAACGACCTTTAATTAACATCATTAGCTTTACTTTATAGGCCAAACGCCCTTATTTTAAGGGACCGATTATAGCCTTAAAAACACCCCCCCCGACTCCGCCGAATGGACTCTTCCATCGTTCGTCGCCGTCCAAAGCATTCAGCGACCAAATGCTAGCGCCGGACTCTACCATTCCTGAGTGTAGCGGTGGGGGGGGTTGGCCCCATAAGGCTGCTTTGTCTGTCTGGTGGATTGGTCCATTGTGTGCAGGGAGGGTGGAAACGGGCTAGTCCATTAGACCTGTAGGGGGGTATTATTGACAATGGGCCAGTCCATTGTGTGAAGGTAGGAAGGACATGGACTGGTCCATTACACCTGTAGGGGGATTATTATTGACAATGGGCCAGTCCATTGTGTGCAGGGAGGGTGGACATGGGCTAGTCCATTACACCTGTAGGGGGGTATTATTGACCATGGGCCAGTCCATTGTGTGAAGGTAGGAAGGACATGGGCTAGTCCATTACACCTGTAGGGGGGTTATTATTGACAATGGGCCAGTCCATTGTGTGAAGGTAGGAAGGACATGGACTGGTCCATTACACCTGTAGGGGGGGGTATTATTGACAATGGGCCAGTCCATTGTGAAGGTAGGAAGGAGATGGGCTGGTCCATTACACCTGTATGGGGGTATTCTTGACCATGGGCCAGTCCATTGTGTACAGGTAGGATGTACATGGCCTAGTCCATTGTGTACAGGTAGGAAGGAAATGGGCTGGTCCATTACACCTGTACAGGGGGGTACCATTGACAATGGGCCAGTCCATTGTGTACAGGTAGGATGTACATGGCCTAGTCCATTACACCTGTAGGGGGGTGTTCTTGACCATGGGCCAGTCCATTGTGTGAAGGTAGGATGTGCATGGCCTAGTCCATTACACCTGTAGGGGGGTATTGACCATGGGCCAGTCCATTGTGTACAGGTAGGATGGGCATGGCCTAGTCCATTACACCTGTAGGGGGGTATTGACCATGGGCCAGTCCATTGTGTACAAGTCTGGTGGACATGGGCCTAGTCCATTACACCTGTAGGGGGGTATTGACCATGGGCCAGTCCATTGTGTACAAGTCTGGTGGACATGGGCCTAGTCCATTACACCTGTAGGGGGGTGTTCTTGACCATGGGCCAGTCCATTGTGTACAGGTAGGATGTACATGGGCCTAGTCCATTACACCTGTAGGGGGGTGTTCTTGACCATGGGCCAGTCCATTGTGTGAAGGTAGTAAGGACATGGACTGATCCATTACACCTGTAGGGGGGGCGGGAGAGAGGGTTAGTCCCATGGCTTGCTCTGGATGGACTATACCATTACATCATTAATGAAGGGGTGAGAGGGTAGAGGTAATCTGTACTGGTAACAATGGAACAATCCATTACACCTCCGAGGGGAGGGGGGGAGGAATGTCCTATAGGCGGCTTCAAAAGCAATACTGCTGCTGCTGCTCCAGAACGGCACTTGCCCTGAACGTCTGTTAAAGCCTATTAGGGTGATCTTTGTCTTTAGTTGGTCCATACCATTGCGGAGTTGTGGAAAGGGGGGGTAACGGGGGTGACCGTGTATCAGTCGCTTCAACCTGGGCAGTTGGACTATACCACTACGTGAGTGTGGAATAGGTGAGCCTGATTATAATGGTACCTTTGGACCAGTCCATTACATCTGTGGGGGAGGGGGGGGGAGTGGGGGAGTTTCGCATCTGCTGTATGGGTGGATCATACCATTACGAGGTGGAATAGGTGAACGTGATCTTAATGTATATTCTTGGTTCTTTCGGTAAAGTCACGTAAATAGAACACGAAAAAATATATATACAATAAAAGTAATAAAATAAATAAAAACAAAAATAAAAAAAAATAAAATTAAAATTATAACGATCGATACGTCGTGTGGGGTTTTTGCTTTGATTATTTTAAATTAATTAGTTTTAATTTATTATTTTTATTGACTCTTATTATTTTTATTTTATAATCATTTTTTTTATTTTTCGAATCTCTTTACCGAAAGAACCATGAATATTTTTTCCTGCGGTTACGAAAGCTTTAAGTCTAAATCTGATTTTAATGGTACATTGGGACCAGTCCATTACATCTGTAAGGTGGGGGGGGGAATTTCCAATATGCTGTATAGGTGGACCATACCATTACATTCGTGGGGGGGTAGGTCAACGTGATTATGGTATTTTTGGACCAGTCCATTACATCTGTAGGAAGGGGGGTGGAATTTCCCATTAGCTTTAGAAGTGGACCATACCATTAGTCGTGGGGGGGGGTAGGTTAACGTGATTATGGTATTTTTGGACCAGTCCATTACATCTGTAGGAAAGGGGGTGGAATTTCCCATTGGCTTTAGAAGTGGACCATACCATTACATTCGTGGGGGGGTAGGTCAACGTGATTATGGTATTTTTGAACCAGTCCATTACATCTGTAGGAAGGGGGGTGGAATTTCCCATAAGCTTTAGAAGTGGACCATACCATTACAGTCGTGGGGGGGGGGGGGGTAGGTCAACGTGATTATGGTATTTTTGGACCAGTCCATTACATCTGTAGGAAGGGGGGTGGAATTTCCCATTAGCTTTAGAAGTGGACCATACCATTACAGTCGTGGGGGGGTAGGTTAACGTGATTATGGTATTTTTGGACCAGTCCATTACATCTGTAGGAAAGGGGGTGGAATTTCCCATTGGCATTAGAAGTGGACCATACCATTACATTCGTGGGGGGGGTAGGTCAACGTGATTATGGTATTTTTGAACCAGTCCATTACATCTGTAGGAAGGGGGGTGGAATTTCCCATAAGCTTTAGAAGTGGACCATACCATTACAGTCGTGGGGGGGTAGGTCAACGTGATTATGGTATTTTTGGACCAGTCCATTACATCTGTAGGAAAGGGGGTGGAATTTCCCATTGGCTTTAGAAGTGGACCATACCATTACATTAGTAGGGGGGTGGTCAACGTGATGGTATTTTTGGACCAGTCCATTACATCTGTAGGAAGGGGGGTGGAATGTCCCATCAGCTTTAGAAGTGGACCATACCATTACATTCGTAGGAGGGGGGGTCAACGTGATTATGGTATTTTTGGACCAGTCCATTATACATCTGTAGGGAGGTGGAGTTTGCAATCTGCTGTAAAGGTGGACCACCCCCTTCCCCGCCAAGTGTAACACAAAGACAAAGCTCCCCCAGGTAGCCTCTAGCAGGGCTGTAGGGGCAAGTGCTGAGACACAGACAAAGCTCCCCAAGGTAGCCTCTAGCAGGGCTGTAGGGGCAAGTACTGAGACACAGACAAAGCTCCCCCAGGTAGCCTCTAGCAGGGCTGTAGGGGCAAGTGCTGCGACACAGACAAAGCTCCCCCAGGTAGCCTCTAACAGGGCTGTAGGGGCAAGTGCTGTGTTAGTAGCGAGTAGCAGCAGCAGCAGCGTCTATGAAGGCTACCGGCACTGTGGCTACACTCAGAGGGGGTGGGTGGCCACCACCACCACCACCACTACTACCACCACCACTACACCAGGTAATTGATTTGAGGCTGAGTCGACCTAGGGGAGGCCCAGGACCGGTTCAGATAATCGCTGTCACTGCTGGTGCTGGTGGCCGTGAGCGGGAATCGAACCCGGGTCGCCAGGTTCGTAATGCAGCGTAGCACACACAGACACACACAGACACACACAGACACACACACAGACACACACACAGACACACAGACACACACACAGACACACACACAGACACACACACAAACACACAAACACACACACAGACACACACACAGACACACACACAGACACACACACAGACACACACACAGTGACACACACACACAGTGACACACACACACACAGACACACACACACAGTGACACAGTGACACACACAGTGATAGTGACACACAGTGACACACACACACACAGTGACACACACACAGACACACAGACAGACACACACACACACACAGACACACACACACACAGACACACACACAGACACACAGTGACACACACACACACACACAGTGACACACATAGACACACACACACAGACACTAGGTGAGTCTCAGTCAGCTGGAGTGAGGCACCAGGGAGTGATCTCGGGGTCACAGTGAAGGGTGACCCCCAGCACCGTGCAAGGAGCTCCGTCCACACGCACACACAGTGACACACACACAGTGACACACACACAGACACACACACAGTGACACACACACACAGTGACACACACACACACAGACACACACACACAGTGACACAGTGACACACACAGTGATAGTGACACACAGTGACACACACACACACAGTGACACACACACAGACACACAGACAGACACACACACACACACAGACACACACACACACAGACACACACACAGACACACAGTGACACACACACACACACACAGTGACACACATAGACACACACACACAGACACTAGGTGAGTCTCAGTCAGCTGGAGTGAGGCACCAGGGAGTGATCTCGGGGTCACAGTGAAGGGTGACCCCCAGCACCGTGCAAGGAGCTCCGTCCACACGCACACACAGTGACACACACACAGTGACACACACACAGTGACACACACAGTGACACACACACAGACACACACACACAGTGACACACACACAGTGACACACACAGTGAAACACACACAGACACACACACACAGTGACACACACACAGTGACACACACAGTGACACACACACAGACACACACACACAGTGACACACACACTCACACACACAGACAGAGACACACACACAGTGACACACACAGTGACACACACACACACACAGTGACACACACAGTGACACACACACACACACAGTGACACACACACACACAGTGACACACACACACACAGTGACACACACACACACACAGACTCACACACACAGTGACACACACACAGTGACACAGACACACAGTGACACACATAGACACACACACAGACACACACACACACACACAGACACTCACACAGACACTAGGTGTGAGTCTCAGTCAGCTGGAGTGAGGCACCAGGGAGTGACCTCGGGGTCACAGTGAAGGGTGACCCCCAGCAGCGTGCAAGGAGCTCCGTCCACACGCACAGACACACACAGTGACACACACAGTGACACACACAAACAGACAGAGACACACACACACAGACAGAGACACACACACACAGACACAGACACACACACACAGACACTAGGTGTGAGTCTCAGTCAGCTGGAGTGAGGCACCAGGGAGTGACCTCGGGGTCACAGTGAAGGGTGACCCCCAGCACCGTGCAAGGAGCTCCGTCCACACGCACAGTGACACAGTGACACACACACACAGACAGAGACACACACACACAGACAGAGACACACACACACAGACACAGACACACTCACACAGACACTAGGTGTGTCTCAGTCAGCTGGAGTGAGGCACCAGGGAGTGATCTCGGGGTCACAGTGAAGGGTGACCCCCAGCACCGTGCAAGGAGCTCCGTCCACACGCACACACAGTGACACACACACAGTGACACACACACAGTGACACACACACAGTGACACACACACACACACAGTGACACACACACAGACAGTGACACACACACAGACACTCACACAGACACTAGGTGAGTCTCAGTCAGCTGGAGTGAGGCACCAGGGAGTGATCTCGCGGTCACAGTGAAGGGTGACCCCCAGCACCGTGCAAGGAGCTCCGTCCACACACACAGTGACACACAGACAATGACACACACACAGTGACACACACACACAGACAGAGACACACAGACACACACACAGACACACAGTGACACACACACACACAGACACACACAGACAGACACACACACACACACAGTGACACACACACACACAGTGACACACACACACACACAGTGACACACACACACACACAGTGACACACACACACACAGTGACACACACACACACAGTGACATACACACACACAGTGACACACACACACACAGTGACACACACACACACACAGACAGACACACACAGACACACACAGACACTCACACAGACACTAGGTGTGTGTCAGTCAGCTGGAGTGAGGCACCAGGGAGTGACCTCGGGGTCACAGTGAAGGGTGACCCCCAGCACCGTGCAAGGAGCTCCGTCCACACGCACACAGTGACACACACACAGTGACACACACACAGTGACACACACAGTGACACACACACAGACACACACACACACAGTGACACACACACAGTGACACACACACAGTGACACACACAGTGACACACACACTCACACACACACACAGTGACACACACACAGTGACACACAGTGACACACACACAGACTCACACACACAGTGACACACACACAGTGACACACACACACACACAGTGACACACACACACACACAGAAACACACACAGACACTCACACAGACACTAGGTGTGAGTCTCAGTCAGCTGGAGTGAGGCACCAGGGAGTGACCTCGGGGTCACAGTGAAGGGTGACCCCCAGCAGCGTGCAAGGAGCTCCGTCCACACACACACAGTGACACACACACTCACAGTGACACACACACACAGACAGAGACACACACACACAGACACACACACACAGACACACAGTGACACACACACACACACAGACACACACAGACAGACACACACACACACAGTGACACACACACACACAGTGACACACACACACACACAGTGACACACACACGCACAGTGACACACACACAGACACACAGTGACACACACAGACACACACACTCACACACACACACAGACATAGACACACACACAGACACACAGTGACACAGACACACAGTGACACACACAGACACACACACAGACACACAGACACACAGACACTCACACAGACACTATGTGTGTCTCAGTCAGCTGGAGTGAGACACCAGGGAGTGACCTCGGGGTCACAGTGAAGGGTGACCCCCAGCAGCGTGCAAGGAGCTCCGTCCACACACACACACAGTGACACACACACAGTGACACACACACAGTGACACACACAGTGACACACACACAGACACACACACACAGTGACACACACACAGTGACACACACACACAGTGACACAGACACACAGTGACACACACACACACACAGACACACACACACACACACAGTGACACACAGACACTAGGTGTGTGTCTCAGTCAGCTGGAGTGAGGCACCAGGGAGTGACCTCGGGGTCACAGTGAAGGGTGACCCCCAGCAGCGTGCAAGGAGCTCCGTCCACACGCACAGACACACAGTGACACACACAGTGACACACACACACAGACACACACACAGACACACACACACACAGACACTCACACAGACACTAGGTGTGTGTCTCAGTCAGCTGGAGTGAGGCACCAGGGAGTGACCTCGGGGTCACAGTGAAGGGTGACCCCCAGCAGCGTGCAAGGAGCTCCGTCCACACGCACAGACACACAGTGACACACACACACAGTGACACACACACAGTGACACACTCACAGTGACACACACACAGTGACACACACACACATAGTGACACACACACACACACACAATGACACACAGACTCACACACACAGTGACACACACAGACACACACAGTGACACACACAGTGACACAGACACACAGACACTCACACAGACACTAGGTGTGTGTCTCAGTCAGCTGGAGTGAGGCACCAGGGAGTGACCTCGGGGTCACAGTGAAGGGTGACCCCCAGCAGCGTGCAAGGAGCTCCGTCCACACACACACACACAGTGACACACACAGTGACACACACAGACACACACACTCACACACAGACATAGACACACACACAGACACACAGTGACACAGACACACAGTGACACACACAGACACACACACAGACACACAGTGACACAGACACACAGTGACACACACACACACACAGAAACACACACAGACACTCACACAGACACTAGGTGAGTCTCAGTCAGCTGGAGTGAGGCACCAGGGAGTGACCTCGGGGTCACAGTGAAGGGTGACCCCCAGCAGCGTGCAAGGAGCTCCGTCCACACGCAGCGTGCGGCTGGACTCGAGCGTGAAGCTCAGCGAGGACACCCCAGTGACACGGTCCCTGCTGAACTGGGCCTGGGGGAGTCAGAGGGTGGGTGGGTGAGAGGGTAGGTCGGTGGGTGGGTGAAAAGGTGAGTGGGTGGGTGAGTGGGTGGGTGAGTGGGTGGGTGAGTGGGTGGGTGGGTGGGTGAGTGGGTGGGTGAGTGGGTGAGTGAGTGGGTGGGTGGGTGAGAGGGTAGGTGGGTGGGTGGGTGAAAAGGTGAGTGGGTGGGTGAGTGGGTGGGTGAGTGGGTGGGTGGGTGAGTGGGTGGGTGAGTGGGTGAGTGGGTGGGTGGGTGGGTGGGTGAGTGGGTGGGTGAGTGGGTGAGTGGGTGGGTGAAAAGGTGAGTGGGTGGGTGAGTGGGTGGGTGAGTGGGTGGGTGGGTGGGTGAGTGGGTGGGTGAGTGGGTGAGTGGGTGAGTGAGTGGGTGGGTGGGTGAGTGGGTGGGTGAGTGGGTGAGTGGGTGGGTGAGTGGGTGAGTGGGTGGGTGAGTGGGTGGGTGGGTGGGTGAGTGGGTGGGTGGGTGGGTGAGTGGGTGAATGAGTGGGTGAGTGGGTGGGTGAGTGAGTGGGTGAGTGAGTGGGTGGGAGAGTGAGTGAGTGAGTGGGTGAGTGAGTGAGTGGGTGGGTGGGTGAGTGAGCGAGTGGGTGAGTGAGTGAGTGGGTGAGTGAGTGAGTGGGTAGGTGAGTGAGTGGGTGAGTGAGTGGGTGAGTGAGTGAGTGAGTGGGTGGGTGGGTGAGTGGGTGGGTGGGTGAGTGAGTGGGTGAGTGGGTGAGTGAGTGGGTGAGTGGGTAGGGGAGTGAGTGGGTGGGTGGGTGAGTGAGAGGGTGGGTGAGTGGGTGAGTGAGTGGGTGGGTGAGTGGGTGAATGGGTGGGTGGGTGAGTGAGTGGGTGAGTAGGTGGGTGGGTGAGTGGGTGGGTGAGTGGGTGGGTGAGTGGGTGGGTGAGTGGGTGGGTGGGTGAGTGGGTGGGTGAGTGGGTGGGTGGGTGGGTGAGTGGGTGGATGGGTGAGTGGGTGAGTGAGTGGGTGAGTGAGTGAGTGAGTGGGTGAGTGAGTGGGTGAGTGGGTGAGTGAGTGGGTGGGTGGGTGAGAGGGTAGGTGGGGTGGGTGGGTGAGAGGGTGGGTGGGGGGGTGGGTGAGTGGGTGGTTGAAAAGGTGGGTGGGTGAGTTGAGTGGGTGAGTGGGTGTGTGGGTGGGAGAGTGGGTGGGTGAGTGAGTGAGTGGGTGAGTGAGTGGGTGGGTGAGTGAGTGGGTGGGTGGGTGAGTGGGTAGGGGAGTGAGTGAGTGGGTGAGTGAGTGAGTGAGTGGGTGGGTGAGTGGGTGGGTGGGTGGGTGAGTGAGTGGGTGGGTGGGAGAGTGAGTGGGTGGGTGGGTGAGTGAGTGAGTGGGTGAGTGGGTAGGGGAGTGAGTTGGTGGGTGGGTGAGTGAGAGGGTGGGTGAGTGGGTGAGTGAGTGGGTGGGTGAGTGGGTGAATGGGTGGGTGGGTGAGTGAGTGGGTGAGTAGGTGGGTGGGTGAGTGGGTGGGTGAGTGGGTGGGTGGGTGAGTGGGTGGGTGGGTGGGTGAGTGAGTGGGTGAATGGGTGGGTGGGTGAGTGGGTGGGTGGGTGAGTGGGTGGGTGGGTGGGTGAGTGGGTGAGTGAGTGGGTGAGTGAGTGAGTGAGTGGGTGAGTGAGTGGGTGAGTGAGTGAGTGAGTGTGGGTGAGTGAGTGAGTAGGTGAGTGAGTAGGTAAGTGAGTGGGTGAGTGAGTAGGTGAGTGAGTAGGTGAGTGAGTAGGTGAGTGAGTAGGTGAGTGAGTGGGTGAGCGAGTTAGTGGGTGAGTAGGTGAGTGAGTAGGTGAGTAGGTGAGTGAGTAGGTGAGTGAGGTGAGTGAGTGGATGAGTGAGTGGGTGATTGAGTGAGTGAGTGGGTGAGTGAGTGGGTGGGTGAGTGAGTGGGTGGGTGGGTGGGTGAGTGAGTGAGTGAGAGAGTGAGTGGGTGGGTGGGTGAGTGTGTGGGTGTGTGAGTGAGTGAGTGGGTGAGTGAGTGGGTGAGTGGGTGAGTGAGTGAGTGGGTGGGTGAGTGAGTGAGTGAGTAGGTGAGTGAGTGGGTGAGTGAGTAGGTGAGTGAGTAGGTGAGTGAGTGGGTGAGTTAGTGGGTGAGTAGGTGAGTGAGTAGGTGAGTAGGTGAGTGAGTAGGTGAGTGAGTAGGTGAGTAAGTGTATGAGTGAGTAGGTGAGTAGGTGAGTGAGTAGGTGAGTAGGTGAGTGAATAGGTGAGTAGGTGAGTGAGTAGGTGAGTGAGTAGGTGAGTAGGTGAGTGAGTAGGTGAGTGAGTAGGTGAGTGAGTAGCTGAGTGAGTAGGTGAGTAGGTGAGAGTGTAGGTGAGTGAGTAGGTGAGTGAGTAGGTGAGAAGGTGAGTGAGTAGGTGAGTAGGTGAGTAAGTAGGTGAGTGAGTAGGTGAGTGAGTAGGTGAGTGAGTAGGTGAGTAGGTGAGTGAGTAGGTGAGTGAGTAGGTGAGCAGGTGAGTGGGTGAGTGAGTATGTGAGTGAGTAGGTGAGTAGGTGAGTGAGTAGGTGAGTAGGTGAGTGAGTAGGTGAGTAGGTGAGTAGGTGAGTGAGTAGGTGAGTAGGTGAGTGAGTAGGTGAGTAGGTGAGTAGGTGAGTGAGTGAGTGGGTGAATGAGTGAGTAGGTGAGTGAGTAGGTGAGTAGGTGAGTAGGTGAGTGAGTAGGTGAGTAGGTGAGTGAGTAGGTGAGTGAGTAGGTGAGTGAGTAGGTGAGTAGGTGAGTGAGTAGGTGAGTGAGTAGGTGAGTAGGTGAGTAGGTGAGTGAGTAGGTGAGTGAGTGAGTGAGTAGGTGAGTAGGTGAGTGAGTAGGTGAGTGAGTAGGTGAGTAGGTGAGTGAGTAGGTGAGTAGGTGAGTGAGTAGGTGAGTAGGTGAGTGGGTGAATGAGTGAGTAGGTGAGTGAGTAGGTGAGTAGGTGAGTAGGTGAGTGAGTAGGTGAGTAGGTGAGTGTGTAGGTGAGTAGGTGAGTGAGTAGGTGAGTGAGTAGGTGAGTAGGTGAGTGAGTAGGTGAGTAGGTGAGTGAGTAGGTGAGTAGGTGAGTGAGTAGGTGAGTGAGTAGGTGAGTAGGTGAGTGAGTAGGTGAGTAGGTGAGTGAGTAGGTGAGTAGGTGAGTAGGTGAGTGAGTAGGTGAGTAGGTGAGTGAGTAGGTGAGTAGGTGAGTAGGTGAGTGAGTGAGTGGGTGAATGAGTGAGTAGGTGAGTGAGTAGGTGAGTAGGTGAGTGAGTAGGTGAGTAGGTGAGTGAGTAGGTGAGTGAGTAGGTGAGTGAGTAGGTGAGTAGGTGAGTGAGTAGGTGAGTGAGTAGGTGAGTAGGTGAGTAGGTGAGTGAGTAGGTGAGTGAGTAGGTGAGTAGGTGAGTGAGTAGGTGAGTGAGTAGGTGAGTAGGTGAGTGAGTAGGTGAGTAGGTGAGTGAGTAGGTGAGTAGGTGAGTGGGTGAATGAGTGAGTAGGTGAGTGAGTAGGTGAGTAGGTGAGTAGGTGAGTGAGTAGGTGAGTAGGTGAGTGTGTAGGTGAGTAGGTGAGTGAGTAGGTGAGTGAGTAGGTGAGTAGGTGAGTGAGTAGGTGAGTAGGTGAGTGAGTAGGTGAGTAGGTGAGTGAGTAGGTGAGTGAGTAGGTGAGTAGGTGAGTGAGTAGGTGAGTGAGTAGGTGAGTGAGTAGGTGAGTAGGTGAGTGAGTAGGTGAGTGAGTAGGTGAGTAGGTGAGTGAGTAGGTGAGTAAGTAGGTGAGTAGGTGAGTAGGTGAGTGAGTAGGTGAGTGAGTAGGTGAGTGAGTAGGTGAGTAGGTGAGTAGGTGAGTGAGTAGGTGAGTGAGTGGGTGAGTGAGTATGTGAGTGAGTAGGTGAGTAGGTGAGTGAGTAGGTGAGTGAGTAGGTGAGTGAGTAGGTGAGTGAGTAGGTGAGTGAGTAGGTGAGTAGGTGAGTGAGTAGGTGAGTGAGTAGGTGAGTAGGTGAGTAGGTGAGTAGGTGAGTGAGTAGGTGAGTAGGTGAGTGAGTAGGTGAGTAAGTAGGTGAGTAGGTGAGTAGGTGAGTGAGTAGGTGAGTGAGTAGGTGAGTGAGTAGGTGAGTAGGTGAGTGAGTAGGTGAGTGAGTGGGTGAGTGAGTATGTGAGTGAGTAGGTGAGTAGGTGAGTGAGTAAGTGAGTGAGTAGGTGAGTAGGTGAGTGAGTAGGTGAGTGAGTAGGTGAGTGAGTAGGTGAGTGAGTAGGTGAGTGAGTAGGTGAGTAGGTGAGTAGGTGAGTGAGTAGGTGAGTGAGTAGGTGAGTAGGTGAGTGAGTAGGTGAGTGAGTAGGTGAGTGAGTAGGTGAGTGAGTAGGTGAGTAGGTGAGTGAGTAGGTGAGTAGGTGAGTCACCTTCTTCTGGTCCCCCACTCTGCGCTGATCACGTTTGTGCTGTTTGGGGTCGTGAAGGTGCCTGAACGTGTTCTCTCTACTGCTGGACAGGCCCTGCGGCCTGAACACCTGAAACACGCACACACACAGACACACACACAGACACACAGATACACACACACACAGACACACACACACAGATACACACACACACATACACACACACATACACACAGACACACAGATACACACACACACAGACACACACACACAGATACACACACACACATACACACACACAGACACAGACACACACAGACACACAGATACACACACACACAGACACACACAGAGACACACACACACACACAGACACACAGACACACACATAGACACACACAGACACAGAGACACACACACAGAGACAAAGACACAAAGACACAGACACACACACAGACACACAGACAGACACACACACATACACACACAGACACACACAAGTGAGTAGCTGAGTGAGTAGCTGAGTGAGTAGCTGAGTGGGTGAGTGGCTGAGTGACTGAGTGACTGAGTGACTGACTGAGTGAGTAGCTGAGTGAGTGAGTAGCTGGGTGATTATCTGAGTGAGTATCTGAGTCAGTAGCTGAGTAAGTAGCTGACTGAGTGAGTAGCTGAGTTAGTAGCTGAGTGAGTAGCTGGGTGAGTAGATGAGTGAGTAGCTGAGTGAGTAGCTGAGTGAGTAGCTGACTGAGTGAGTGGCTGAGTGACTAAGTGACTGACTGACTGAGTGAGTGGCTGAGTGAGTAGCTGAGTGAGTGAGTAGCTGAGTGACTGAGTGATTAGCTGGGTGAGTGAGTGACTGAGTGAGTGAGTAGCTGAGTGAGTGAGTGAGTAGCTGGGTGAGTAGCTGAGTGAGCAGCTGAATGAGTAGCTGGGTGAGTAGATGAGTGAGTAGCTGAGTGAGTAGCTGTCTGAATAAGTGGCTGAGTGACTGAGTGACTGAGTGAGTAGCTGAGTGAGTGAGTAGCTGAATGAGTAGTTGAGTGAGTAGCTGAGTGAGTGAGTGGCTGAGTGACTAAGTGACTGACTGACTGAGTGAGTAGCTGAGTGAGTAGCTGAGTGAATGAGTGAGTAGCTGGGTGAGTATCTGAGTGAGTATCTGAGTCAGTAGATGAGTAAGTAGCTGACTGAGTGAGTAGCTGAGTGAGTAGCTGAGTGAGTAGCTGGGTGAGTAGATGAGTGAGTAGCTGAGTGAGTAGCTGACTGAGTGAGTGGCTGAGTGACTGAGTAGCTGAGTGAGTAGCTGAGTGAGTAGTGAGTGGCTGAGTGACTGAGTAGCTGAGTGAGCAGCTGAGTGAGCAGCTGAGTGAGTAGCTGAGTGAGTGAGTGACTGAGTAAGTATCTGACTGAGTGAGTAGTGAGTGAGTGACAGAGTAGCTGAGTAGTGAGTAGCTGAGTGAGTGACTGAGTGAGTAGCTGAGTGAGTAGTGAGTAGCTGAGTGAGTGACTGAGTGAGTAGCTGAGTGAGTAGTGAGTAGCTGAGTGAGTGACTGAGTAAGTAGCTGAGTGAGTAATGAGTAGCTGAGTGAGTAGCTGAGTAGTGAGTAGCTGAGTAGCTGAGTGAGTAGCTGTCTGAGTAGGTGGCTGAGTGACTGAGTGACTGAGTAGCTGAGGGAGTAGCTGAGTGAGTAGGTGAGTGAGTAGTGAGTAGCTGAGTGAGTAGCTGAGTGAGTAGTGAGTAGCTGAGTAGCTGAGTGAGTAGCTGAGTAGCTGACTGAGTGGCTGAGTGACTGAGTAGCTGAGTGAGCAGCTGAGTGAGTAGCTGAGTGAGTAGGTGAGTGAGTGAGTGACTGAGTAAGTATCTGACTGAGTGAGTAGTGAGTGAGTGACAGAGTAGCTGAGTAGTGAGTAGCTGAGTGAGTAGCTGAGTGAGTAGTGAGTAGCTGAGTGAGTAGCTGAGTGAGTAGTGAGTAGCTGAGTAGCTGAGTGAGTAGCTGTCTGATTAGGTGGCTGAGTGACTGAGTGACTGAGTAGCTGAGTGAGTAGGTGAGTGAGTAGTGAGTAGCTGAGTGAGTAGGTGAGTGAGTAGCTGAGTGAGTAGTGAGTAGCTGAGTGAGTAGCTGAGTGAGTAGTGAGTAGCTGAGTGAGTAGTGAGTAGCTGAGTAGCTCAGTGAGTAGCTGTCTGAGTAGGTGGCTGAGTGACTGAGTGACTGAGTGAGTAGCTGAGGGAGTAGCTGAGTGAGTAGGTGAGTGAGTAGCTGAGTGAGTAGCTGAGTGAGTAGCTGACTGAGTAGTGAGTGGCTGAGTGACTGAGTAGCTGAGTGAGCAGCTGAGTGAGTAGCTGAGTGAGTAGCTGAGTGAGTGACTGAGTAAGTATCTGACTGAGTGAGTAGTGAGTGAGTGACAGAGTAGCTGAGTGAGTAGTGAGTAGCTGAGTGAGTGACTGAGTAGCTGAGTGAGTAGCTGAGTGAGTAGCTGAGTGAGTAGTGAGTAGCTGAGTGAGTAGCTGAGTGAGTAGTGAGTACCTGAGTGAGTAGCTGAGTGAGTAGCTGAGTGAGTAGCTGAGTGAGTAGCTGAGTGAGCAGCTGAGTGAGTAGCTGAGTGAGTAGCTGAGTGAGTGACTGAGTAAGTATCTGACTGAGTGAGTAGTGAGTGAGTGACAGAGTAGCTGAGTAGTGAGTAGCTGAGTGAGTAGCTGAGTGAGTAGTGAGTAGCTGAGTGAGTAGCTGAGTGAGTAGCTGAGTGAGTAGCTGACTGAGTGGCTGAGTGACTGAGTAGCTGAGTGAGCAGCTGAGTGAGTAGCTGAGTGAGTAGGTGAGTGAGTGAGTGACTGAGTAAGTATCTGACTGAGTGAGTAGTGAGTGGGTGACAGAGTAGCTGAGTAGTGAGTAGCTGAGTAAGTGACTGAGTGAGTAGCTGAGTGAGTAGTGAGTAGCTGAGTGAGTAGTGAGTAGCTGAGTAGCTGAGTGAGTAGCTGTCTGAGTAGGTGGCTGAGTGACTGAGTGACTGAGTGAGTAGCTGAGTGAGTAGGTGAGTGAGTAGTGAGTAGCTGAGTGAGTAGCTGAGTGAGTAGCTGAGTGAGTAGTGAGTAGCTGAGTGAGTAGCTGAGTGAGTAGCTGTCTGAGTAAGTGGCTGAGTGACTGAGTGAGTAGCTGAGTGAGTAGTGAGTAGCTGAGTGAGTAGCTGAGTGAGTAGTGAGTAGCTGAGTGAGTAGCTGAGTGAGTAGTGAGTAGCTGAGTGAGTAGCTGAGTGAGTAGCTGAGTGAGTAGCTGAGTAGTACCTCTAACCCTGCCTCCATCATCCTCTTGTAGAATTCATCATCTTCACGACCCCATCCCCAGAATCGATTTGACAGTCCATTGCACTGAGGACACAGACAAAGGTCCCCCGTGTAGCCTTTCACACGCAGCAGGGGCAAGTGCTGTCAGTAGCGAGTAGCAGCAGCAGTGAGTATTGACACACAGACAAAGGTCCCCCGTGTAGCCTGTAACAGACTGTAGGGGCAAGTGCTGTCAGTAGCGAGTAGCAGCAGCAGTGAGTATTGACACACAGACAAAGGTCCCCCGTGTAGCCTGTAACAGACTGTAGGGGCAAGTGCTGTCAGTAGCGAGTAGCAGCAGCAGTGAGTATTGACACACAGACAAAGGTCCCCCGTGTAGCCTGTAACAGACTGTAGGGGCAAGTGCTGTCAGTAGCGAGTAGCAGCAGCAGTGAGTTTTGACACACAGACAAAGGTCCCCCGTGTAGCCTGTAACAGGCAGTAGGGGCAAGTGCTGTGTTAGTAGCGAGTAGCAGCAGCAACGTCTATGAAGGCTACCGGCACTGTGGCTACACACAGAGGGGGTGGGTGGCCAGCACCACCACCACCACTACCACCACTACACCACCACTACACCACCACCACTACACCACCACCACTACACCACCACCACCACTACACCACCACCACCACTACTACTACACCACCACCACTACACCACCACCACCACTACACCACCGCTACACCAGGTACTCATTTGAGGCTGAGTCGACCTAGGGGAGGCACCAGGACCGGCTCAGCTTATCGCTGTCACTGGTGGTGGTGTTGGCCATGAGCGTTGATACACACAGAGTACAGAGAGAGAGTGAGTGACTGACTGAGTGGTTGACTGACTGACTGAGTGAGTGAGTGGTTGACTGAGTGGTTGACTCACTGAGTGGTTGACTGACCGAGTGAGCGGTTGACTGACTGAGTGAGTGACTGACTGAGTAAGTGGTTGACTGACTGAGTGGGTGGTTGACTGACTGACTGAGTGGTTGACTGACTGAGTGAGTGACTGACTGAGTGAGTTGTTGACTGAGTGAGTGGTTGACTGAGTGAGTGGTTGACTGAGTGAGTGGATGACTGACTGAGTGAGTGACTGACTGAGTGAGCGGTTGACTGACTGAGTGAGTTGTTGACTGAGTGAGTGGTTGACTGACTGAGTGGTTGACTGACTGAGTGGTTGACTGAGTGAGTGGATGACTGACTGAGTGAGTGACTGACTGAGTTGTTGACTGAGTGAGTGGTTGACTGACTGAGTTGTTGACTGACTGAGTGAGTGACTGACTGAGTGAGTGGTTAACTGACTGAGTGAGTTTTTGACTGACTGACTGACTGAGTGAGTGGTTGACTGAGTGAGTGGTTGACTGACTGGGTGGTTGACTGACTGAGTGATTGGTTGACTGACTGAGTGAGTGGTTGACTGACTGAGTGACTGACTGAGTGAGTGCTTGACTGACTGAGTGAGTGACTGAGTGAGTGGTTGACTTACTGAGTGAGTGGTTGACTGACTGACTGACTGAGTGGTTGACTGAGTGAGTGGTTGACTGAGTGAGTCAGTGGTTGACTGACTGAGTGAGTGACTCAGTGAGTGAGTAAGTGGTTGACTGACTGAGTGACTGACTGAGTGAGTGAGTGGTTGACTGACTGAGTGAGTGGTTGACTGAGTGAGTGGTTGACTGACTGAGTGAGTGACTGAGTGAGTGGTTGACTGACTGGTTGAGTGGTTGACTGACTGAGTGGTTGACTGACTGAGTGAGTGACTGACTGAGTGAGTTGTTGACTGACTGAGTGAGTGACTGAGTGAGTGGTTGACTGACTGGTTGAGTGGTTGACTGACTGAGTGGTTGACTGACTGAGTGAGTGACTGACTGAGTGAGTTGTTGACTGAGTGAGTGGTTGACTGAGTGAGTGGATGACTGACTGAGTGAGTGACTGACTGAGTGAGTTGTTGACTGAGTGAGTGGTTGACTGACTGAGTGAGTGGTTAACTGACTGAGTGAGTTTTTGACTGACTGACTGACTGAGTGAGTGGTTGACTGACTGGGTGGTTGACTGACTGAGTGATTGGTTGACTGACTGAGTGAGTGGTTAACTGACTGAGTGAGTTGTTGACTGAGAGTGGTTGACTGACTGAGTGAGTAAGTGGTTGACTGACTGAGTGAGTTGTTGACTGAGTGAGTGAGTGGTTGACTGACTGAGTGGTTGACTGATTGAGTGAGTGGTTGACTGACTGACTGAGTAAGTGACTGAGTGAGTGGTTGACTGACTGAGTGAGTGGTGACTGACTGACTGAGTGAGTGATTGAGTGAGTGAGTGGTTTACTGAGTGAGTGGTTGACTGACTGAGTGTGACTGAGTGAGTGGTTGATTCACTGACTGACTGAGTGAGTGAGTGGTTGACTGACAGAGTGATGGTTGACTGAGTGAGTGGTTGACTGACCGAGTGAGTGGTTGACTGACTGAGTGAGTGACTCAGTGAGTGAGTAAGTGGTTGACTGACTGAGTGACTGACTGAGTGAGTGAGTGGTTGACTGACTGAGTGGTTGACTGACTGAGTGAGTGGTTGACTGAGTGACTCACTCACTGACTGACTGACTCACTGACTGACTCGCTGACTGAGTGACCGACTGACTGACTCACTGACTGACTCGCCGACTGTCTGAGTGACCGAGTGGCTGACTGAGTGACTCACTCACTGACTCACTGACTGACTCACTGACTGACTCGCTGACTGGCTGAGTGATCGAGCGACTGACTCACTGACTGACTCACTGACTGAGTGACCGACCGACTGACTGACTCACTGACTGAGTGACCGACTGACTGACTCACTGACTCACTGACTGACTCACTGACTGACTCGCCGACTGTCTGAGTGACCGAGCGGCTGACTGAGTGACTCACTCACTCGCTGACTGACTCACTCACTCACTGACTGACTGACTCACTCACTGACTCAGCGTCCCAACCTTGCGGTAGTGTTCCTTGGTGATGATCAGAATGCCGCCGACGAAAGTGGGGTAGTGGTAGAGGGGGTGAAGATGCGGAGCAGCCACGTGGAAGGGCCCCCGTGCCGGGAAGCCATAGTTCAACGCCGGGTTGAGGGGTAACAGGTCAACGTCATGCATGGCGACGTAGTCGCTGTGATTCGGACTCAGCAGGAAGCCTGCGTTGATGAGGGCAGCACGGTTGAAGCTGTACGCGCAGACGCACGCACGCGCACAAACACGTGTAAATATACACACACACTACACACACACACGTATATATACACACTACACACACACACACACATAGACACACACTACACACACACACAGACACACACACACTACACACACACGTATACACACACGTATACACACACACACGTATATACACACACACACACATACCCACACACTACACACACATAGACACACACAACAACAACAACAACAACCGCCATTCGCCACTAAGTGGCGGTGACGTCACCACGACGCTTGTGCCAGGCTATGTGCACCCTGAGGCCACGTGAAGTGTCGAACGCCCGCTGGCAGGAGGTCACGGGGCAGACCCAGGTGCCACGGGTCGACTGACTGAGATGACTGGCTGATGCACCACCTGTGCCCCCTACTGTGCCAACCTGCTGTGCTTTAGCCACCCGGCGCTCCGCTCGCTGTTGTGAGCGTCGCTCCTCCGCCCTCCGTTGTTGTTGGAGGGCGACTGCCTCCAACTGCCCAGTAGCATCCTTCACGAGCCTCCTCCACAGAGGCCGATCTTGACACCGCTGGTACCAGTCATCGGCAAGTCCACTCAGCTCCACGTCCTCCTGTACCACATCACTCCATCTCTTCTCTAGCCCGTGCCGCGCCCGCTTAGCCCCCTCAATCCGGCCAAACAAAAGCTGTTTCGGCATGCGGTGGCTGGGCATGCGGGCTACATGACCCAGCCATCGCAGCCTTGCCTGCCGGAGGAGCTCACCGATGGGACCCTGCCCAGATCTTTCAAGGATTTGTGAGCTCCTCACACAATCCAGTCTGGTTAAACCCAGGATGGATCGTAGGCAGGCCAGCCTAAATGTTTCTAACCGGCGAAGATGTTCCATTAGGGGGGTCCACGTTTCGCAAGCATAGAGAAGGGAGGGAATGACCGTGGCCGAGAAGACCTGAAGCTTAGTGCGGAGCGACAGACCAGGTAGCTTCCACACAGCGTTACGCAACCGATGAAAAGATATTGCCGCTCGACTGATTCGGAGTGAGACCTCTGCTGTTAAACTGGAGCCAGTCATAAGCACACTGCCCAGGTATGGGAAACTCTCCACTCTCTCCACAACTGCCCCATCACCGATTGGGAGTTGTGGTGGTGGAGTGTCCGATGGTACAAAATACCCAGGCAGGTGCTTAGTTTTGGTGGGGCTGATGGTAAGGCCCCACCTCTTAGTGGCATGCTCCAGTCTCAGCAGCAGCGTCTCCAACTCCTCCTCTGACTGAGCAGCTATTACCAAGTCATCAGCATACATAACGTGGTTGAGCAATAGGGAGCCATCCCTTGACCGCACCCGGGCATCGATTAGCCTCCCATTATATCTGTACCATATGGAGATTCCCCCGGTACAGCTATTGAAGGCTTCACGAACTACGTGGTCAAAATAGATGTTAAATAATGTGGGAGCCAAAGGACATCCCTGTCGCACCCCAAGGTGTACAGGGAATGGCTCTGACTCCCGGCCACGTAGTTTTACCCGGGCCCGCTCACCATCATGAAGGTCCTTAATGATCGTGAGCAGAGGGTCAGGTACTCCAAAAGCACGAAGAACGACCCAGAGCCCAGGCCTACTGATGGTATCATAGGCCTTGACCAGGTCAATAAAGCAGAGATGTAGGTCTTGTTGGAATTCCCTACACCTCTGCTGTAGCAGACGGACAGAAAATATGGCATCTGTGCAGGACCGCCCTTTCCTGAAACCGCATTGGGGCTCCGCAAGCCTCTCCTCAGCGTGCCTGGCAAGGCGATGCTGAATAATCCTTGCCAGGACCTTTCCCGGCACACTGAGGAGTGAGATGCCCCTGTAGTTGTTACAGTCTGTGCGGTCCCCCTTCTTAAAAAGGGGGACCACCAGGGCATCCTTCCAATCCTGCGGAACCCGTCCAGTGGTCCAGACTGTTGTTATGATGTCATATAGGGCAGTCTGTGCACAAACGCCACCCTCCCTCAGCATTTCGCTTGGGAGATCATCTCTGCCCGCTGCCTTTCCTGGTCTCAGACTCCGGATCGCCTTCAATACTTCCTCAGCAGATGGCACCTCAGCCAGCCACTCACAGGGGGTGACTTCATCCAATATTTGAGGCACCGCAGCCTCAGCAGGGTCATCCTCACTTTGTGCCGCGATGTTTTCCTGGCTGAGGGATTTTCCCTCCCCCAGGACCTCACAGAAATGCTCAGCAAATCTGCGAACCTGTTCCTGGGGGTCGGAAATTGGATCACCGTTTTTTCCCCTAATGATGGTAATAGGTGTGGCGCTGCAGGTTACTTTTTTGATGGAGTTAAATAGAGATTTGTGATCACGGGCCACTGAGGCAGACTCCATCTCCTCAGCAACCCGCGACCACCACCCATCCTTGCAGCGCCTCACGGCTCTCCGAACCTCCGAGCGAAGGCTGCGGTAAGCCTCCTCATTCTCTGACGTGGGATTCTGTAGCCGATGACAGTGGGCCTGTCGCTTTTTCTCAACCATCCTGAACAACTCCTCTGTCATCCAGGGTGTCTGGGGAGGTCTGGACCGCGTACCCAAAGCAGCCATTGCAGCTGCATGAGTCACAGTCCTAAACCTCGCCCATTTACCCTCGACATCAGGAGGAGTCGGGGACGATGCCAATCCCAGCCGCAAGCGATGATGAAATTCTCGCTTGCAACTTTCATCAGATAACTGAGACCAGGCCACTTTAGGTTGGAATGGGGTCCTGGGTGTACACCCACCACCGGAGTGGAAGAATGGCAGGCGCATCTTACAGATGACTAGTCGATGGTCAGAGGGCAGATCAGCTCCACGGTAGGTCCTGGTGTCAAGGACATGGGCTCGCATTCGCTGGTCCGTCACTATGTAGTCCAGCAGATGTTCTTGCTTGGACCCGGCATGCATCCATGATGTTGTGTGGATGCGCCGATGCCGGAACAGCGTGTTGGTAATTACAAGCCCATGGGCTGCACAAAAATCTAGCAGCCTCCTACCGTTGTTATTGAGCTGATCTGGCCCATGCCCTCCAATCACTCCAGACCAGGTGCCAGTTTCATGACCAACTCGGGCATTGAAGTCACCCAACATGATGACTCTATCCCGAGGGGCCACTTTAGCCAGCACCTGTGACAGGAGGTCATAGAAGGCATCCGACTCATCGGCTTTGCCTGCATCCCTCCACGGATGTTCATCTTCGGTGGGGGCATAAGTAACCACGACCACCATTCCTCGCCTCCGGTTGATGGGAAGGCGAGCCCAAAGTAGCCTGGGGCTTACAGCTTCCCACACCTCACCGCCACGCTCCCACGCCCCCTTCATTCTTTTGTTCAAAAGAAGACCCACACCCTGTTGTTTGGCAGTCTGCTGCCCCGAGTAGAGGACTGTCCACCCCTCATGGTGGCAGGAGCCAGAGCCGGTCCACCGGACCTCCTGAATGCCGCATAGATCCAGGCGGTACCGGTCCAGCTCCCGACAGAGGAGTGGCAGCCTCTCCTCTGCAGTGAGCGTTCGAACATTCCACGTGGCCAACCGTAGTGGCTTTTCGTTGTTTCTGGAGTAGCCCCGAGGGTAGGTATTCAATCTCCTGGCTCCGCCAATTGGGGTTTGGCCAGGAGACGTCATAGACGCCTGGCCCCCCGGGGCCTCCGGCACAAGCTTAGTTGTTACATATTTCATTCGTAGTTTCGTGGTAATTAATTGAAGGTGGAGGGGTTACCAGCCCCTCGCACCCGTCCAGAGCCCCCGTTTAGCCCCTGTGGTGGACACATATGCCATGAGGGGAGGAGCCAATCAAAATTGGATCTCCCCCCACAGCGCTGTCCACGACAGAGTTGCCCGTCCGGCACCGCGAGGAGGTAGGGGGTTGTTTTGCCGGACTAGGCAAAACAACCCCCTAGACACACACACACACGTATATACACACACTACACACACACACACATAGACACACACTACACACACACACATAGACACACACTACACACACACACACACATAGACACACACACGCACGTATATACACACACACACTACACACACACATATATACACACACACTACACACACACACGTATATACACACACACACTACACACACACACACGTATACACACACACACTACACACACACACGTATACACACATACACTACACACATACACACCACACACACACACCACAACAACACAACAACAACCGCCATTCGCCACTAAGTGGCGGTGACGTCACCACGACGCTTGTGCCAGGCCATGTGCACCCTGAGGCCACGTGAAGTGTCGAACGCCCGCTGGCAGGAGGTCACGGGGCAGACCCAGCAGGTGCCACGGGTCGACTGAGATGACTGGCTGATGCACCACCTGTGCCCCCTACTGTGCCAACCCGCTGTGCTTTAGCCACCCGGCGCTCCGCTCGTTGTTGTGAGCGTCGCTCCTCCGCCCTCCGTTGTTGTTGGAGGGCGACTACCTCCAACTGCCCAGTAGCGTCCTTCACGAGCCTCCTCCACAGAGGCCGATCTTGACACCGCTGGTACCAGTCATCGGCAAGTCCACTCAGCTCCACGTCCTCCTGTACCACATCACCCCATCTCTTCTCTAGCCCGTGCCGCGCCCGCTTAGCCCCCTCGATCCGGCCAAACAAAAGCTGTTTCGGCATGCGGTGGCTGGGCATGCAAGCTACATGACCCAGCCATCGCAGCCTTGCCTGCCGGAGGAGCTCACCGATGGGACCCTGCCCAGATCTTTCAAGGATTTGTGAGCTCCTCACACAATCCAGTCTGGTTAAACCCAAGATGGATCGTAGGCAGGCCAGCCTAAATGTTTCTAACCGGCGAAGATGCTCCATTAAGGGGGTCCACATTTCGCAAGCGTAGAGAAGGGAGGGAATGACCGTGGCCGAGAAGACCTGAAGCTTAGTGCGGAGCGACAGACCAGGTAGCTTCCACACAGCGTTACGCAACCGATGAAAAGATATTGCCGCTCGACTGATTCGGAGTGAGACCTCTGCTGTTAAACTGGAGCCAGTCATAAGCACACTGCCTAGGTATGGGAAACTCTCCACTCTCTCCACAACTGCCCCATCACCGATTGGGAGTTGTGGGGGTGGAGTGTCCGATGGTACAAAATACCCAGGCAGGTGCTTAGTTTTGGTGGGGCTGATGGTAAGGCCCCACCTCTTAGTGGCACGCTCCAGTCTCAGCAGCAGTGTCTCCAACTCCTCCTCTGAATGAGCAGCTATTACCAAATCATCAGCATACATAACGTGGTTGAGCAATAGGGAGCCATCCCTTGACCACACCCGGGTATCGATCAGCCTCCCATTATATCTATACCAGATGGAAATTATTCCGGTACAGCTATTGAAGGCCTCACGAACTACGTGGTCAAAATAAATGTTCATTAATTTTGCACCCAAGGTGTACAGGGAATGGCTCCGACTCCCGGCCACGTAGTTTTACCCGGGCCCGCCCACCATCATGAAGGTCCTTAATGATCGTGAGCAGAGAGTCAGGGACTCCAAAAGCACGAAGAACAACCCAGAGCCCAGGCCTATTGATGGTATCATAGGCCTTGACCAGGTCAGTAGAGCAGGGATGTAGGTCTTGTTGGAATTCCCTACACCTCTGCTGTAGCAGAATGAAAATATGGCATCTGTGCAGGACCGCCCTTTCCTGAAACCGCATTGGGGCTCCGCAAGCCTCTCCTCAGCGTGCCTGGCAAGGCGATGTTGAATAATCCTTGCCAGGACCTTTCCCGGCACACTGAGGAGTGAGATGCCCCTGTAGTTGTTACAGTCTGTGCGGTCCCCCTTCTTAAAGAGGGGGACCACCAGGGCATCCTTCCAATCCTGCGGAACCCGTCCAGTGGTCCAGACTGTTGTTATGATGTCATGTAGGGCAGTCTGTGCACAAACGCCACCCTCCCTCAGCATTTCACTTGGGATATCATCTCTGCCCGCTGCCTTTCCTGGTCTCAGACTCCGGATCGCCTTCAATACTTCCTCAACTGATGGCACCTCAGCCAGCCACTCACAGGGGGTGACTTCTTCCAATATTTGAGGCACCGCAGCCTCAGCAGGGTCATCCTCACTTTGTGCCATGATGTTTTCCTGGCTGAGGGATTTTCCCTCCCCCAGGACCTCACAGAAATGCTCAGCAAATCTGCAAACCTGTTCCTGGGGGTCGGAGATTGGATCACCGTTTTTTCCCCTAATGATGGTAACAGGTGTGGCGCTGCAGGTTACTTTTTTGATGATGGAGTTAAATAGAGATTTGTGATCGCGGGCCACTGAGGCAGACTCCATCTCCTCAGCAACCCGCGACCACCACCCATCCTTGCAGCGCCTCATGGCTCTCCGAACCTCCATCACCCTCCCATCACCCTCTCCCATCTCCCCATCACTCCCACCATCACCACCCCCATTACCCCCCTCTCCCCCCCATCACCCCCCCCATCACCCCCCCCATCACCCCCCCCATCACCCCCCCCATCACCCCCCCCATCACCCCCCCCATCACCCCCCCCCATCACCACCCCCCATCACCCCCATCACTCTCCCATCACCGCCATCACTCCCCCATCACTCCCCCATCACCTCCCAATCACCCCCCATCACTCCCCCATCACCGCCATCACTCCCCCATCACCTCCCCCATCATCACCCCCATCACCCCCATCACCCCCATCACTCCCATCACCCCCATCATCACCCCCATCACCCCCATCACCACCGCCGCCATCTCACCGCAGAGTGTCCAGCTGGTGCACGACCAGGATGTGGTGTCTGACTCCCCATCACTCCCATCACCACCGCCATCACCACCGCCATCACCACCATCACCCCCATCACTCCCCATCACTCTCCCATCACTCCCATCACTCCCATCACCACCGCCATCACTCCCCCATCACCCCCATCACTCCCATCACCACCACCATCACCCCCATCACCCCCATCACTCCCCATCACTCTCCCATCACTCCCATCACTCCCATCACTCCCATCACCCCCATCACACCCATCACTCCCATCACCACCATCACTCCTCCATCACCCCCCCATCAGCCCCATCACTCCCCCATCACACCCCAATCACCCCCATCACCGCCCCCATCTCACCGCAGAGTGTCCAGCTGGTGCACGACCAGGATGTGGTGTCTGACTCACCATCACCCCCATCACCACCGCCATCACTCCCCCATCACCCCCATCACCCCCATCACTCTCCCATCACTCCCATCACTCCCATCACCCCCATCACCCCCATCACTCCCATCACTCCCATCACTCCCATCACCCCCATCACTCCCCCATCACCCCCATCACTCCCCCATCACTCCCCCATCACTCCCCCATCACACCCCCATCACCCCCATCATCACCGCCCCCATCTCACCGCAGAGTGTCCAGCTGGTGCACGACCAGGATGTGGTGTCTGACTCCCCATCACTCCCCCATCACCCCCCATCACCACCCCCATCACCACCCCCATCACCCCCATCATCACCCCCATCACCACCATCACCCCCATCACCACCACCGCCATCTCACCGCAGCGTGTCCAGCTGGTGCACGACCAGGATGTGGTGTCTGACTCCCCATCACCATCACCCCCCCATGACCATCACCCCCATCACCCCCATCACCACCCCCATCACCACCATCACCCCCATCACCGCCGCCATCTCACCGCAGCGTGTCCAGCTGGTGCACGACCAGGATGTGGTGTCTGACTCCCCATCACTCCCATCACCACCGCCATCACTCCCCCATCACCCCCATCACCCCCATCACTCCCCATCACTCCCCCATCACCCCCATCACTCCCCCATCACACCCCCATCACCCCCATCATCACCGCCCCCATCTCACCGCAGCGTGTCCAGCTGGTGCACGACCAGGATGTGGTGTCTGACTCCCCATCACCCCCATCACTCCCCCATCACACCCCCATCACCCCCATCACCACCACCATCACCACCGCCCCCATCTCACCGCAGCGTGTCCAGCTGGTGCACGACCAGGATGTGGTGTCTGACTCCCCATCACCCCCATCACTCCCATCATCACCCCCATCACTCCCCCATCACCTCCCCCATCACCCCTATCACCACCACCATCTCACCGCAGCGTGTCCAGCTGGTGCACGACCAGGATGTGGTGTCTGACTCCCCATCACCACCATCACTCCCATCATCACCACCATCACTCCCCCATCACCACCATCACTCCCCCATCACTCCCCCATCACCCCCATCACCACCCCCATCACCACCGCCGCCATCTCACCGCAGCGTGTCCAGCTGGTGCACGACCAGGATGTGGTGTCTGACTCACCATCACCTCCCCCATCACCCCCATCACTCCCCCATCACCGCCATCACTCCCCCATCACCCCCATC
The DNA here is from genome assembly GCF_048934315.1 of Petromyzon marinus. NCBI lineage: Eukaryota > Metazoa > Chordata > Hyperoartia > Petromyzontiformes > Petromyzontidae > Petromyzon > Petromyzon marinus. The sequence continues at coordinate 2,669,450 of NC_133748.1, read as the reverse complement.
ACCACCCCCATCACCACCACCATCTCACCGCAGCGTGTCCAGCTGGTGCACGACCAGGATGTGGTGTCTGACTCACCATCACCTCCCCCATCACCCCCATCACTCCCCCATCACCGCCATCACTCCCATCACCACCACCACCATCACCACCGCCCCCATCTCACCGCAGCGTGTCCAGCTGGTGCACGACCAGGATGTGGTGTCTGACTCCCCATCACTCCCATCACTCCCCCATCACCACCATCACCCCCATCACCCCCATCACCACCATCACCCCCATCACCACCATCACCCCCATCACCCCCATCACCGCCCCCATCTCACCGCAGCGTGTCCAGCTGGTGCACGACCAGGATGTGGTGTCTGACTCCCCATCACCACCATCACTCCCCCATCACTCCCCCATCACCCCCATCACCCCCATCACCCCCATCACCCCCATCATCACCCCCATCATCACCCCCATCACCCCCATCACCCCCATCACCACCATCACCCCCATCACCTCCCCCATCACCACCATCATCACCACCGCCCCCATCTCACCGCAGCGTGTCCAGCTGGTGCACGACCAGGATGTGGTGTCTGACTCCCCATCACCACCATCACTCCCCCATCACCACCACCATCACCACCGCCCCCATCACTCCCCCATCACCCCCATCACTCCCCCATCACCCCCATCACCATCACCCCCATCACCGCCCCCATCTCACCGCAGCGTGTCCAGCTGGTGCACGACCAGGATGTGGTGTCTGACTCCCCATCACCCCCATCACTCCCCCATCACACCACCATCACCCCCATCACCACCACCATCACCACCGCCCCCATCTCACCGCAGCGTGTCCAGCTGGTGCACGACCAGGATGTGGTGTCTGACTCCCCATCACCCCCATCACTCCCCCATCACACCACCATCACCCCCATCACCACCACCATCACCACCGCCCCCATCTCACCGCAGCGTGTCCAGCTGGTGCACGACCAGGATGTGGTGTCTGACTCCCCATCACCCCCATCACTCCCCCATCACACCACCATCACCCCCCATCACCACCCCCATCACCACCCCCATCACCCCCATCACTCCCATCATCACCGCCATCACACCACCATCACCCCCATCACCACCACCATCACCACCGCCCCCATCTCACCGCAGCGTGTCCAGCTGGTGCACGACCAGGATGTGGTGTCTGACTCCCCATCACCACCATCACCGCCATCACTCCCCCATCACCCCCATCACCCCCATCACCCCCATCATCACCCCCATCATCACCCCCATCACCCCCATCACCCCCATCACTCCCCCATCACACCCCCATCACCCCCATCACCACCACCATCACCACCGCCCCCATCTCACCGCAGCGTGTCCAGCTGGTGCACGACCAGGATGTGGTGTCTGACTCCCCATCACCACCATCACCGCCATCACTCCCATCACCCCCGTCACTCCCCCATCACTCCCCCATCACCGCCATCACTCCCCCATCACCCCCATCACCACCACCATCACCACCGCCCCCATCTCACCGCAGCGTGTCCAGCTGGTGCACGACCAGGATGTGGTGTCTGACTCCCCATCACCGCCATCACTCCCCCATCACCACCACCATCACTCCCCCATCACCACCACCATCACCACCGCCCCCATCTCACCGCAGCGTGTCCAGCTGGTGCACGACCAGGATGTGGTGTCTGACTCACCATCACTCCCATCACTCCCCCATCACCACCATCACTCCCCCATCACCACCACCATCACCACCACCGCCCCCATCTCACCGCAGCGTGTCCAGCTGGTGCACGACCAGGATGTGGTGTCTGACTCCCCATCACCACCATCACTCCCCCATCACACCACCATCACCCCCATCACCACCACCATCACCACCACCGCCCCCATCTCACCGCAGCGTGTCCAGCTGGTGCACGACCAGGATGTGGTGTCTGACTCCCCATCACCACCATCACTCCCCCATCACCCCCCATCACACCCCCATCACCCCCATCACTCCCCCATCACCGCCATCACTCCCCCATCACCCCCATCACTCCCCCATCACTCCCCCATCACCCCCATCACCGCCCCCATCTCACCGCAGCGTGTCCAGCTGGTGCACGACCAGGATGTGGTGTCTGACTCCCCATCACCACCATCACCGCCATCACTCCCATCACCCCCGTCACTCCCCCATCACTCCCCCATCACCCCCATCACTCCCCCATCACCGCCATCACTCCCCCATCACCACCATCACCACCCCCATCACCACCGCCCCCATCTCACCGCAGCGTGTCCAGCTGGTGCACGACCAGGATGTGGTGTCTGACTCGCTGTGCCCGGAGGAATCGGTGGAGGTGAGGAACCATCACGAGCAGCTGCTCCCACCGCCCGCGGAACGGAACGAGCACGGACAGCACGTGTGGTCCCCATGACAGAGGTCCACCACCACCCCTGAAGTCGTCCACCTCCTCCACCGCCTCCTCCTCCGCCTCCTCCTCCGCTGCTGCCAGCTCCACCCCATCGTCATCTTGGTAGAGGTGGCTCACCGCCTGGGATCATCAACAACAACAACAACACCATCATCAACATCACCATCATCATCACTATCATCAACAACACCAACAACACCACCAACACCAACATCATCATCACTATCATCAACAACACCAACATCAACAACAACATCAACATCATCACTATCATCATCACTATCATCAACAACACCATCACTATCGTCAACAACAACAACAACACCATCATCATCAACAACACCATCATCACCACCAACACCAACACCACCATCATCATCACTATCATCAACAACACCATCACTATCGTCACCAACAACAACACCAACAACAACAACACCATCATCATCACTATCATCAACAACACCAACATCAACAACAACATCATCATCATCACTATCATCATCACTATCATCAACAACACCATCACTATCATCAACAACAACAACATCAACATCAACACCATCATCATCACTATCATCAACAACACCAACAACAACAACAACAACATCAACATCACCATCATCATCACTATCATCAACAACACCAACATCAACAACAACATCAACACCACCATCATCATCACTATCATCAACAACACCATCATCACCACCAACAACAACAACACCATCATCATCAACAACACCAACAACACCACCAACATCAACATCACCATCATCATCACCATCATCAACAACACCATCACTATCGTCAACAACAACAACAACACCATCATCAACACCAACACCACCATCATCATCAACAACACCATCATCATCACCACCAACACCAACACCACCATCATCATCAACAACACCATCATCACCACCAACACCACCACCACCAAAAACAACAACACCATCATCATCAACAACACCAACAACACCATCATCATCACTATCATCAACAACACCATCACTATCATCACCAACAACAACACCAACAACACCATCATCATCACTATCATCATCACTATCATCAACAACAACACCATCACTATCATCAACAACACAAACAACACCAACACCACCAACAACAACAACACCATCATCATCACTATCATCAACAACAGCACCAACATCATCATCAACAACAACACCAACAACAACATCATCACTATCATCAACATCATCAACAACAACACCACCACCACCATCATCATCATCACCACCAACACCACCAACAACAACACCATCATCATCACTATCATCAACAACAGCACCATCACTATCATCAACAACACCACCGACATCACCATCACCCAACACCATCACCACCACCACCATCATCACCATCACCCCCACCACCACCATCACCACCACCATCACCACCACCACCATCACCACCATCACCACCATCACCAACACCATCACCATCATCACCGCCATCACCGCCATCACCACCATCACAACCACCACCATCACCACCATCACCCCCACCACCATCACCATCATCATCACCATCACCACCACCATCATCACCACCACCACCACCACCACCATCACCCCCACCACCACCATCACCACCACCATCAAGACCACCATCACCACCACCATCACCACCACCATCACCACCACCATCACCACCACCATCACCACCATCACCACCACCACCACCATCACCACCAACACCACCAACACCATCACCATCATCACCGCCATCGCCACCATCACAACCACCACCATCGCCATCACCACCACCATCGCCACCACCACCTCCACCATCACCACCACCACCATCGCCACCATCGCCACCACCACCACCGTCACCACCACCATCATCACCACCACCATCACCACCACCATCACCACCACCATCACCACCACCACCATCACCACCACCATCACCACCACCATCACCATCACCACCACCACCACCACCCCCACCACCACCACCACCCCCACCACCACCACCACCACCATCGCCACCACCACCACCATCACCATCGCCACCACCATCACCACCATCACCATCATCACCGCCATCACCACCATCACCACCACCACCATCACCACCACCATCACCATCGCCACCACCATCACCACCATCACCATCATCACCGCCATCACCACCATCACCACCACCACCATCACCACCACCACCATCACCTTGTCAGTGTCGTTCATATCTCTTCCTTCCCCCCTCCTCCTCCTCATCTCTCCTCCTCCTCCTCCACCTCCTCCTCCTCCTCCACCTCCTCCACCACCTCCTCCACCTCCTCCACCTCCTCCGCGCTGTCCAGCGGCTGGGTCCGGCCCGCAGCCCATCAGCAGCCAGAGTGCGAGGGTGAAGACTCCGCTGATGATGGCTACAAGGTGCAGCAGACGAAGGCGGCGGGGGCGACGAGGTGGCGGTGACGGCATCACTACATCATCACCGACATCGTCATCAACATCATCATTAGTATCGTCATCATCATCAACGTCATCACTACATCCTCATCAACATCGTCATCATCAACATCATCAACATCATCACTACATTCTCATCAACATCGTCAACATCATCATCATTAGTATCATCATCATCAACATCATCACTACATCCTCACCGACATCGTCATCATCATTAGTATCATCATCATCAACATCATCATCATTAGTAACATCATCATCAACGTCATCACTACATCCTCATCAACATCGTCATCATCAACATCATCAACATCATCACTACATCCTCATCAACATCGTCATCGTCAACATCATCATCATTAGTATCATCATCAACATCATCACTACATCCTCACCGACATCGTCATCATCATTAGTATCATCATCATCAACATCATCATTAGTAACATCATCATCAACGTCACCACTACATCCTCACCGACATCAACATCATCATCAACATCACCATCATCATCACTACATCCTCAACGACATCAACATCGTCATCGTCAACATCATCATTAGTATCATCAACATCATCACTACATCCTCACCGACATCAACATCGTCAACATCATCATCATTAGTATCATCATCATCAACATCATCACTACATCCTCACCGACATCAACATCATCACTACATCCTCACCGACATCAACATCATCATCATCATTAGTATCATCACTACATCCTCACCGACATCGTCATCATCATCATTAGTATCATCACTACATCTTCACCGACATCATCATCATCAACATCATCACTACATCCTCACCGACATCGTCATCAACATCATCATCATTAGTATCATCAACATCATCATCATTAGTATCATCATCATCAACGTCATCACTACATCCTCACCGACATCATCATCATCATTAGTATCATCATCATCAACATCATCACTACATCCTCACCGACATCACCATCAGCATCAACATTAGTATCATCATCATCATCACTACATCCTCACCGACATCACCATCAGCATCATTAGTATCATCATCATCATCAACATCATTACTACATCCTCACCGACATCACCATCAGCATCATCATTAGTATCAACATCATCAACATCCCCACCGACATCACCATCATCATCATCACTACATCCTCACCGACATCACCATCATCATTAGTATCATCATCATCATCACTACATCCTCACCGACATCACCATCATCATCATCATTAGTATCATCATCAACATCATCACTACATCCTCACCGACATCACCATCATCATCAACATCATCACTACATCCTCACCGACATCGTCATCATCATCATTAGTATCATCACTATATCCTCACCGACATCACCATCATCGTCATCATCATCATTAGTATCATCATCATCATCAACATCATCACTACATCCTCACCGACATCATCATCATTGGTATCATCATCATCAACGTCATCACTACATCCTCACCGACATCACCATCATCATCACCATCATCATTAGTATTATCATCATCAACATCATCACTACATCCTCACCGACATCACCATCATCATCATCATTAGTATCATCAACATCATCACTACATCCACACCGACATCACCATCATCATCAACATCATCATCAAAGTCATCACTACATCCTCACCGACATCACCATCATCATCATTAGTATCATCATCATCAACGTCATCACTACATCCTCACCGACATCAGCATCATCAGCATCATCAACATCAGCTACATGATCAACAACATCAATATCATCAACATCATCATCAACAGCAGCTACATCATCAGCATCAACATCATCACTATCATCATCATAATCAACAACATCATCAACATCACCATCACTATCATCAGCATCAACATCATCATCACTATCATCAGCATCAATATCATAAATATCAGCAACATCATCAGCATCAACATCATCACTATCATCAACATCATCAACATCATCAGCAACATCATCAACATCATCATCATCAGCAACATCAACATCATCATCATCAACATCATCATCAGCATCATCAACATCATCAACATCATCACTATCAACATCATCATCAACATCATCATCATCAGCATCAACAACATCATCATCATCATCAACATCATCATCAACATCATCAACAACATCATCATCATCATCACCAACATCATCAGTATAATCATCATCAGCAGCATCATCACACAAGGAGGCACCTGCAGTCTCTTTTAGTTGCTCGAGTCTCTGGTTAGTGTGACGTCATCACCACCCCCATCACCCCCATCACCCCCATCACCATCTTCAACACTGACAACATCAACATCACAATAACATCATCATCAATACCATCACCATCACCCCCATCACCATCTTCAACACTGACAACATCAACATCACAATTACATCACCATCAATACCATCACCATCACCCCCATCACCATCTTCAACACTGACAACATCACAATTACAACATCATCAATACCATCACCATCACCATCACCCCCATCACCATCTTCAACACTGACAACATCAACATCACAATTACAACATCATCAATACCATCACCATCACCCCCATCACCATCTTCAACACTGACAACATCACAATAACATCATCATCAATACCATCACCATCACCCCCATCACCATCTTCAACACTGACAACATCAACATCACAATAACATCATCATCAATACCATCACCATCACCTCCATCACCATCTTCAACACTGACAACATCAACATCACAATAACATCATCATCAATACCATCACCATCACCCCCATCACCATCTTCATCACTGACAACATCACAATTACATCATCAGCAATACCATCACCATCACCCCCATCACCATCTTCAACACTGACAACATCAAAATCAAACATCATCATCAATACCATCACCATCACCCCCATCACCATCTTCAACACTGACAACATCAACATCACAATAACATCATCATCAATACCATCACCATCACCTCCATCACCATCTTCAACACTGACAACATCAACATCACAATAACATCATCAGCAATACCATCACCATCACCCCCATCACCATCTTCAACACTGACAACATCAACATCAAACATCATCATCAATACCATCACCATCACCATCTTCAACACTGACAACATCAACATCACAATTACATCATCATCAATACCATCACCATCACCATCACCCCCATCACCATCTTCAACACTGACAACATCAACATCACAATTACAACATCAGCAATACCATCACCATCACCCCCATCACCATCTTCAACACTGACAACATCAACATCACAATTACAACATCATCAATACCATCACCATCACCCCCATCACCATCTTCAACACTGACAACATCAACATCACAATAACATCATCATCAATACCATCACCATCACCCCCATCACCATCTTCAACACTGACAATATCAACATCACAATAACATCATCATCAATACCATCACCATCACCACCATCACCATCTTCAACACTGACAACATCAACATCACAATAACATCAATACCATCACCATCACCCCCATCACCATCTTCAACACTGACAACATCAACATCACAATAACATCAATACCATCATCCCCATCACCATCTTCAACACTGACAACATCAACATCACAATAACATCATCAATACCATCACCATCACCCCCATCACCATCTTCAACACTGACAACATCAACATCACAATAACATCATCATCAATACCATCACCTCCATCACCATCTTCAACACTGACAACATCAACATCACAATAACATCATCAGCAATACCATCACCATCACCCCCATCACCATCTTCAACACTGACAACATCAACATCACAATAACATCATCATCAATACCATCACCATCACCCCCATCACCATCTTCAACACTGACAACATCAACATCACAATTACATCATCATCAATACCATCACCATCACCCCCATCACCATCTTCAACACTGACAACATCAACATCACAATTACAACATCATCAACACCATCACCATCACCCCCATCACCATCTTCAACACTGACAACATCAACATCACAATTACATCATCAATACCATCACCATCACCCCATCACCATCTTCAACACTGACAACATCAACATCACAATTACAACATCAGCAATACCATCACCATCACCCCCATCACCATCTTCAACACTGACAACATCAACATCACAATAACATCATCATCAATACCATCACCATCACCCCCATCACCATCTTCAACACTGACAATATCAACATCACAATAACATCATCATCAATACCATCACCATCACCACCATCACCATCTTCAACACTGACAACATCAACATCACAATAACATCAATACCATCACCATCACCCCCCATCACCATCTTCAACACTGACAACATCAACATCACAATAACATCAATACCATCATCCCCATCACCATCTTCAACACTGACAACATCAACATCACAATAACATCATCATCAATACCATCACCATCACCCCCATCACCATCTTCAACACTGACAACATCAACATCACAATAACATCATCATCAATACCATCACCATCACCCCCATCACCATCTTCAACACTAACAACATCAACATCACAATTACATCATCATCAATACCATCACCATCACCCCCATCACCATCTTCAACACTGACAACATCAACATCACAATTACAACATCATCAATACCATCACCCCCATCACCATCTTCAACACTGACAACATCAACATCACAATAACATCATCATCAATACCATCACCATCACCCCCATCACCATCTTCAACACTGACAACATCAACATCACAATAACATCATCAATACCATCACCATCACCCCCATCACCATCTTCAACACTGACAACATCACAATTACATCATCATCAATACCATCACCATCACCCCCATCACCATCTTCATCACTGACAACATCAACATCAACAATAACATCATCACCATCACCATCACCCCCATCACCATCTTCAACACTGACAACTTCAACATCACAATTATAACATCATCAATACCATCACCATCACCCCCCATCACCATCTTCATCACTGACAACATCAACATCACAATTACAACATCATCAACACCATCACCATCACCCCCATCACCATCTTCAACACTGACAACATCAACATCACAATAACATCAATACCATCACCATCACCCCCATCACCATCTTCAACACTGACAACATCACAATTACAACATCATCAATACCATCACCATCATCATCACCCCCATCACCATCTTCAACACTGACAACATCAACAACACAATTACAACATCATCAATACCATCACCATCACCCCCATCACCATCTTCAACACTGACAACATCAACAGCACAATTACAACATCATCAATACCATCACCATCACCCCCATCACCATCTTCAACACTGACAACATACAATAACATCATCAATACCATCACCATCATCATCACCCCCATCACCATCTTCAACACTGACATCAACATCACAATAACATCATCATCAATACCATCACCATCACCCCCATCACCATCTTCAACACTGACAACATCAACATCACAATTACATCATCATCAATACCATCACCATCACCCCCATCACCATCTTCAACACTGACATCAACATCACCAATTAACATCATCATCAATACCATCACCATCACCCCCATCACCATCTTCAACACTGACAACATCAACATCACAATAACAACATCATCAATACCATCACCATCACCCCCATCACCATCTTCAACACTGACAACATCAACATCACAATAACATCATCATCAATACCATCACCATCACCCCCATCACCATCTTCAACACTGACATCATCAACATCACAATAACATCATCATCAATACCATCACCATCACCCCCATCACCATCTTCAACACTGGCAACATCAACATCACAATTACATCAATACCATCACCATCACCTCCACCACCAAAACCACCCCATCATCACCCCCACCACCACCACATCACCACCATCACCACCCCCTCACCATCACCACCATCACCACCATCATCAACACCACCACAACTATCACCACAACTATCACCACATCACCACCACCATCACCACCCCCATCACCACCACCATCACCACCACCATCACCACCACCACCATCACCACCCCCATCACCACCACCATCACCACCACCCCCATCACCCCCTCACCACCATCACCACCACCACCATCACCACCCCCTCACCACCATCACCACCACCCCCTCACCACCATCACCACCACCACCATCACCACCCCCTCACCACCATCACCACCACCACATCACCACCATCACCACCATCACCCCCACCACCCCATCACCACCACCACCATCACCACCACCCCCTCACCATCACCACCCCCTCACCATCACCACCATCACCCCCTCACCACCATCACCACCATCACCCCATCACCACCACCATCACCACCCCCATCACCCCCCTCACCTATCTTCTTGACTTCCAACTCAAGAGACGCGGACTTGGATGCCTGAGGGAAGCCGTCTTACCGCACTACTTTTTTGTTATTTTTTAACCACATTTAAAAAAAAACCGCGCGCCATCGGTGCCGAGCTGAACGAATTAATGCCGAGGTTTCGGGGGAACGACAAACGAACGAACGAACGAATTCACAGAACGAAAACAGCCCGGATTATTTTTTTCTCGGACCGATACACGGTCGGAGCCGCGAGAGATAGCGAGGCGGCGGAGGCGGTGAAGCGGCCTTCCCGCCAAAGCCGATTCGCTCGCTCGCGCCGCCGCGGAGGGATACTCGCAACGTGTCCTCCTCGTAACCGAGGTGGGGGTAGGGAGGGGTTAGGAGGTGCGGGGAGGGGGGAGGAGTTGGAGGGGTTAGGGGGAGGAGTTGGGGGTTAGGGGGAGGGGTTAGGAGGTGCGGGGGGAGGAGTTGGGGGGTTAGGGGGAGGAGTTGGGGTTAGGGGTTTGGGGGGTAAGGGGGAGGGGTTTGGGGGGTAAGGGGGAGGGGTTTGGGGGGTTAGGGGGAGGGGTTTGGGGGGTTAGGGGGAGGGGTAAGGGGGGGGTTAGAGGGAGGGGTTTGGGGGGTTGGGGGGAGGGGTTTGGGGGGTTGGGGGGAGGGGTTTGGGGGTTAGGGGGAGGGGTTTGGGGGGTTAGGGGGAGGAGTTGGGGGTTAGGGGGAGGGGTAAGGAGGTGCGGGGGGGGGAGGAGTGGGGGGTTAGGGGGGGAGGGGTGAGGAATTTGGGGTGGGGGGGAGGGGTTGGGGGGAGGGGTTGGGGGGTTAGGGGGAGGGTTTGGGGGGGTTAGGGGGAGGGTTTGGGGGGTAAGGGGGAGGGGTTTGGGGGTTAGGGGGAGGAGTTTGGGGGGTTCGGGGGAGGGGTTTGGGGGGTTAGGGGGAGGGGTTTGGGGGGTTAGGGGGAGGAGTTTGGGGGTTAGGGGGAGGGGTAAGGAGGTGCGGGGGGGGGAGGAGTTGGGGGGGTTAGGGGGAGGGGTGAGGAATTTGGGGTGGGGGGAGGGGTTGGGGGGGGGAGGGGTTAGGGGGGTTAGGGGGAGGGGTTTGGGGGGGTTAGGGGAGGGTTTGTGGGGTAAGGGGGAGGGGTTTGGGGGTTAGGGGAGGAGTTTGGGGGGTTCGGGGAGGGTTTGGGGGTTAGGGGGAGGGGTTTGGGGGGTTGGGGGGAGGGTTTGGGGGGGTTGGGGGGTGGGGGTTTTTTTTAATTTGTTAGTTGTAGTTTTTTTTTTAACTTTTTCTGGGATGAGGGTTGGGGGGTTAGGGGGAGGGGTTTGGGGGGTTAGGGGGAGGGGTTTTTTCTTTTAAAGGGGAGGGTTGAGGGGTTAGGGGGAGGGGGGGGTTAGGGGGTGGAGGAGGCGGGGATCTGTTCTTGCTGAGGGGAAGGGTTGCTCGCTCGCTGATTGGCCGCCGCGTGCCACGTGCGCGCGGGTCCGACGTCACGCCTCTGTTGGCTAAGCCAATGGGGTTGCGTCGCGTTGACGCCTTTCGCTGAGGGCCGCGCACCACGTGACCGGCTGGGTTCTCACATTATAATAAATGTTAAATTGAAAATAATAAATTGAGAATTTTATTGTTTTATATTTTTATTGTTTCCCTTCTACGGGGTGGTCACTTTACTGAAAGAACCAAGAATAATAATTTTACTGTTTTACAATAATTTTATTGTTTTATATTTTTATTATTTTATTGTTTCCCTTCCACGCGGTGGTGACTTTACCGAAAGAACCAAGAATAATAATTTTATTGTTTTATATTTTTATTATTTTATTGTTTCCCTTCTACGTGGTGGTGACTTTACCCAAAGAACCAAGAATAATAATTTTATTGTTTTACAATAATTTTATTGTTTTATATTTTTATTATTTTATTGTTTCCCTTCTACAAGGTGGTGACTTTACTGAAAGAACCAAGAATAATAATTTTATTGTTTTACAATAATTGTATTGTTTTATATTTTTAATATTTTATTGTTTCCCTTCTACGTGGTGGTGACTAATAAAACCGGCTGGGTGTTAAATGTCGACTTGAAGCTTTTGGTGGCTGCAGGAATTGGCTGGGTGTTAAATGTCGACTTGAAGCTTTTGGTGGCTGCAGGAATTGATAACGAAAAAATAGCAAAGAAAATTACAGAAAATAACAGAAAATAACAAAGAAAATAACAAAGAAAGTAACAAGAAAATAACATAAAATATAACAAAAAATTACAAAGAAAATAACCAAAAAATAACAGAAAATAACAAAGAAAATAAATAACAAAGAAAATAACATTCTTAGCTCTTTCGGTAAAGTCACGTTGAAGGGAAACAATAAAATAATAAAATATAAAGAAAATAACAAAGAAAATTACAAGAAAATAACAAAGTTAAGAAATAAAAAAATAACAATAAACCACGACGTCGATCGCAACAGAGGCTGTGGTCATCACGTGACTCTGACGACCTCATGAATATTAATTTATGCTGGGAGGGGTGTGGCCGACATCACGTGACATGGGGCGACCTCATGAATATTAATTAGGCTGCGGGGGGGTGTGTGATGTCCGACATCACGTGACTAGGGCGATCTCATGAATATTAATTAGGGGTTAGGCTCACTCCCCGCGTTAACATGTTGAGCGACCTCATGAACTATCGTCCGATCGGCGCGAGCTCATGAATATTAATTAGGCTCGTGTATATGTTAACGAGGCGAGGAAATGAACTTGATGAATATTAAGTAGCCTCATGAATATTAATCACTCCAGATGACGTCACCGGAGTCCGAGTAAACACGGGCCCAGAGTAAGACAGCGAGACACAGAGAGACAGAGTGGAGACACAGAGAGACAGAGTGGAGACACAGAGAGACAGAGAGGAGACACAGAGACAGAGTCGAGACACAGAGAGACAGAGAGGAGACACAGAGACAGAGTGGAGACGACATCGCCATGTCGGGAGAGGACAATGGGAGCACCAGCCTCCAGGGTGAGAGACACGGGGACACGGGGAGAGACACGGAGAGAGACACGGAGACACGGGGAGAGACACGGAGACACAGGGAGAGACACGGAGACACGGGAAGAGACACGGGGAGACATGGGGAGAGACACGGGGAGAGACACGGAGAGAGACACGGGGACACGGGGAGAGACACGGAGAGAGACACGGAGACACGGGGAGAGACACGGAGACACGGGGAGAGACACGGAGACACGGGAAGAGACACGGGGAGACATGGGGAGAGACACGGGGAGAGACACGGAGACACGGGGAGACACACGGAGACATGGGGAGAGACACGGAGACACGGAGACACGGAGACACGGGGAGAGACACGGAGAGAGACACGGGGAGAGACACGGGGAGAGACACTGAGAGAGACACGGAGACACGGGGAGAGACACGGAGAGAGACACGGAGACACGGGGAGACACACGGAGACACGGGGAGACACACGGAGAGAGATACGGAGAGAGACACAGAGACACGGGGAGAGACACGGGGAGACACACGGGGAGAGACACGGGGAGACACACGGAGACACGGGGAGAGACACGGAGAGACACACGGAGACACGGGGAGAGACACGGGGAGAGACACGGAGAGACACACGGAGAGAGACACGGGGAGACACACGGAGACACGGGGAGAGACACGGGGAGAGACACGGAGACACGGGGAGAGACACGGGGAGACACACGGGGAGAGAGACACGGGGAGAGACATACGGAGAGACACACGGGGAGAGACACGGAGACACACGGAGAGAGACACGGAGACACGGGGAGAGACACGGAGACACGGGGAGAGACACGGGGAGACACACGGAGACACACGGAGACACGGAGAGAGACACGGGGAGAGACACGGGGACACAGAGACACGGAGACACGGGGAGACATGGGGAGACACGGGGAGACATGGGGAGAGACAGAGACACGGGGACACAGAGACACGGGGAGACATGGGGAGAGACAGAGACACGGGGACACAGAGACACGGGGAGACATGGGGAGACATGGGGAGACACGGGGAGACATGGGGAGAGACACGGGGAGACAGAGACACGGGGAGACACGGGGAGACATGGGGAGACAGAGACACGGGGAGAGACACGGGGAGACATGGGGAGAGACACGGGGAGACATGGGGAGAGACACGGGGAGACATGGGGAGAGACACGGGGAGACATGGGGAGAGACACGGGGAGACATGGGGAGAGACACGGGGAGACATGGGGAGAGACACGGGGAGACAGAGACACGGGGAGACATGGGGAGAGACACGGGGAGACATGGGGAGAGACACGGGGAGACATGGGGAGAGACACGGGGAGACATGGGGAGAGACACGGGGAGACAGAGACACGGGGAGACATGGGGAGAGACACGGGGAGACATGGGGAGAGACACGGGGAGACATGGGGAGAGACACGGGGAGACAGAGACACGGGGAGACATGGGGAGAGACACGGGGAGACATGGGGAGAGACACGGGGAGACAGAGACACGGGGAGACATGGGGAGAGACACGGGGAGACATGGGGAGAGACACGGGGAGACATGGGGAGAGACACGGGGAGACAGAGACACGGGGAGACATGGGGAGAGACACGGGGAGACATGGGGAGAGACACGGGGAGACAGAGACACGGGGAGACATGGGGAGAGACACGGGGAGACATGGGGAGAGACACGGGGAGACATGGGGAGAGACACGGGGAGACAGAGACACGGGGAGACATGGGGAGAGACACGGGGAGACATGGGGAGAGACACGGGGAGACATGGGGAGAGACACGGGGAGACATGGGGAGACATGGGGAGAGACACGGGGAGACAGAGACACGGGGAGACACGGGGAGACATGGGGAGACAGAGACACGGGGAGAGACACGGGGAGACATGGGGAGACACGGGGAGACATGGGGAGAGACACGGGGAGACATGGGGAGAGACACGGGGAGAGACACGGGGAGACATGGGGAGACAGAGACACGGGGAGAGACACGGGGAGACATGGGGAGAGACACGGGGAGACATGGGGAGAGACACGGGGAGACATGGGGAGAGACACGGGGAGACATGGGGAGAGACACGGGGAGACATGGGGAGAGACACGGGGAGACATGGGGAGAGACACGGGGAGACATGGGGAGAGACACGGGGAGACAGAGACACGGGGAGACATGGGGAGAGACACGGGGAGACATGGGGAGAGACACGGGGAGACATGGGGAGAGACACGGGGAGACAGAGACACGGGGAGACATGGGGAGAGACACGGGGAGACATGGGGAGAGACACGGGGAGACATGGGGAGAGACACGGGGAGACAGAGACACGGGGAGACATGGGGAGAGACACGGGGAGACATGGGGAGAGACACGGGGAGACATGGGGAGAGACACGGGGAGACAGAGACACGGGGAGACACGGGGAGACATGGGGAGAGACACGGGGAGACAGAGACACGGGGAGACACGGGGAGACATGGGGAGAGACACGGGGAGACAGAGACACGGGGAGAGACATGGGGAGAGACACGGGGAGACATGGGGAGAGACACGGGGAGACATGGGGAGAGACACGGGGAGACATGAGGAGAGACACGGGGAGAGACGGGGGGGGGGAGACAGTAGAAAGGTCGTGTACCCAGCTATTTATAGCGTCATCATCAACACCACCACCATCGTCATCATCAACACCACCATCACCATCAACACCATCATCAACACCATCGTCATCATCAACATCATCATCATCAACAACATCATCATCATCAACAACATCGTCATCAACATCATCATCAACACCATCGTCAACATCATCAACACCATCGTCATCATCATCAACACCATCGTCAACATCATCGTCATCATCAACACCATCATCATCAACACCATCGTCAACATCATCGTCATCATCAACACCATCGTCACCATCAACATCATCATCATCAACAACATCATCAACACCATCATCATCATCAACAACATCGTCACCATCATCATCAACACCATCAACATCAACACCACCGTCATCATCATCATCAACACCATCATCATCAACACCATCATCATCATCAACACCATCATCATCAACAACATCGTCACCACCATCACCATCATCAACACCATCCTCATCATCATCAACACCATCGTCATCATCCTCACCATCATCATCAACAACATCGTCACCATCATCATCAACACCATCATCATCAACACCATCATCATCAACAACATCATCATCAACACCATCACCATCACCACCATCATCACCACTATCATCAACACCATCGTCACCATCCTCACCACCATCATCACCACCATCATCACCACCACCATCATCACCACCACCATCATCACCACCATCACCACCACCATCACCACCATCACCACCACCATCACCACCACCACCATCATCACCACCACCACCATCATCACCACCATCTACACAGACACTCATGGCGTGCTTAGTGAGTGTGAGAGTGGGTGGATGAGTGAGTTAGTGTGAGTGGATGAGTGAGTTAGTGGGTGAGTGGGTGGGTGAGTGGGTGAGTGAGTGGCTGAGTGGGTGGGTGGGTGAGTGGGTGGGTGAGTGGTTGAGTGGGTGGGTGAGTGAGTGGGTGGGTGAGTGGGTGGGTGGGTGAGTGGGTGGGTGGGTGAGTGGGTGAGCGAGTGGGTGGGTGAGTGTGAGAGTGGGTGGGTGAGTGAGTGGGTGAGTGAGTGGGTGAGTGGGTGGGTGGGTGAATGGGTGGGTGAGTGGGTGGGTGAGTGAGTGGGTGAGTGAGTGAGTGGGTGAGTGGGTGGGTGAGTGGTTGAGTGGGTGGGTGAGTGAGTGGGTGGGTGGGTGAGTGGGTGGGTGGGTGGGTGAGTGGGTGGGTGAGTGAGTGGGTGGGTGGGTGAGTGGGTGAGCGAGTGGGTGGGTGAGCGAGTGAGTGAGTGAGCGGGTGAGTGAGTGGGTGGGTGAGCGAGTGAGTGAGTGGGCGAGTGAGCGAGTGAGTGAGTGAGTGGGTGAGTGGGTGAGTGCGTGGGTGGGTGAGTGGGTGAGTGAGTGGGTGAGCGGGTGAGTGGGTGAGTGAGTGAGTGAGTGGGTGAGTGGGTGAGTGGGTGAGCGAGTGAGTGAGTGAGTGGGTGAGTGAGTGAGTGGGTGAGTGAGTGAGTGGGTGAGTGAGTGAGTGGGTGAGTGATTGGTTGTTTGCTGCTACTACTGCTGATGATGCTGACGATGCTGCTGATGATGCTGCTGATGATGCAGCTGATGATGATGCTCTGCTGATGATGCTGTTGCTGATGATGCAGCTGATGATGATGCAGTTGCTGATGATGCAGCTGATGATGATGATGCTCTGCTGATGATGATGATGATGCTGATGATGCTGCTGATGATGCTGCTGATGATGATGATGATCATGATGATGCAGATGATGATGATGATGCAGCTGGTGATGATGATGATGCTGAATGCTGATGATGATGCTGCTGCTGATGATGGTGATGATGCCGATGATGCTGAATGCTGCTGATGATGATGCAGCTGCTGATGTAGCTGCTGCTGCTGATGATGCTGCTGATGATGATGCTGATGATGCTGCAGCTAATGCTGCAGCTGATGATGATGCTCTGATGATGATGCTGATGCTTCTGCTGATGATGATGCAGCTGAGGATGATGATGATGCAGCTGATGATGATGATGCAGCTAATGATGATGATGATGCTGAATGCTGCTGATGATGCTGATGATGATGCAGCTGATGATGATGCAGCTGCTGATGATGATGATGATGCTGCTGATGATGCTGCTGCTGATGATGATGATGCTGCTGCTGATGATGATGATGATGCTGCTGCTGATGATGATGATGATGCAGCTGATGATGCTGCTGCTGATGATGCTGCTGATGATGATGCTGCTGATGATGATGCTGCTGCCGCTGATGATGCTGATGATGATGATGATGCTGCTGATGATGATGCTGCTGATGATGATGATGCTGCTGATGATGATACTGATGATGCTGCTCGTGTCAGGCTCGTGGGTGGAGCTGCAGGCAGCTACCTGCAGCTCCGCTCCTGCGAGCGCCTTCCACGGCGAGATGGAGCGAATTCTTCTCGATGCACAGCGCGAGTCGGGGGCCAGCAGCTCACGTAGCAGCAGCACACACTGTGACAGGTAGATAGTACTCACTAGTACTCACTAGTACTCACTACTAGTACTCACTAGTACTCACTAGTACTCACTCAGTCACACAGTCACTCAGTCACTCACTCACACAGTCACTCACTCACACAGTCACTCACTCACTCAGTCACTCACTCACACAGTCACTCACACAGTCACTCAGTCACTCACACAGTCACTCAGTCACTCACTCAGTCACTCACTCAGTCAGTCACTCACTCACACAGTCACTCACACAGTCACTCAGTCACTCAGCGCCTTCCACGGCGAGATGGAGCGAATTCTTCTCGATGCACAGCGCGAGTCGGGGGCCAGCAGCTCACGTAGCAGCAGCACACACTGTGACAGGTACTAGTACTCACTAGTACTCACTAGTAGTACTCACTAGTACTCACTAGTACTCAGTAGTAGTACTCACTCAGTCACACAGTCACTCAGTCACTCACTCACACAGTCACTCACTCACTCACACAGTCACTCACTCACACAGTCACTCACTCACTCACACAGTCACTCACTCACACAGTCACTCACTCACACAGTCACTCACTCACACAGTCACTCACTCACTCAGCGCCTTCCACGGCGAGATGGAGCGAATTCTTCTCGATGCACAGCGCGAGTCGGGGGCCAGCAGCTCACGTAGCAGCAGCACACACTGTGACAGGTAGATAACAACCACTCACACAGTCACTCAGTCACTCACTCAGTCACTCACTCACACAGTCACTCACACACTCACACAGTCACTCACTCACACAGTCACTCACTCACTCACTCAGTCACTCAGTCACTCACACAGTCACTCACTCACACAGTCACTCACACACTCACACAGTCACTCACTCACTCAGTCACTCACTCACACAGTCACTCAGTCACTCAGCGCCTTCCACGGCGAGATGGAGCGAATTCTTCTCGATGCACAGCGCGAGTCGGGGGCCAGCAGCTCACGTAGCAGCAGCACACACTGTGACAGGTAGATAGTACTCACTAGTACTCACTCAGTCACTCACACAGTCACTCACACAGTCACTCACACAGTCACTCACTCAGTCACTCACTCACTCACTCACACAGTCACTCACACACTCACACAGTCACTCACTCACACAGTCACTCACTCACTCACTCAGTCACTCAGTCACTCACACAGTCACTCACTCACACAGTCACTCACACACTCACACAGTCACTCACTCACTCAGTCACTCACTCACACAGTCACTCAGTCACTCAGCGCCTTCCACGGCGAGATGGAGCGAATTCTTCTCGATGCACAGCGCGAGTCGGGGGCCAGCAGCTCACGTAGCAGCAGCACACACTGTGACAGGTAGATAGTACTCACTAGTACTCACTCAGTCACTCACACAGTCACTCACACAGTCACTCACACAGTCACTCACTCAGTCACTCACTCACTCACTCACACAGTCACTCACACACTCACACAGTCACTCACTCACACAGTCACTCACTCACTCACTCAGTCACTCAGTCACTCACACAGTCACTCACTCACACAGTCACTCACACACTCACACAGTCACTCACTCACTCAGTCACTCACTCACACAGTCACTCAGTCACTCAGCGCCTTCCACGGCGAGATGGAGCGAATTCTTCTCGATGCACAGCGCGAGTCGGGGGCCAGCAGCTCACGTAGCAGCAGCACACACTGTGACAGGTAGATAACAACCACTCAGTCACTCAGTCAACCAGTCACTCACTCACTCACACAGTCACTCACTCACACAGTCACTCACTCACACAGTCACTCACTCACACAGTCACTCACTCACACAGTCACTCACTCACACAGTCACTCACTCACACAGTCACTCACTCACACAGTCACTCACACAGTCACTCACTCACACAGTCACTCACACAGTCACTCAGTCAACCAGTCAACCAGTCACTCACTCACTCACACAGTCACTCACTCACACAGTCACTCACTCACTCACACAGTCACTCACTCACACAGTCACTCACTCACACAGTCACTCACTCACACAGTCACTCACTCACTCAGCGCCTTCCACGGCGAGATGGAGCGAATTCTTCTCGATGCACAGCGCGAGTCTGGGGCCAGCAGCTCACGTAGCAGCAGCACACACTGTGACAGGTAGATAGTACTCACTACTAGTACTCACTAGTACTCACTAGTACTCACTAGTAGTACTCACTAGTACTCAGTAGTAGTACTCACTAGTACTCACTACTAGTACTCACTAGTAGTGAGTACTAGTAGTACTCACTAGTACTCACTAGTACTCACTAGTAGTACTCACTAGTACTCACTAGTACTCACTCAGTCACTCACTAGTACTCACTAGTAGTACTCACTCAGTCACTCACCCAGCCACTCACTCACTCAGCCACTCACTCACTCAGTCACTCACTCACTCAGCAACTCACTCACTAAGTCAACCACTCACTGTTGTTGATGATATTAATGATGTTGTTGATTATTGATGATGTTGATAATCTTGATGACGTTGTTGATAATGTTGTTGATAATGTTGTTGTTGATGTGGATGTTGTTGATGTTGTTGATGTTGATGTTGTTGATGTTGATGTTGTTGTTGTTGATGTTGTTGATGTTGATGTTGATGATGTTGATGTTGTTGATGTTGTTGTTGATGTTGTTGTTGATGTTGTTGTTGATGTTGTTGTTGATGTTGTTGATGTTGTTGATGATGATGTTGTTGATGATGTTGTTGTTGATGTTGTTGATGATGATGTTGTTGATGATGTTGTTGTTGATGTTGTTGTTGTTGATGTTGTTGTTGTTGTTGATGTTGTTGTTGATGTTGTTGATGTTGTTGATGATGATGTTGTTGATGATGTTGTTGATGTTGTTGTTGATGTTGTTGTTTATTATGTTGTTGATGTTGTTGTTGTTTATTATGTTGTTGTTGTTGATGTTGTTGATGTTGTTGATGTTGTTGATGTTGTTTATGATGATGTTGTTGTTGATGATGATGTTGTTGTTGATGATGATGTTGTTGATGTTGATGTTGTTGTTGATGTTGTTGTTGATGATGATGTTGTTGATGATGATGATGTTGTTGATGATGATGTTGTTGTTGATGATGATGTTGTTGATGTTGATGTTGTTGTTGATGTTGATGTTGTTGATGTTGATTTTGTTGTTGATGTTGTTTATTATGTTGTTGTTGATGTTGTTGTTTATGTTGTTGTTGATGATGTTGTTCGTGTTGTTGATGTTGTTGATGTTGTTGTTGATGATGTTGTTGTTTATGTTGTTGTTGATGATGTTGTTCGTGTTGTTGATGTTGTTGATGTTGTTGTTGATGATGATGTTGATGTTGTTGTTTATTATGTTGTTGTTTATGTTGTTGTTGATGATGTTGTTGATGTTGTTTTGTTGTTGATGTTGATGTTGTTGTTGTTTATTATGTTGTTGTTGTTGATGTTGTTGTTGTTTATTATGTTGTTGATGTTGTTGTTGCAGTCCTCCGTTAGTTCCGAGTCCACGAGGAGGCCTGGTGACTGAGACAGACGCTGACAAATCCAGCAACCAGGTGACTCCGTCTCTCTCTCTCTGTCTGTCTCTGTGTCTGTGTGTCTCTGTGTGTCTCTGTCTCTCTGTCTCTGTCTCTCTGTCTCCCTCTGTGTCTCTCTCTGTCTCTGTCTCCCTCTGTGTCTCTGTGTCTCCCTCTGTGTCTCTGTGTGTCTCTGTGTCTCTGTGTCTCTGTCTCCCTCTGTCTCTCTGTCTCTGTGTGTCTCTGTGTGTCTCTGGCTCCCTCTGTGTCTCTGTGTCTCTGTGTCTCTGTGTGTTTCTGTGTCTCTGTGTCTCTGTCTCCCTCTCTGTCTCTCTGTCTCTGTGTGTCTCTGTGTGTCTCTGTCTCCCTCTGTGTCTCTGTGTCTCTGTCTCTGTCTCCCTCTGTCTCTGTGTCTCTGTGTGTCTGTCTGTCTCCCTCTGTCTTTGTCTCTCTGTGTCTCTCTCTGTGTCTCTGTCTGTCTCTGTGTGTCTCTGTCTGTGTGTCTGTCTCTGTGTGTCTCTGTGTCTCCCTCTGTCTCTGTGTCTCTCTGTCTCTGTGTGTCTCTGTGTGTCTCTGTCTCCCTCTGTCTCCCTCTGTCTCTGTGTGTGTCTGTGTGTGTCTCTGTCTCTGTGTGTCTCTGTGTCTCTCTCTGTCTCTGTGTGAGTCTGTGTGGCTCTGTCTCTGTGTGTCTCTGTGTCTCTCTCTGTCTCTGTGTGTGTCTGTGTGTGTCTCTGTCTCTGTGACTCTGTGTCTCTTTCTGTCTCTCTCTGTCTCTGTGTCTCTGTGTCTCTTTCTGTCTCTCTCTGTCTCTGTGTGTCTCTGTGCTTGTCTGTGTGGCTCTGTGTGTGTCTGTGTGACTCTCTCTGTCTCTGTGTCTCTCTGTCTCTGTCTGTTTCTGTGTGTCTCTCTGTCTCTGTGTGTGTCTCTGTCTCTGTCTGTCTCTGTGTCTCTTTGTGTCTCTCTGTGTCTCTCTGTGTCTCTCTCTGTCTCTGTGTGTGTCTCTGTCTCTCTCTGTCTCTGTGTGTGTGTTTCTGTCTCTGTCTGTCTCTGTGTGTCTCCCTCTGTCTCTGTCTCTATGTCTCTCTGTCTCCCTCTGTCTCTGTGTCTCTCTATGTGTCTCTGTGTGTCTCTGTGTGTCTGTGTCTCTGTGTCTCTCTCTGTCTCTCTGTGTCTCTATGTCTGTGTCTCTGTGTGTCTCTGTGTGTCTCTGTGTCTCTCTGTGTCTCTGTGTGTCTCTGTGTCTCTCTCTGTCTCTGTGTGTCTCTGTGTCTCTATGTCTGTGTCTCTGTGTGTCTCTGTGTGTCTCTCTGTGTCTCTGTGTCTCTCTCTGTCTCTGTGTGTCTCTATGTGTGTCTCTGTGTGTCTCTGTGTCTCTGTCTGTGTCTCTGTGTGTCTCTGTGTCTCTATGTCTGTGTCTCTGTGTGTCTTTGTGTATCTCTGTGTGTGTCTCTGTGTGTCTCTGTGTGTCTCTGTCTCTCTCTCTGTGTCTCTTCTAGATTTGTATGGGGTTTCTTGAGTTTGTTTAGATTGTTAGTAATCTTTATTTATTAATATTTTAGTTTCCTTCCGTTTTGTAGGTTTTATTTTTTTTTGTAGTTTTCTTTGATTTTAATTTCTTTTTACTTTTGTAGTTTTAATTTTCTAAAAAATAAATTAACTTTTAGTTTTTTTTGTTTTGTGGTTTACTTTTATTTTTTGTAGCTTTTTAGTTTTTATTATTGTTAAAAAAATATTTGTTTTATTTTTCGTTTTTTAGTTTTCTTTATTTTAGTTTTTCTTTAGTGTTTGTAAGTTTTTTTTTAACGCTTAGATTTTTTTATTCAAATTTTAATTTTCTTTTGTTTTTCCCTTGTGGGTTTGTGTTCGTTAATTTTTAGTTTTTCCGTTCTTTTTAGATTTTTTTTTAGTTTGATTTCTTTTTTCTGGTTTCCTTTTAAGTTTTCTGTATTTTTAGTTTTTTTAAGTTTTCTGTATTTTTAGTTTTCTCTTTAAGTTTTCTGTATTTTTAGTTTTCTTTTTAAGTTTTCTGTATTTTTAGTTTTTTTTTAAGTTTTCTGTATTTTTAGTTTTTTTAAGTTTTCTGTATTTTTAGTTTTCTTTTTAAGTTGTCTGTATTTGTAGTTTTCTTTTTAAGTTTTCTGTATTTTTAGTTATTTTTTAAATAGTTTTTTAGTGTTTAGTAGTTTATTTATGGTTTTTATAATTTATATTGTCATTGTTTTTAGTTTATAGTTTAATTTTTTAGTTATTTTTAGTTTTATTTATTAAATAGTTTTTTTGTGTTTAGTAGTTTATTTATTGTTTTTATAATTTATATTGTCATTGTTTTTAGTTTATAGTTTTATTTTTTAGTTATTTTTAGTTTTATTTATTAAATAGATTTTTTGTGTTTAGTAGTTTATTTATTGTTTTTATAATTTATATTGTCATTGTTTTTAGTTTATAGTTTTATTTTTTAGTTATTTTTAGTTTTATTTATTAAATAGATTTTTTGTGTTTAGTAGTTTATTTATTGTTTTTATAATTTATATTGTCATTGTTTTTAGTTTATAGTTTTATTTTTTAGTTATTTTTAGTTTTATTTATTAAATAGTTTTTTTGTGTTTAGTAGTTTATTTATCGTTTTTATAATTTCTGTTGTCATTGTTTTCAGTTTATAGTTTTATATTTTAGTTATTTTTAGTTTTATTTATTAAATAGTTTTTTTGTGTTTAGTAGTTTATTTATCGTTTTTATAATTGATATTGTCATTGTTTTTAGTTTATAGTTTTATTTTTTAGTTATTTTTAGTTTTATTTATTAAATAGTTTTTTTTGTGTTTAGTAGTTTATTTATAGTTTTTATAATTTATATTGTCATTGTTTTTAGTTTATAGTTTTATTTTTTAGTTATTTTTAGTTTTATTTATTAACTATTTTTTTGTGTTTAGTAGTTTATTGTTTTTATAATTTATATTGTCATTGTTTTTAGTTTATAGTTTTATTTTTTAGTTATTTTTAGTTTTATTTATTAAATAGTTTGTTTGTGTTTAGTAGTTTATCGTTTTTATAATTTCTGTTGTCATCTTTTTTTAGTTTATAGTTTTTTTTTGTTATTTTTAGTTTTATTTTTTAGTTTTTTTGTGTTTAGTAGTTTATTTGACGTTTTTATAATTTATATTGTCATTGTTTTAGTTTATAGTTTTATTTTTTAGTTATTTTTAGTTTTATTTATTAATTAGTTTTTTTGTGTTTAGTAGTTTATTTATTGTTTTTATAATTTCTGTTGTCATTGTTTTTAGTTTATAGTTTAATTTTTTAGTTATTTTTAGTTTTATTTATCAACTAGTTTTTTTGTGTTTAGTAGTTTATTTATCGTTTTTATAATTTATATTGTCAGTTTTTAGTTTATAGTTTTATTTTTTAGTTATTTTTAGTTTTATTTAATAAATAGTTTTTTTGTGTTTAGTAGTTTATTTGTAGTTTTTATAATTTATATTGTCATTGTTTTTAGTTTATAGTTTTATTTTTTAGTTATTTTTAGTTTTATTTATTAAATAGTTTTTTTGTGTTTAGTAGTTTATTTATTGTTTTTATTATTTATATTGTCATTGTTTTTAGTTTATAGTTTTATTTTGTAGTTATTTTTAGTTTTATTTATTAAATAGTTTTTTGTGTTTAGTAGTTTATTTATAGTTTTTATAATTTATATTGTCATTGTTTTTAGTTTATAGTTTTATTTTTTAGTTATTTTTAGTTTTATTTATTAAATAGTTTGTTGGTGTTTAGTAGTTTATTTGTTGTTTTTATTATTTATATTGTCATTGTTTTTAGTTTATAGTTTTATTTTTTAGTTATTTTTAGTTTTATTTATTAAATAGTTTTTTGTGTTTAGTAGTTTATTTATTGTTTTTATAATTTCTGTTGTCATTGTTTTTAGTTTATAGTTTTATTTTTTAGTTATTTTTAGTTTTATTTATTAAATAGTTTTTTTGTGTTTAGTAGTTTATTTATTGTTTTTATAATTTCTGTTGTCATTGTTTTTAGTTTATAGTTTTATTTTGTAGTTATTTTTAGTTTTATTTATTAAATAGTTTTTTTGTGTTTAGTAGTTTATTTGTTGTTTTTATAATTTATATTGTCATTGTTTTTAGTTTATAGTTTTATTTTTTAGTTATTTTTAGTTTTATTTATTAAATAGGTTTTTTTGTGTTTAGTAGTTTATTTATTGTTTTTATAATTTATATTGTCATTGTTTTTAGTTTATAGTTTTATTTTTTAGTTATTTTTAGTTTTATTTAATAAATAGTTTTTTTGTGTTTAGTAGTTTATTTATTGTTTTTATAATTTATATTGTCATTGTTTTTAGTTTATAGTTTTATTTTTTAGTTATTTTTAGTTTTATTTATTAAAAAGTTTTTTTGTGTTTAGTAGTTTATTTATTGGTTTTATTATTTATATTGTCATTGTTTTTAGTTTATAGTTTTATTTTTTAGTTATTTTTAGTTTTATTTATTAACTAGTTTTTTTGTGTTTAGTAGTTTATTTATTGGTTTTATTATTTATATTGTCATTGTTTTTAGTTTATAGTTTTATTTTTTAGTTATTTTTAGTTTTATTTAATAAATAGTTTTTTTGTGTTTAGTAGTTTATTTGTTGTTTTTATAATTTATATTGTCATTGTTTTTAGTTTATAGTTTTATTTTTTAGTTATTTTTAGTTTTATTTATTAAATAGTTTGTTTGTGTTTAGTAGTTTATTTATTGTTTTTATAATTTATATTGTCATTGTTTTTAGTTTATAGTTTTATTTTTTAGTTATTTTTAGTTTTATTTATTAAATAGTTTGTTTGTGTTTAGTAGTTTATTTATTGTTTTTATAATTTATATTGTCATTGTTTTTAGTTTATAGTTTTATTTTTTAGTTATTTTTAGTTTTATTTATTAAATAGTTTGTTTGTGTTTAGTAGTTTATTTATTGTTTTTATAATTTATATTGTCATTGTTTTTAGTTTATAGTTTTATTTTTTAGTTATTTTTAGTTTTCTTAATTTTTAGTTTTGTGGTGGAAGTGTTTTTTAGTTTTTATTTGCTTTGAAATTTTTTTTCGTTTCCCTCTTAGTTTTTTCGTTGTTTTTGTAGTCTTCTTTAAATTTTGTTTTAGTTATTTTAATATTTGTAATTTTCCTAATTTCTTTTGACTCGTAGTTTTTTGTTGTTGTGTTTTCTAGTTTATTTTTTAGTTTCCTTATTTCTTGTGGTTAAAAAAAATAATTAGTTTTCTCCTTCTTTAGTTTTCTTCGTTTAATTTTTTGTTTGGTATTTTTCATCTTTTTATTTTTTTTGTTCAGGTTTTGTTTATCTTTATTTTTCATTAATTTTTTTAAAACGTTTTTTGTTTTCGTAATTTTTTTAGATTTTTTTTTTAGATTTTTTTGTTTTATTTGTAGTTATTTTAATTGTTTCGGCATCTCTCTCTCTCTCACTCACTCTCATAGTTTCCATAGTTTTCATAGTTTCATTTGTGTTGGTATAGCCCCTGTGAGCCATTCGGCTCTTGAATCGGGTACAACTGCAACAAACATAAAACTAAAAACACGAACAAGACAACATCTTAAAGTGATATTCTTAGTTCTTTCGGTAAAGTCACCACGTTGAAGGGAAACAACAAAATAATAAAAATATATTTTATTATTTTGTTGTGAATTACTGCAGTCACGAAAGCTGTAAATCAAAATCTTAAAGTGACTTTGTGTGTGACTGTGCAAAACGGAAAATCCATGGAAAAAAAACAACATCAAAATATTCCTGAAATATATATAAAATATATTTAATAAAATATATTTTATTATTTTGTTGTGAATTACTGCAGTCACGAAAGCTGTAAATCAAAATCTTAAAGTGACTTTGTGTGTGACTGTGCAAAACGGAAAATCCATGGAAAAAAACAACATCAAAATATTCCTGAAATATATATAAAATATATTTAATAAAATATATTTTATTATTTTGTTGTGAATTACTGCAGTCACGAAAGCTGTAAATCAAAATCTTAAAGTGACTTTGCGTGACTGTGCAAAACAGAAAATCCAGGAAAAAAAACAACATCAAAATATTCCTGAAATATATATAAAATATATTTTATTATTTTGTGAGTTACTGCAGTCACGAAAGCTGTAAATCAAAATCTTAAAGTGACTTTGTGTGTGACTGTGCAAAACGGAAAATCCATGGAAAAAAAACAACATCAAAATATTCCTGAAATTGCACCGTACAACCACCAACGCTGTGTGGTGCAAAAATCCCAGTGGGATGCAAAGTCAAACAACAACCACAACAACCACAACAACCACAAGACAACTTTAGATTAAGGCCATCAGCCTAACTCCGTACTACAATCAACAAAAAACATGGCCAAAACCAAAAAAACGTTTTCAAAAATCACCAAAAGAAAAGCCATAAATGCAATGTAACAGTGATCATTAACAATAAACTACGTAAATAAATTACAACACCAAAATCTAGAGCCATATTTTAAGCCACTGTGTCTGTCCCCAGTCGGATGAGGACCGTGTGGAACGGTCTGCGGAGATGGAGGCTCTGCTGAAGAAAAACCCCGAGTGGATCTGGGACTGGTCCAGCCGCCCAGAAAATGCCCCACGCAAGTAGGAAGAGACACGGAGAGAGACACACGGAGAGACACACACATAGACACACACAGAGACACACACAGAGACACACAGAGACACACAGAGACACACACAGAGACACACAGAGAGACACAGAGAGAGACACAGAGAGAGACACAGAGACACACAGAGACACACAGAGAGACACAGAGAGACACAGAGACACGCAGAGACACGCAGAGACACACAGAGACACACAGAGAGACACAGAGACAGAGAGAGACACACAGAGACACACACAGAGACACACAGAGACACTCAGAGACACACAGAGACACACAGAGAGACACAGAGAGAGACACAGAGAGACACACAGAGACACACAGAGACACACAGAGAGACACAGAGACACGCAGAGACACACAGACACACAGAGACACACAGAGACACACAGAGACACACAGAGACACAGGGACACACAGAGACACAGAGAGACACACAGAGAGACAGAGAGACACACACAGACACACACAGACACAGAGAGACACAGAGAGACACACAGAGACATAGAGACACGCAGCGACACACAGAGACACACAGAGACACAGACACACAGAGACACAGACACACAGAGACACACAGAGACAGAGAGAGAGACACTCAGAGACACACAGAGACACACAGAGACACAGAGAGACACACAGAGACACAGACACACAGAGACACAGAGACACAGAGAGAGATACTCAGAGACACACAGAGACACAGAGAGACACTCAGAGACACAGAGAGACACACAGAGACACACAGAGAGACACAGAGAGACACAGAGAGACACAGAGAGACACACAGAGAGACATACAGAGACACGCAGAGACACACAGAGACACGCAGAGACATGCAGAGGCACACAGAGACAGAGAGACACAGAGAGACACACAGAGAGATACACAGTGACAGAGAGAGACACACACAGAGACACACAGAGACACAGAGAGAGACACACACAGAGACACAGAGAGAGACACTCAGAGACACTCAGAGACACTCAGAGACACTCAGAGACACACAGAGACACACAGAGACACAGAGAGAGAGACACTCAGAGACACACACAGACACACAGAGACACAGAGACACAGAGACACAGAGAGACAGAGAGACACACAGAGAGACAGAGACACACAGAGACACAGAGAGACAGAGAGACACACAGAGAGACAGAGAGACACAGAGACACACACAGACACAGAGAGACACAGAGAGACATAGAGACACAGAGAGACACACAGAGACACACAGAGACACACAGAGACACAGAGAGACACAGAGAGACACAGAGAGACACACAGACACACAGAGACACACAGAGACAGAGAGAGAGACACTCAGAGACACACAGAGACACAGAGACACAGACACACAGAGACACAGACACACAGAGACACATAGACACAGAGAGAGATACTCAGAGACACACAGAGACACACAGAGACACAGAGAGACACTCAGAGACACAGAGAGACACACAGAGAGACACACAGAGACACACAGAGAGACACAGAGACACACAGAGACACAGAGAGACACACAGAGAGACACACAGAGACACACACAGAGACACACAGAGACACAGAGAGACACAGAGAGACACACAGAGAGACAGAGAGACACAGAGACACACACAGACACAGAGAGACACAGAGAGACACAGAGAGACATAGAGACACAGAGAGACACACAGACACAGAGAGACACAGAGAGACACAGAGAGACATAGAGACACAGAGAGACACACAGAGACACGCAGAGGCACGCAGAGGCACACAGAGACACACAGAGACACGGAGAGACACACAGAGACACAGACACACAGAGACACATAGACACAGAGAGAGATACTCAGAGACACACAGAGACACACAGAGACACAGAGAGACACTCAGAGACACAGAGAGACACACAGAGAGATACACAGAGAGACACAGAGACACACAGAGACACAGAGAGACACACAGAGAGACACACAGAGACACACAGAGACACACAGAGACCCACAGAGACACAGAGAGACAGAGAGACACACAGAGACACAGATACAGACAGAAACACACAGAGACACAGACACACAGAGACAAAGACACACAAAGACACACAGAGACACACAGAGAAACGCAGAGAGAGACACACAGATACACACACACACACAGACACACAGAGAGACAGAGACACACAGAAACACACAGAGACACACACAGAGACACACACAGGGACACACACAGAGACACACACAGAGACACACAGAGAGACAGATACACACAAAGACACACAGAGACACACAGAGAGAGACACTGGGGAGAGAGAGACACAGAGAGAGAGAGACTCGGGGAAAGAGACACAGAGAGAGAGAAAGACACGGAGAGAGAGAAAGACACGGAGAGAGAGAGACACACGGAGAGAGAGACACGGGGAGCGAGACACGGGGAGCGAGACACGGGGAGCGAGACACGGGGAGAGGGACACGGGGAGAGAGACACACGGGGAGAGAGAGAGACACGGGGAGAGAGAGAGACACGGGGAGAGAGAGAGACACGGGGAGAGAGACACGTGGGGAGAGAGACACGTGGGGAGAAAGAGACACGGGGAGAGAGAGACACGGGGAGAGAGAGACACGGGGAGAGAGAGAGACACGGGGAGAGAGAGAGACACGGGGAGAGGGAGAGACACGGGGAGAGAGACACGTGGGGAGAGAGACACGTGGGGAGAAAGAGACACGGGGAGAGAGAGACACGGGGAGAGAGAGACACGGGGAGAGAGAGAGACACGGGGAGAGAGAGAGACACGGGGAGAGAGAGAGACACGGGGAGAGAGACACGGGGAGAGAGAGAGAGAGACACGCAGTGAGAGAGACATGGGGTGAGGGCATAGACTCACATTGAGAGAGAGAGACACGGTGAGAGAGACTCACACTGAGAGAGAGACACGGGGTGAGAGAGAGAGAGACACGGGGTGAGAGAGAGAGACACGGTGAGAGAGAAACGGGCTGAGAGACACAGTGAGAGACACGGGGTGAGAGAGAGAGACACGGGGTGAGAGAGAGACTCACACTGAGAGAGAGACTCACACTGAGAGAGAGAGACACGGGGAGAGAGACACGGGGTGAGAGACACGGGGTGAGAGACACGGTGAGAGAGACACGGGGTGAGAGACTCACGGTGAGAGACACGGGGTGAGAGACACGGGGTGAGAGACACGGTGAGAGAGACACGGGGTGAGAGACTCACGGTGAGAGACACGGGGTGAGAGACACGGGGTGAGAGACACGGTGAGAGAGACACGGGGTGAGAGACACGGGGTGAGAGACACGGGGTGAGAGACACGGTGAGAGAGACACGGGGTGAGAGACACGGGGTGAGAGACACGGGGTGAGAGACACGGGGTGAGAGACACGGGGTGAGAGACACGGGGTGAGAGACACGGGGTGAGAGACACGGGGTGAGAGACACGGGGAGAGAGACACGGGGAGAGAGACACGGGGTGAGAGACACGGGGTGAGAGGCACGGGGTGAGAGGCACGGGGTGAGAGACACGGGGTGAGAGACACGGGGTGAGACAGACACGGGGTGAGAGAGAGACACGGGGTGAGAGAGAGACACGGGGTGAGAGAGAGACACGGGGTGAGAGACAGACACAGTGAGAGAGACACAGTGAGACAGACACAGTGAGAGAGACACAGTGAGAGACAGGGGGTGAGAGACACAGTGAGACACACAGTGTGAGAGACACAGTGAGTGAGAGAGACACAGTGAGAGAGACACAGTGAGAGAGACACAGTGAGTGAGAGAGACACAGTGAGTGAGAGAGACACAGTGAGAGAGACACAGTGAGAGAGACACAGTGAGAGAGACACAGAGAGAGACACGGGGTGAGAGAGAGACACAGTGAGAGAGACACAGTGAGAGAGAGAGAGACACAGTGAGAGAGAGAGAGAGACACAGAGAGAGAGACACAGTGAGAGAGAGACACAGTGAGAGAGACACAGTGAGAGAGACACAGTGAGACAGAGACACAGTGAGAGAGAGACACAGTGAGAGAGAGACACAGTGAGAGAGACACAGTGAGAGAGACACAGTGAGAGAGACACAGTGAGAGAGACACAGTGAGAGAGAGACACAGTGAGAGAGACACAGTGAGAGAGACACAGTGAGAGAGAGACACAGTGAGAGAGACACGGTGAGAGAGACACAGTGAGAGAGACACAGTGAGAGAGACACAGTGAGAGAGAGACACAGTGAGAGAGACACGGTGAGAGAGACACAGTGAGAGAGACACGGTGAGAGAGACACAGTGAGAGAGGCACAGTGAGAGAGAGACACAGTGAGAGAGACACAGTGAGAGAGACACAGTGAGACAGACACAGTGAGAGAGAGAGACACAGTGAGAGAGACACAGTGAGAGAGACACAGTGAGACACACAGTGAGAGAGACACAGTGAGAGAGACACAGTGAGAGAGAGACACAGTGAGAGAGAGACACAGTGAGAGACACGGGGTGAGAGAGACACAGTGAGAGAGAGAGACACAGTGAGAGAGACACAGTGAGAGAGACACAGTGAGACAGACACAGTGAGAGAGACACAGTGAGAGAGACACAGTGAGAGAGAGACACAGTGAGAGAGAGACACAGTGAGAGACACGGGGTGAGAGAGAGAGAGAGACACAGTGAGAGAGACACAGTGAGAGAGACACAGTGAGAGAGACACAGTGAGAGAGAGACAGTGAGAGAGAGACACAGTGAGAGACACGGGGTGAGAGAGAGAGAGACACAGTGAGAGAGAGACACAGTGAGAGAGACACAGTGAGAGAGAGACAGTGAGAGAGAGACAGTGAGAGAGAGAGACACAGTGAGAGAGACACAGTGAGAGAGACACAGTGAGAGAGACACAGTGAGAGAGACACAGTGAGAGAGACACAGTGAGAGAGACACAGTGAGAGAGACACAGTGAGAGAGAGACACAGTGAGACAGACACAGTGAGAGAGACACAGTGAGAGAGACACAGTGAGACAGACACAGTGAGACAGACACAGTGAGAGAGAGACACAGTGAGAGAGACACAGTGAGAGAGACACGGTGAGAGAGAGAGACACGGTGAGACAGACACAGTGAGAGAGACACAGTGAGAGAGAGACACAGTGAGAGACACGGGGTGAGAGAGAGAGAGACACAGTGAGAGAGACACAGTGAGAGAGACACAGTGAGAGAGAGACACAGTGAGAGAGAGACACAGTGAGAGAGAGAGACACAGTGAGAGAGACACAGTGAGAGAGACACAGTGAGACAGACACAGTGAGAGAGACACAGTGAGAGAGACACAGTGAGAGAGACACAGTGAGAGAGAGACACAGTGAGAGAGAGACACAGTGAGAGACACGGGGTGAGAGAGAGACAGACACAGTGAGAGAGACACAGTGAGAGAGACACAGTGAGAGAGACACAGTGAGAGAGAGACACAGTGAGACAGACACAGTGAGACAGACACAGTGAGAGAGACACAGTGAGACAGACACAGTGAGACAGACACAGTGAGAGAGAGAGACACAGTGAGAGAGAGACACAGTGAGAGAGACACAGTGAGAGAGACACGGTGAGAGAGAGAGACACGGTGAGACAGACACAGTGAGAGAGACACAGTGAGAGAGAGACACAGTGAGAGACACGGGGTGAGAGAGAGAGAGACACAGTGAGAGAGACACAGTGAGAGAGACACAGTGAGAGAGACACAGTGAGAGAGAGACACAGTGAGAGAGAGACACAGTGAGAGAGACACAGTGAGAGAGAGAGACACAGTGAGAGAGAGAGACACAGTGAGAGAGAGAGACACAGTGAGAGAGAGAGACACAGTGAGAGAGAGAGACACAGTGAGAGAGACACAGTGAGAGAGACACAGTGAGAGAGACACAGTGAGAGAGACACAGTGAGAGAGACACAGTGAGAGAGACACAGTGAGTGAGACAGACACAGTGAGAGAGACACAGTGAGAGAGAGACACGGGGTGAGAGAGACACAGTGAGAGAGAGAGACACAGTGAGAGAGACACAGTGAGAGAGACACAGTGAGACAGACACAGTGAGAGAGAGAGACACAGTGAGAGAGACTCACAGTGAGAGAGACTCACAGTGAGAGAGACTCACAGTGAGAGAGACACAGTGAGAGAGACAGACACAGTGAGAGAGACAGACACAGTGAGAGAGACACAGTGAGAGAGACAGACACAGTGAGAGAGACTCACAGTGAGAGAGACACACAGTGAGAGAGACAGACACAGTGAGAGAGACAGACACAGTGAGAGAGACACAGTGAGAGAGACAGACACAGTGAGAGAGACAGACACAATGAGAGAGACAGACACAGTGAGAGAGACAGACACAGTGAGAGAGACAGACACAGTGAGAGAGACAGACACAGTGAGAGAGACTCACAGTGAGAGAGACACACAGTGAGAGAGACAGACACAGTGAGAGAGACAGACACAGTGAGAGAGACACAGTGAGAGAGACAGACACAGTGAGAGAGACAGACACAATGAGAGAGACAGACACAGTGAGAGAGACAGACACAGTGAGAGAGACAGACACAGTGAGAGAGACAGACACAGTGAGAGAGACAGACACAGTGAGAGAGACAGACACAGTGAGAGAGACAGACACAGTGAGAGAGACAGACACAGTGAGAGAGACAGACACAGTGAGAGAGACAGACACAGTGAGAGAGACAGACACAGTGAGAGAGACTCACAGTGAGAGAGACACACAGTGAGAGAGACACACAGTGAGAGAGACACACAGTGAGAGAGACAGACACAGTGAGAGAGACAGACACAGTGAGAGAGACAGACACAGTGAGAGAGACAGACACAGTGAGAGAGACACACAGTGAGAGAGACAGACACAGTGAGAGAGACAGACACAGTGAGAGAGACAGACACAGTGAGAGAGACAGACACAGTGAGAGAGACACAGTGAGAGAGACACACAGTGAGAGAGACAGACACAGTGAGAGAGACAGACACAGTGAGAGAGACAGACACAGTGAGAGAGACAGACACAGTGAGAGAGACAGACACAGTGAGAGAGACAGACACAGTGAGAGAGACAGACACAGTGAGAGAGACAGACACAGTGAGAGAGACTCACAGTGAGAGAGACACACAGTGAGAGAGACACACAGTGAGAGAGACACACAGTGAGAGAGACAGACACAGTGAGAGAGACAGACACAGTGAGAGAGACAGACACAGTGAGAGAGACACACAGTGAGAGAGACACACAGTGAGAGAGACAGACACAGTGAGAGAGACAGACACAGTGAGAGAGACAGACACAGTGAGAGAGACAGACACAGTGAGAGAGACACAGTGAGAGAGACACAGTGAGAGAGACACACAGTGAGAGAGACAGACACAGTGAGAGAGACAGACACAGTGAGAGAGACAGACACAGTGAGAGAGACAGACACAGTGAGAGAGACAGACACAGTGAGAGAGACAGACACAGTGAGAGAGACAGACACAGTGAGAGAGACAGACACAGTGAGACAGACACAGTGAGAGAGACAGACACAGTGAGAGAGACAGACACAGTGAGAGAGAGACACAGTGAGAGAGACAGACACAGTGAGACAGACACAGTGAGACAGACACAGTGAGACAGACACAGTGAGACAGACACAGTGAGACAGACACAGTGAGAGAGACACAGTGAGTGAGAGAGACACGGTGAGAGAGACAGACACAGTGAGAGAGACACAGGGTGAGAGAGACACAGTGAGAGAGAGACACAGTGAGAGAGACACAGTGAGTGAGAGAGACACGGTGAGAGAGAGAGACACGGTGAGACAGACACAGTGAGAGAGACACACAGTGAGACAGACAGTCAGAGAGAGACGCACAGTGAGATTCACGGGGTGAGAGGCTCACAGGGTGAGAGAGACACAGTGAGACAGACACGGTGAGACAGACACAGTGAGAGAGACACAGTGAGAGAGAGACAGTGAGTGAGAGAGACACGGTGAGAGAGAGAGACACAGTGAGAGAGACACAGTGAGTGAGAGAGACACAGTGAGAGAGAGACGCACAGTGAGAGACACAGTGAGAGACACACAGTGAGAGAGAGAGACACAGTGAGAGAGAGACGCACAGTGAGAGACACAGTGAGAGAGACACAGTGAGACAGACACAGTGAGAGAGACACAGTGAGACAGACACAGTGAGAGAGACACAGTGAGACAGACACAGTGAGACAGACACGGTGAGACAGACACAGTGAGAGAGAGAGACACAGTGAGAGAGAGACAGTGAGAGAGAGACACAGTGAGAGAGACACAGTGAGACAGACACAGTGAGACAGACACGGTGAGACAGACACAGTGAGAGAGAGAGACACAGTGAGAGAGAGACAGTGAGAGAGAGACACAGTGAGAGAGACAGACACAGTGAGACAGACACAGTGAGACAGACACAGTGAGACAGACACAGTGAGACAGACACAGTGAGACAGACACAGTGAGACAGACACAGTGAGAGAGACACACAGTGAGAGAGACAGACACAGTGAGAGAGACACAGTGAGACAGACACAGTGAGAGAGACACACAGTGAGAGAGACAGACACAGTGAGACAGACACAGTGAGACAGACACAGTGAGACAGACACAGTGAGACAGACACAGTGAGACAGACACAGTGAGAGAGACACACAGTGAGAGAGACACACAGTGAGAGAGACAGACACAGTGAGAGAGACAGACACGGTGAGAGAGACAGACACGGTGAGAGAGACAGACACAGTGAGACAGACACAGTGAGAGAGACAGGGTGAGAGAGAGAGACAGACACAGTGAGAGAGAGACACAGTGAGAGAGAGACACAGTGAGAGAGAGACACAGAGAGAGAGACACAGTGAGAGAGACACAGTGAGAGAGAGAGAGAGACACACAGTGAGAGACACACAGTGAGAGACACACAGTGAGAGAGACAGACACAGTGAGAGACACGGGGTGAGAGAGAGACAGACACAGTGAGAGAGACACACACAGTGAGAGAGAGACAGACACAGGGTGAGACAGACATCTCCACCTGTACAACTACCCCCTTTGTCCAGGGAGCTGCGCTTCCAGCAGCAGCAGCGCCACCACCACCACCACCACCGCGTGCTTCAGCTGGAGGCTCTGAGCATGCGTCGCTCGCGTGCCATGCAGCGAGGGGGAGTCTTCTCCTCTCACTTCCTGCTCCTCTTCCTGCCCAGCGTCCTGCTCACTCACGTGCTGGCCCTCGGCATCGGGTAGGGGAGGCGTCGTGGTGGTGGTGGGCGTGGTGGTGGGCGTGGTGGTGGTGGTGGTGGGCGTGGTGGGGGGGGCGTGGTGGTGGGCGTGGGGGGGCGTGGTGGGAGGAGTGGTGGGCGTGGTGGTGGGCGTGGCCGGTGACGTGGGGGGGGCGTGGCGGGAGGTGTGGTGGGCGTGGCCGGTGACGTGGGGGGGCGTGGCGGGTGACGTGGGAGGCGTGGCGGGTGACGTGGGAGGCGTGGCGGGAGGCGTGGGGGGCGTGGCGGGGGAGGTGGTGGGCGTGGCGGGTGACGTGGTGGGAGGCGTGGTGGGCGTGGCGGGAGGCGTGGGGGGAGGCGTGGTGGGCGTGGCGGACGGCGTGGTGGGCGTGGTGGGAGGCGTGGTGGGCGTGGCGGACGGCGTGGTGGGCGTGGCGGGAGGCGTGGTGGGCGTGGCGGACGGCGTGGTGGGCGTGGCGGGAGGCGTGGTGGGCGTGGCGGGAGGCGTGGTGGGCGTGGCGGGGGGCGTGGCGGGAGGCGTGGTGGGCGTGGCGGACGGCGTGGTGGGCGTGGCAGACGGCGTGGTGGGCGTGGCGGGAGGCGTAGGGGGCGTGGGGGGCGTGGCCCGCCACGTGGGGGACGTGGTATAGAATGGCATGGCACTGCATGGCATTGTTGATGATCATCATGATGGTTGCTATGGTGGTGATGGTGGTTGCTATGGTGGTGATGGTGGTTGCTATGGTGGTGATGGTGGTTGCTATGGTGGTGATGATGGTTGCTACGGTGGTGATGATGGTGATGGTTGCCAAGGTGGTGATGGTGGTTGCTATGGTGGTGATGGTGGTTGCTATGGTGGTGATGATGGTTGCTATGGTGGTGATGGTGGTTGCTATGGCGGTGATGGTGGTTGCTATGGTGGTGATGATGGTTGCTACGGTGGTGATGATGGTTGCTATGGTGGTGATGATGGTGATGGTTGCCAAGGTGGTGATGGTGGTTACTATGGTGGTGATGGTGGTTGCTATGGTGGTGATGATGGTGATGGTTGCTACGGTGGTGATGATGATGGTTGCTATGGTGGTGATGATGGTTGCTACGGTGGTGATGGTTGCTATGGTGGTGATGATGGTTGCTATGGTGGTGATGGTGGTTGCTATGGTGGTGATAGTGGTTGCTATGGTGGTGATGGTGGTTGCTATGGTGGTGATGATGGTTGCTATGGTGGTGATGGTGGTTGCTATGGTGCTGATGATGGTTGCTATGGTGGTGATGATGGTTGCTATGGTGGTGATGATGGTGGTTGCTATGGTGCTGATGGTGGTTGCTTTGGTGGTGATGGTGGTTGCCAAGGTGGTGATGGTGGTTGCCAAGGTGGTGATGGTGGTTGCTATGGTGGTGATGGTGGTTGTTATGGTGGTGATGTTGGTTGCTATGGTGGTGATGGTGGTTGCTATGGTGATGATGGTGATGGTTGCCAAGGTGGTGATGGTGGTTGCTATGGTGGTGATGGTGGTTGCTATGGTGGTGATGATGGTTGCTATGGTGGTGATGGTGGTTGCTATGGCGGTGATGGTGGTTGCTATGGTGGTGATGGTGGTTGCTATGGCGGTGATGGTGGTTGCTATGGTGGTGATGATGGTTGCTACGGTGGTGATGATGGTTGCTATGGTGGTGATGATGGTGATGGTTGCCAAGGTGGTGATGGTGGTTACTATGGTGGTGATGGTGGTTGCTATGGTGGTGATGATGGTGATGGTTGCTACGGTGGTGATGATGATGGTTGCTATGGTGGTGATGATGGTTGCTACGGTGGTGATGGTTGCTATGGTGGTGATGATGGTTGCTATGGTGGTGATGGTGGTTGCTATGGTGGTGATAGTGGTTGCTATGGTGGTGATGGTGGTTGCTATGGTGGTGATGAT
Source organism: Petromyzon marinus (assembly GCF_048934315.1). Taxonomy (NCBI): domain Eukaryota; kingdom Metazoa; phylum Chordata; class Hyperoartia; order Petromyzontiformes; family Petromyzontidae; genus Petromyzon; species Petromyzon marinus. The sequence continues at coordinate 2,628,512 of NC_133748.1, read as the reverse complement.
GGTTGCTATGGTGGTGATGGTGGTTGCTATGGTGCTGATGATGGTTGCTATGGTGGTGATGATGGTTGCTATGGTGGTGATGATGGTGGTTGCTATGGTGCTGATGGTGGTTGCTTTGGTGGTGATGGTGGTTGCCAAGGTGGTGATGGTGGTTGCCAAGGTGGTGATGGTGGTTGCTATGGTGGTGATGGTGGTTGCTATGGTGGTGATGTTGGTTGCTATGGTGGTGATGGTGGTTGCTATGGTGATGATGGTGATGGTTGCCAAGGTGGTGATGGTGGTTGCTATGGTGGTGATGATGGTTGCTATGGTGGTGATGATGGTGGTTGCTATGGTGGTGGTGATGGTTGCTATGGTGGTGATGGTGGTTGCTATGGTGGTGATGGTGGTTGCTATGGTGGTGATGGTGGTTGCTATGGTGGTGATGATGGTTGCTACGGTGGTGATGATGGTTGCTACGGTGGTGATGGTGGTGGTTGCTATGGTGGTGATGATGGTTGCTATGGTGGTGATGATGGTGATGGTTGCTACGGTGGTGATGGTGATGGTTGCTATGGTGGTGATGATGGTTGCTATGGTGGTGATGGTTGCTATGGTGGTGATAATGGTTGCTATGGTGGTGATGGTGGTTGCTATGGTGGTGATAGTGGTTGCTATGGTGGTGATGGTGGTTGCTATGGTGGTGATGATGGTTGCTATGGTGGTGATGGTGGTTTCTATGGTGGTGATGATGGTTGCTATGGTGGTGGTGATGGTTGCTATGGTGGTGATGATGGTGGTTGCTATGGTGCTGATGGTGGTTGCTATGGTGGTGATGATGGTTGCTACGGTGGTGATGATGGTTGCTACGGTGGTGATGGTGGTTGCTATGGTGATGATGGTGATGGTTGCCAAGGTGGTGATGGTGGTTGCTATGGTGGTGATGATGGTTGCTATGGTGCTGATGGTGGTTGCTATGGTGGTGATGATGGTTGCTATGGTGCTGATGGTGGTTGCTATGGTGGTGATGATGGTTGCTGTGGTGATGATGGTGATGGTTGCTACGGTGGTGATGATGGTTGCTATGGTGGTGATTGTGGTTGCTATGGTGGTGACGGTGGTTGCTATGGTGGTGATGATGGTTGCTATGGTGGTGATGGTGGTTGCTTCGGTGATGTTAATGGTTGCTATGGTGGTGATAGTGGTTGCTATGGTGGTGATGGTCGTTGCTATGGTGGTGATGGTGGTTGCTACGGTGATGTTAATGGTTGCTATGGTGGTGATGGTGGTTCCTATGGTGGTGGTGGTTGCTTTGGTGGTGATGATGGTTGCTATGGTGGTGATGTTGATGGTTGCTATGGTGGTGATGGTGGTTGCTGTGGTGGTGATGGTGGTTGCTATGGTGGTGATGGTGGTTGCTATGGTGGTGATGTTAATGGTTGCTATGGTGGTTATGGTGGTTGCTATGGTGGTGATGGTGGTTGCTATGGTGGTGATGATGGTTGCTATAGTGGTGATGATGGTTGCTATGGTGGTGATGATGGTTGCTATGGTGGTGATGATGATGGTTGCTATGGTGGTGATGATGATGGTTGCTATGGTGGTGGTGATGGTGTTTGCTATGGTGGTGATGGTGGTTGCTATGGTGGTGATGATGGTTGCTATGGTGGTGATTATGATGGTTGCTATGGTGGTGATGGTGGTTGCTATGGTGGTGATGATGGTCGTTGCTATGGTGATTGCTATGGTGTGATGGTGGTTGCTATGGTGGTGATGCTGCTGTGTGATTCAGGATTCTGATTGGACGGAAACTGAGCGGAGGAGCGGTCAGCAACAGCAGCCTGTGAACACTCACGCTGGTTGCCATGGAGATGCACACACACCCACTCACTCACCTACCCACTCACTCACCTACTCACTCACTCACTCACTCACCCACTCACTCACCTACTCACCCACTCACTCACCTACTCACTCACCTACTCACTCACCCACTCTTTCACTCACCTACTCACTCACCCACTCTCTCACCCACTCAGTAACTCACTCACCCACTCATCCACTCACTCATCCACTCACTCACCCACCCACTCACCAACTCACCCACCCACTCACTCACCCACTCACTCACCCACCCACCCACTCACTCACCCACTCACTCACCTACTCACTCACTCACCCACCCACTCACTCACCCACTCACTCACCTACTCACTCACCACTCACTCACCCACCAACTCACCCACCCACTCACCCACCCACTCACTCACCCACTCACCAACTCACCCACTCACTCACTCACTCACCCACTCACCCACTCACTCACCCACCACAGCCGTTCCAGAACCCTCCTGCTGATTTCAATGATTGTGACGTTGATTCTAGTGATGGTTGCCATGGTTACGAGAGGTTACCACGGTAATGGTGGTTGCTATGGTAATGCTGAGGCCGATGATGGTTACCATGGTGATTATAGTGATGATGGTTTCATTGGTAATGCTTAGTTATACTATGTTAATGCTGGTGGAAACGCAACGATGGTTGCCATGGTGATGGTGGTAACGATGGTTACCATTGTGATGGTGGTAACGATGGTTGCCATGGTGACGGCGGTAATGATGGTTACGGTGGCAATGCCGGTGGCGACGGCGGTGATGATTATGGTAACGCTGATTTGCTGTTGCTATGGTGACGTTGATTTGCGGTTGCTATGGTAACGCTGATGTTCAATGCGCTGCGTGAATTAAAGAGGTGGTGACGTCACCACTAGAGGCGCCGTAACCCGGGGAGACCGCGCAGATGAGACACTGTACACCACACTGTACACTACATTGTACACTACACTGTACACTACACTGTACACTACACTGTACACTACACTATACACTATACACTACCACTGTACACTACACTATACACTACTACACTATACACTACACACTACACTATACACTACTACACTACACTATACACTGCTACACTACACACTGCTACACTACATACTATACACTGCTACACTATACACTACACTATACACTACACTATACACTGCTACACTACCACACTGCTACACTACCACTGCTAATACATACTATACACTGCTACACTTCACACTATACACTACACTATTACACTACACTAAAACACTACTATTACTTTACACTACACTATACACTGCTACACTACACACTACTAAACTATACACTACACACTACACTATACACTTATACACATATACACTACACACTACACACTACTACACACACTATACACTACACACTACTACACTATACACTATTACACTATACACTACACACTACTACACTACACACTATTACACTATACACTACACACACTACACTACTACACTTACACTACTACACACTACTACACTAACACTCACTACACACCTATACAATCTACAATACACTACTACACTATATACTACTACACTATACACTACACACTACTTATACACTACTACACTATACACTACAACACTAAACACTATACACTACACACTACTACACTATACACTACACACTACTATACACACTACTACACTACACACTACTATACACACTACTACACTATACACTACACTACTACACTATACACTACACACTACTATACACTACACACTACTGTACACTACACTATACACTACACACTATACACTACACACTACTATACACTACACACTACTATACACTACTACACTATACACTACTACACTATACACTACTATACACACTACTACACTATACACTGCACACTACTATACACTATACACTACTAACACTACACACTACTATACACACTACTACACTATACACTACACACTACTATACACTACTATACACTACACCACTATACACTAAACACTACTACACTATACACTACTACATTACACACTACTATACACTACTATACACTACTACACACTACTATACACACTACACTATACACTACTACACTATACACTACACACTACTACTACACTACACACTACTATACACTACTATACACTATACACTACTATACACTACACACTACTATACACTACACTACACACTACTGTACACTACACTATACACTACACACTACTATACACTACACACTACTATACACACTACTACACTATACACTACACTACTACACTATACACTACACACAACTATACACTACACACAACTGTACACTACACTATACACTACACACTACTATACACTACTACACTATACACTACTATACACTACACTCTACTATACACTACACACTACTATACACTACACACTACTGTACACTACACTATACACTACACACTACTATACACTATACACTACTACACTATACACTACTATACACTACACTCTACTATACACTACACACTACTATACACACTACTACACTATACACTACATACTACTATACACTACACACTACTACACTTCTACACTACACACTACTATACACTATACACTACACACTACTATACACTACACACTACTATACACTACTACACTACACACTACTATACACTATACACTACACACTACTATACACTACACACTACTATACACTATACACTACTACACTACACACTACTATACACACTACTACACTATACACTACACACTACTATACACACTACACTATACACTACACTATACACACTATACACTACACTATACACTACACTACACACTACTATATACACTATACACACTACTACACACTACTACTACACTACTACACACTACTATACACTACACACTACTACTACACACTATACACTACTACACTACACACTACACTATACACTACTACTACTACACTACTATACACTACACTATACACTACTACTACACTACTATACACTACACTATACACTACTACTACTACACTACTATACACTACACTATACACTACTACTACACTACTATACACTACACTATACACTACTACTACACTACTATACACTACACTATACACTACTATACACTACACTATACACTACTACACTACTATACACTACACTATACACTACACTATACACTACACTATACACTGCACTATACACTACACTATACACTACACTATACACTACACTATACACTACACTATACACTACACTATACACTACACTATACACTACACTACACACTACATTACTATACACTACACTATACACTACATTACTATACACTACACACTACACTATACACTGCACTATACACTGCACTATACACTGCACTATACACTGCACTATACACTACACTATACACTACACTATACACTACACTATACACTACACTATACACTACACTATACACTACACTATACACTACACTATACACTACACTATACACTACACTATACACTAATATACACTACACTATACACTACACTATACACTACTACTACACACTACACTATACACTACTCACTACACTATACACTACACACTATACTATACACTACACTACATTAGACAGGAGACGGCAGCGCTTTCAATGGAAGTTTTATTGACACCGCGAGAGGGGGAGGGTGGTGGGTGGAGTCTAGCTGGTGGTGGGTGGAGTCTAGCTGGTGGTGGGTGGAGTCTAACTGGTGGTGGGTGGAATCTAACTGGTGGTGGGTGGAGTCGAACTGGTGGTGGGTGGAGTCGAACTTGTGGTGGGTGGGGTCGAACTGGTGGACACTATGTAGACACGCCCCCAGCTGTCTTCGCAGTGTCTAAGTGGCTCTCAGCTCTAGCCCCTCCCCTCCTGGGCTATAGCCCCTCTTCCCCTGGGCTGTAGCTCCACCCCCCTGAGCTGTGGCCCCTCCCACAAGACTTTTGCTCCACCCTCTGTGCTGTAGCTCCACCCTCTTGGTTGAATCTCCTCCCCTCCTTTGGGCTGTAGCTCCACCCCCTTGGTTGAATGTCCCTCCCCCCCCCCCCCCTTTGGCTGTAGCTCCACCCCTTGGTTGAATCTCCTCCCCCCCCCCCTTTGCCTGTAGCTCCACCCCCTTGCTTGAATCTCCTCCCCTCCTTTGGCTGTAGCTCCACCCCCGTGGTTGAATCTCCTCCCCTCCTTTGGGCTGTAGCTCCACCCCCTTGGTTGAATCTCCTCCCCCCCACCGGGTGCTGCGGCTGCTCCTATTGGCTCAGTCCTTGTCGTCGCCGTGCGTGATGTGTAGCAGAGGGCGTGGTAGTCCAGGACGCCACTCCCACTGATGGGGGCCAGCTTGGTCATCTGTTCCAACTGGGTGGGGGGTGAAGGGGTGGGTGGGTGGGGGGGTGAAGGGGTGAAGGGGTGGGGGGGTGAAGGGGTGGGTGGGTGAGTGGGTGGGTGGGTGAGTGGGTGGGTGGGTGGGTGAGTGGGTGGGTGGGTGAGTGGGTGGGTGGGTGAGTGAGTGAGTGGGTGGGTGAGTGAGTGGGTGGGTGAGTGAGTGGATGGGTGATTGGGTGGGTGGGTGATTGGGTGGGTGAGTGGGTGGGTGGGTGGGTGAGTGGGTGGGTGGGTGGGTGAGTTGGTGGGTGGGTGAGTTGGTGAGTGAGTGGGTGGGTGAGTTGGTGGGTGAGTGGGTGGGTGAGTTGGTGAGTGAGTGGGTGGGTGAGTGGGTGAGTGAGTGGGTGAGTGAGTTGGTGAGTGGGTGGGTGAGTTGGTGAGTGAGTTGGTGAGTGAGTGGGTGAATGAGTGGGTTGGTGAGTGAGTGAGTTGGTGGGTGAGTGAGTGAGTGAGTTGGTGAGTGAGTTGGTGAGTGAGTTGGTGAGTGAGTGGGTGAGTGAGTGGGTGAGTGAGTGAGTGAGTTGGTGAGTGAGTGGGTGGGTGAATGGGTGGGTGAGTGAGTGGGTGAGTGAGTGAGTGGGTGAGTGAGTTGGTGAGTGAGTGGGTGAGTGAGTTGGTGAGTGAGTTGGTGAGTGAGTGGGTGAGTGGGTGAGTGAGTGGGTGAGTGAGTTGGTGAGTGAGTTGGTGAGTGAGTGGGTGAGTGAGTTGGTGAGTGAGTGGGTAAGTGAGTGGGTGGGTGAGTGAGTGGGTGAGTGAATTGGTGAGTGAGTGGGTGAGTGGGTGGGTGAGTGGGTGAATGAGTTGGTGAGTGAGTGAGTTGGTGAGTGAGTGGGTGGGTGAATGGGTGGGTGGGTGAGTTGGTGAGTGGGTGAGTGAGTTGGTGAGTGAGTGGGTGAGTGAGTTGGTGAGTGAGTTGGTGAGTGAGTTGGTGAGTGAGTGGGTGAGTGAGTTGGTGAGTGAGTTGGTGGGTGAGTGAGTGAGTGGGTGAGTGGGTGAGTGAGTGGGTGGGTGAGTGGGTGAGTGAGTGGGTGGGTGAGTGGGTGAGTGAGTTGGTGAGTGAGTGGGTGGGTGAGTGGGTGAGTGAGTTGGTGAGTGAGTGGGTGAGTGAGTTGGTGAGTGAGTTGGTGAGTGAGTTGGTGAGTGAGTGGATGACTGAGTTGGTGAGTGAGTGGGTGAGTGAGTGGGTGGGTGAGTGAGTGGGTGAGTGAGTTGTTGAGTGAGTGGGTGAGTGGGTGGGTGAGTGGGTGAATGAGTTGGTGAGTTGGTGAGTGAGTTGGTGAGTGGGTGGGTGAGTGGGTGGGTGAGTGAGTTGGTGAGTGAGTTGGTGAGTGAGTGGGTGAGTGGGTTGGTGAGTGAGTGAGTTGGTGAGTGAGTGGGTGAGTGAGTAAGTGGGTGGGTGAGTGAGTTGGTGAGTGAGTTGGTGAGTGAGTGGGTGAGTGAGTTGGTGAGTGAGTGGGTGGGTGAGTGGGTGGGTGAGTGGGTGAGTGAGTTGGTGAGTGAGTGGGTGAGTGAGTGGGTGGGTGAGTGGGTGAGTGAGTTGGTGAGTGAGTTGGTGAGTGAGTGGGTGGGTGAGTGGGTGAGTGAGTGGGTGAGTGAGTGGGTGAGTGAGTGGGTGGGTGAGTGGGTGGGTGAGTGGGTGAGTGAGTTGGTGAGTGAGTTGGTGAGTGAGTTGGTGAGTGAGTGGGTGAGTGAGTTGGTGAGTGAGTGGGTGGGTGAGTGAGTGGGTGGGTGGGTGAGTGAGTGGGTGGGTGAGTGAGTTGGTGAGTGAGTGGGTGAGTGAGTTGGTGAGTGAGTGGGTGAGTGAGTTGGTGAATGAGTGAGTTGGTGAGTGAGGTGGTGAGTGAGTTATTGAGTGAGTGGGTGGGTGAGTGGGTGGGTGAGTTGGTGAGTGAGTTGGTGAGTGAGTGGGTGAGTGGGTTGGTGAGTGAGTGAGTGAGTGGGTGAGTGAGTAAGTGGGTGGGTGAGTGAGTTGGTGAGTGAGTTGGTGAGTGAGTGGGTGAGTGAGTTGGTGAGTGAGTGGGTGGGTGAGTGAGTGGGTGGGTGAGTGGGTGAGTGAGTTGGTGAGTGAGTTGGTGAGTGAGTGGATGAGTGAGTGGGTGGGTGAGTGAGTGGGTGGGTGAGTGGGTGAGTGAGTTGGTGAGTGAGTTTGTGAGTGAGTTGGTGAGTGAGTGGGTGAGTGAGTGAGTGGGTGAGTGAGTTGGTGAGTGAGTTTGTGAGTGAGTTGGTGAGTGAGTGGGTGAGTGAGTGAGTGGGTGGGTGAGTGGGTGGCTGAGTTGGTGAGTGAGTGGGTGAGTGAGTGAGTGAGTGGGTGAGTGAGTTGGTGAGTGAGTGGGTGGGTGAGTTGGTGAGTGAGTTGGTGAGTGAGTGGGTGAGTGAGTTGGTGAGTGAGTGGGTGAGTGAGTTGGTGAGTGAGTGGGTAAGTGAGTGGGTGGGTGAGTGAGTGGGTGAGTGAATTGGTGAGTGAGTGGGTGGGTGAGTGGGTGAATGAGTTGGTGAGTGAGTGAGTTGGTGAGTGAGTGGGTGGGTGAATGGGTGGGTGGGTGAGTTGGTGAGTGAGTTGGTGAGTGAGTGGGTGAGTGAGTGGGTGGCTGAGTGAGTGAGTGGGTGGCTGAGTGAGTGAGTGAGTTGGTGAGTGAGTGAGTGGGTGAGTGAGTTGGTGAGTGAGTTGGTGAGTGAGTGGGTGAGTGAGTGGGTGGCTGAGTGAGTGAGTGGGTGGCTGAGTGAGTGAGTGAGTTGGTGAGTGAGTGAGTGGGTGAGTGAGTTGGTGAGTGAGTTGGTGAGTGAGTTGGTGGGTGAGTGAGTGAGTTGGTGAGTGAGTTGGTGAGTTGGTGAGTGAGTTGGTGAGTGAGTTGGTGAGTGGGTGAGTGAGTTGGTGAGTGAGTGGGTGGGTGAGTTGGTGAGTGGTGAGTGAGTTGGTGAGTGAGTTGGTGAGTGAGTTGGTGAGTGAGTTGGTGAGTTGGTGAGTGTACAGGTGACCAACTCACCTCCTCCGCATTGAATTTATCAGCCCAGCGGGTCAGGTAAACCTTGAACCTAGCCACACAGACACAGACAGAGATCCCCCAGGTAGCCTCTAGCAGGGCTGTAGGGGCAAGTGCTGAGACACAGACAAAGCTCCCCAGGTAGCCTCTAGCAGGGCTGTAGTGTCAAGTGCTGAGACACAGACAAAGCTCCCCCAGGTAGCCTCTAGCAGGGCTGTAGGGGCAAGTGCTGAGACACAGACAAAGCTCCCCCAGGTAGCCTCTAGCAGGGCTGTAGGGGCAAGTGCTGAGACACAGACAAAGCTCCCCCAGGTAGCCTCTAGCAGGGCTGTAGGGGCAAGTGCTGAGACACAGACAAAGCTCCCCCAGGTAGCCTCTAGCAGGGCTGTAGGGGCAAATGGTGAGACACAGACAAAGCTCCCCCAGGTAGCCTCTAGCAGGGCTGTAGGGGCAAGTGCTGAGACACAGACAGAGATCCCCCAGGTAGCCTCTAGCAGGGCTGTAGGGGCAAGTGCTGAGACACAGACAAAGCTCCCCCAGGTAGCCTCTAGCAGGGCTGTAGGGGCAAGTGCTGAGACACAGAAAAAGCTCCCCCAGGTAGCCTCTAGCAGGGCTGTAGGGGCAAGTGCTGAGACAGACAAAGCTCCCCCAGGTAGCCTCTAGCAGGGCTGTAGGGGCAAGTGGTGAGACACAGACAAAGCTCCCCCAGGTAGCCTCTAGCAGGGCTGTAGGGGCAAGTGCTAAGACACAGACAAAGCTCCCCAAGGTAGCCTCTAGCAGGGCTGTAGGGGCAAGTGCTGAGACACAGACAAAGCTCCCCCAGGTAGCCTCTAGCAGGGCTGTAGGGGCAAGTGCTGAGACACAAAGCTCCCCCAGGTAGCCTCTAGCAGGGCTGTAGGGGCAAGTGCTGAGACACAGACAGAGATCCCCCAGGTAGCCTCTAGCAGGGTTGTAGGGGCAAGTGCTGAGACACAGACAAAGCTCCCCCAGGTAGCCTCTAGCAGGGCTGTAGGGGCAAGTGCTGAGACACAGAAAAAGCTCCCCCAGGTAGCCTCTAGCAGGGCTGTAGGGGCAAGTGCTGAGACAGACAAAGCTCCCCCAGGTAGCCTCTAGCAGGGCTGTAGGGGCAAGTGGTGAGACACAGACAAAGCTCCCCCAGGTAGCCTCTAGCAGGGCTGTAGGGGCAAGTGCTAAGACACAGACAAAGCTCCCCAAGGTAGCCTCTAGCAGGGCTGTAGGGGCAAGTGCTGAGACACAGACAAAGCTCCCCCAGGTAGCCTCTAGCAGGGCTGTAGGGGCAAGTGCTGTGTTAGTAGCGAGTAGCAGCAGCAGCGTCTATGAAGGCTACCGGCACTGTGGCTACACACAGAGGGGGTGGGTGGCCAACACCACCACCACTACACCATCACTACACCACCACTAGACCACCACCACCACTACCACCACTACACCACCACTACCACCACTACACCACCACTACACCACCACCACTACACCACCACTACTACCACTAATACACCACTAATACACCACCACTACACCACCACTACCACCACTACACCACCACTACCACCACCACTACACCACCACTACACCATCCCCACTACCACCACCACCACTACACCACCACTACCACCACCATCACCACTACACCACTACCACCACTACACCACTACCACCACCACTACACCACCACTACCACCACTACCACCACCACTACACCACCACTACCACCACTACACCACCACTACACCACCACCACTACACCACCACTACTACCACTAATACACCACTAATACACCACCACTACACCACCACTACCACCACTACACCACCACTACCACCACCACTACACCACCACTACACCATCCCCACTACCACCACCACCACTACACCACCACTACCACCACCATCACCACTACACCACTACCACCACTACACCACTACCACCACCACTACACCACCACTACCACCACTACCACCACCACTACACCACCATCACCACTACCACCACTACACCACTACCACCACCACTACACCACCACTACCACCACCACTACACCACCACTACCACCACTACACCACCACTACTACCACTACCACCACTACCACCACCACTACACCACCACTACCACCACCACTACACCACCACTACTACCACTACTACACCACCACTACACCACCACTACTACCACTACTACACCACCACTACCACCACCACTACCACCACTACACCACCACTACTACCACTACACCACCACTACTACACCACCACTACCACCACCACTACACCACCACTACTACACCACCACTACACCACCACCACCACTACCACCACTACACCACCACTACCACCACCACTACACCACCACTACTACCACTACTACACCACCACTACACTACCACCACCACTACCACCACTACACCACCACCACTACTACACCACCACCACTACTACACCACCACTACCACCACTACACCACCACCACTACTACACCACCACCACTACTACACCACCACTACCACCACTACACCACCACTACACCACCACTACCACTACCACCACTACACCACCACTACTACCACTACACCACCACTACTACACCACCACTACCACCACCACTACACCACTACTACACCACTACTACACCACCACTACCACCACTACACCACCACTACTACACCACCACTACACCACCACACCACCATCCCCACTACCACCACCACCACGCCCGGCCGCCTTTGTCTCTCCCTACTCACTCTTCGAAGTTGATGTTTCCCTTTCCGCTGTTGTCAAACATCGCGAAGGAGTTGAGCAGAGTCTCCTCATTGTCTGTGCCTGTGGTGAGCACACGGTGAGTGGTGAGTGAGTGGTGAGTGAGTGGTGAGTGAGCACACGGTGAGTGGTGAGTGAGTGGTGAGTGAGTGAGTGGTGAGTGAGTGGTGAGTGAGTGGTGAGTGAGTGGTGAGCACACGGTGGGTGGTGAGTGAGTGAGTGGTGAGTGGTGGGTGAGTGGTGAGTGGTGAGTGAGTGGTGAGTGGTGAGCACACGGTGAGTGAGTGGTGAGCACACGGTGAGTGGTGAGTGAGTGGTGAGCACACGGTGAGTGAGTGAGTGGTGAGTGAGTGGTGAGTGAGTGGTGAGTGAGTGGTGAGCACACGGTGGGTAGTGAGTGAGTGGTGAGTGAGTGGTGAGCACACGGTGAGTGGTGAGTGGTGGGTGGTGAGTGGTGAGCACACGGTGAGTGGCGAGTGAGTGGTGAGTGAGTGGTGAGCACACGGTGAGTGGTGAGTGAGTGGTGGGTGAGTGGTGAGTGAGTGAGTGGTGAGTGAGTGGTGAGTGAGTGGTGGGTGAGTGGTGAGTGGTGAGTGAGTGGTGAGTGAGTGGTGAGTGAGTGGTGGGTGAGTGGTGAGTGAGTGGTGAGTGAGTGGTGAGCACACGGTGAGTGGTGAGTGGTGAGTGAGTGAGTGGTGAGTGAGTGAGTGGTGAGTGGTGAGTGAGTGGGTGAGTGGTGAGCACACGGTGAGTGGTGAGTGAGTGGTGAGTGGTGAGTGAGTGAGTGGTGAGTGGTGAGCACACGGTGAGTGGTGAGTGGTGAGTGAGTGGTGAGCACACGGTGAGTGGTGAGTGGTGAGCACACGGTGAGTGGTGAGTGAGTGGTGGGTGAGTGGTGAGTGAGGAGTGAGTGGTGAGTGAGTGGTGAGTGAGTGGTGAGTGGTGAGCACACGGTGAGTGGTGAGTGAGTGGTGAGTGAGTGGTGAGTGAGTCGTGAGTGGTGAGTGAGTGGTGAGCACACGGTGAGTGGTGAGTGGTGAGCACACGGTGAGTGGTGAGTGAGTGGTGAGTGAGTGGTGAGCACACGGTGGGTGAGTGGTGAGTGAGTGGTGAGTGAGTGGTGAGCACACGGTGAGTGAGTGAGTGGTGGGTGAGTGGTGAGTGGTGAGCACACGGTGAGTGGTGAGCACACGGTGAGTGGTGAGTGAGTGGTGAGCGAGTGGTGGGTGAGTGGTGAGTGAGTGGTGAGTGGTCAGCACACGGTGGGTGGTGAGTGAGTGGTGAGTGATTGGGTGAGTGGTGAGTGAGGTAGTGAGTGTATGAGTGAATGAGTGAGTGATTGGGTGAGTGATTGGGTGAGTGGTGAGTGAGTGGTGAGTGAGGTGGTGAGTGAGTGAGTGAGTGTATGAGTGAGTGATTGGGTGAGTGGTGAGTGAGGTGGTGAGTGAGGTGGTGAGTGAGTGAGGTGGTGAGTGAGGTGGTGAGTAAGGTGGTGAGTGAGGTGGTGAGTGAGGTGGTGAGTGAGTGGTGAGTGAGGTGGCGAGTGAGGTGGTGAGTGTATGAGTGAGTGAGTGTATGAGTGAGTGAGTGGTGAGTGAGGTGGTGAGTGAGTGTATGAGTGAGTGAGTGATTGGGTGAGTGGTGAGTGAGGTGGTGAGTGTATGAGTGAGTAAGTGTATGAGTGAGTGAGTGGTGAGTGAGGTGGTGAGTGAGTGAGTGTATGAGTGAGTGAGTGATTGGTTGAGTGGTGAGTGAGGTGGTGAGTGAGGTGGTGAGTAAGGTGGTGAGTGAGTGGTTGAGTGGTGAGTAAGGTGGTGAGTGAGTGGTGAGTGAGGTGGTGAGTGAGGTGATGAGTGACGTGGTGAGTGAGTGGGTGTATGAGTGAGGTGGTGAGTAATGTGGTGAGTAAGGTGGTGAGTGAGTGGTGAGTGAGTGGTGAGTGAGGTGGTGAGTGAGTGGTGAGTAATGTGGTGAGTGAGTGAGTGAGTGTATGAGTGAGGTGGTGAGTGAAGGGTGAGTGAGGTGGTGATTGGTTGAGTGGTGAGTGAGGTGGTGAGTGAGTTGGTGAGTAAGGTGGTGAGTGAGTGTATGTGTGAGTGTATGAGTGAGTGAGTGTATGAGTGAGTGAGTGAGTGTATGAGTGAGGTGGTGAGTGAGTGGTGAATAATGTGGTGAGTAAGGTGGTGAGTGAGGTGGTGAGTGATTGGTTGAGTGGTGAGTGAGGTGGTGAGTAAGGTGGTGAGTGAGTGTATGAGTGAGTGAGTATATGAGTGAGTGAGTGTATGAGTGAGTGAGTGGTGAGTGAGGTGGTGAGTGAGTGGTGAGTAATGTGGTGAGTAAGGTGGTGAGTGAGTGGTGAGTGAGGTGGTGAGTGAGTGAGTGTATGAGTGAGGTGATGAGTGAGGTGGTGAGTAAGGTGGTGAGTAAGGTGGTGAGTGAGGTGGTGAGTAAAGTGGTGAGTAACCTCACCACTGAGCTTGGCCCCGAAGATGGACAGGAACGTGTCAAAGTTGAGAGGTCCTGGGGACTCTTTCATCAGCTCATTCAGCTCTCCGTCACCCACACTCTTACCTACATCAACATCATCATCAGCATCATCATCAACATCACCTACATCGCCAACATCATCATCAACATCATCATCATCAACATCATCACCTACATCATCAACATCATCAACATCATCATCAACATCATCATCATAAACATCATCAACATCATCAGCTCATTCAGCTCTCCGTCACCCACACTCTTACCTACATCAACATCATCATCAGCATCATCATCAACATCACCTATATCAACATCAACATCATCAACATCACCAACATCATCATCATCAACATCATCATCAACATCATCATCATCAGCTCATTCAGCTCTCCGTCACCCACACTCTTACCTACATCAACATCATCATCAGCATCATCATCAACATCACCTACATCGCCAACATCAACATCACCAACATCATCATCATCAACATCATCATCATAAACATCATCAACATCATCAGCTCATTCAGCTCTCCGTCACCCACACTCTTACCTACATCACCATCATCAACATCACCAACATCATCACCTACAACATCAACATCATCAACATCATCAACATCATCAACATCAACATCATCATCATAAACATCATCAACATCATCAGCTCATTCAGCTCTCCGTCACCCACACTCTTACCTACATCAACATCATCAACATCACCAACATCATCACCTACAACATCAACATCATCAACATCATCATCAACATCATCATCACCAACATCATCAGCACCATCATCAACATCATCATCAACATCATCATCAGCTCATTCAGCTCTCCGTCACCCACACTCTTACCTACATCACCACCATCATCATCAACATCACCAACATCATCACCTACAACATCAACATCATCAACATCATCAGCTCATTCAGCTCTCCGTCACCCACACTCTTACCTACATCACCAACATCATCAGCATCATCATCAACATCATCACCTACAACATCATCATCATCATCAACATCATCATCAACATCATCAACATCACCAATATCATCACGTACAACATCAACATCATCAACATCATCATCATCATCAACATCATCAGCATCATCAACAACAACATCATCATCATCACCTACAACATCATCAGCATCATCATCAACATCACCAATATCATCACCTACAACATCAACATCATCAACATCATCAGCATCATCAACAACAACATCATCATCATCATCACCTACAACATCATCAGCATCATCATCACCTACAACATCAACATCATCATCATCATCAACTTCATCAGCTCATTCAGCTCTCCATCACCCACACTCTTACCTACATCACCAACATCATCATCATCACCTACAACATCACCTACATCATCAACATCATCAACATCATCATCATCACCTACAACATCAACATCATCATCAACTTCATCAGCTCATTCAGCTCTCCATCACCCACACTCTTACCTACATCACCAACATCATCATCATCATCATCACCTGCAACATCACCTACATCATCAACATCATCATCAGCATCATCAACATCATCATCAACATCATCATCATCAACATCATCATCACCCACATCATCATCATCAACATCATCAGGTCATTCAGCTCTCCATCAACCAAACTCTTACCTATATCACCAACATCATCATCAACATCACCTACAACATCACCTACATCACCAACATCATCATCAACATCACCAACATCATCATCATCATCATCAACATCATCAACATCACCTACATCACCTACATCACCAACATCATCACCAACATCATAATCAACATCACCAACATCATCATCATCAATATCATCATCAACATCACCTACAACATCACCTACATCACCAACATCACCAACATCATCATCACCAACATCAGCTACATCATCATCAACATCATCATGACCACCATCAACATCATCATCAACATCATCATCAACATGAACATCATCAACATCACCAACATCACCACCATCACCACCACCATCATCACCACCACCTCCATCACCACCATCACCACCATCATCACCACCACCATCACCATCATCACCACCACCTCCATCACCATCACCACCACCATCACCACCACCATCACCACCACCACCATCACCACCACCACCACCACCATCACCACCATCACCACCACCACCACCATCATCACCATCATCACCACCACCACCACCATCACCACCACCACCATCACCACCACCACCACCATCACTACCACCATCACCACCATCACCACCATCACTACCATCACCATCACCACCATCACCACCACCATCACCACCATCACCACCACCACCATCACCACCACCATCACACCACCACCACCATCACCACCACCACCATCACCACCATCACCACCACCACCATCACCACCATCACCACCACCACCACCACCATCACCACCACCACCACCATCACCACCACCATCACCACCATCACCACCACCACCATCACCACCATCACCACCACCACCATCACCACCATCACCACCACCACCACCATCACCACCATCACCACCATCACCACCACCATCACCACCACCACCATCACCACCACCACCATCACCACCATCACCACCACCACCATCACCACCACCACCATCACCACCACCACCATCACCACCATCACCACCACCACTCACCGATGGCTACAAAAGTTTGTCTGAGGTCGTTCTTGTCAATGACTCCGTCCCGGTTACGGTCCATGATGGTGAAGACCTGGGGAGTGACACAGTGAGTGACACAGTGAGTGACACAGTGAGTGAGTGACACAGTGAGTGACACAGTGAGTGACACAGTGAGTGAGTGACACAGTGAGTGACACAGTGAGTGACACAGTAAGTGACACAGTGAGTGACACAGTGAGTGACACAGTGAGTGAGTGACACAGTGAGTGACACAGTGAGTGACACAGTGAGTGAGTGACACAGTGAGTGAGTGACACAGTGAGTGACACAGTGAGTGAGTGACACAGTGAGTGACACAGTGAGTGACACAGTGAGTGAGTGACACAGTGAGTGACACAGTGAGTGAGTGACACAGTGAGTGACACAGTGAGTGACACAGTGAGTGAGTGACACAGTGAGTGACACAGTGAGTGAGTGACACAGTGAGTGACACAGTGAGTGACACAGTGAGTGAGTGACAAAGTGGGTGACACAGTGAGTGACACAGTGAGTGAGTGACACAGTGAGTGACACAGTGAGTGACACAGTGAGTGAGTGACACAGTGAGTGACACAGTGAGTGACACAGTGAGTGAGTGACACAGTGAGTGACACAGTGAGTGACACAGTGAGTGAGTGACACAGTGAGTGACACAGTGAGTGACACAGTGAGTGAGTGACACAGTGAGTGACACAGTGAGTGAGTGACACAGTGAGTGACACAGTGAGTGACACAGTGAGTGAGTGACACAGTGAGTGACACAGTGAGTGACACAGTGAGTGAGTGACACAGTGAGTGACACAGTGAGTGACTCAGTGAGTGAGTGACACAGTGAGTGACACAGTGAGTGACACAGTGAGTGAGTGACACAGTGAGTGACACAGTGAGTGACATAGTGAGTGACACAGTGAGTGAGTGACACAGTGAGTGACACAGTGAGTGACACAGTGAGTGAGTGACTCAGTGAGTGACACAGTGAGTGACACAGTGAGTGAGTGACACAGTGAGTGACACAGTGAGTGAGTGACACAGTTGAGTGACACAGTGAGTGACACAGTGAGTGAGTGACACAGTGAGTGACACAGTGAGTGACACAGTGAGTGAGTGACTCCGTGAGTGACACAGTGACACAGTGAGTGACACAGTGAGTGACACAGTGAGTGAGTGACACAGTGAGTGACACAGTGAGTGAATGACACAGTGAGTGACACAGTGACACAGTGAGTGACACAGTGAGTGAGTGACACAGTGAGTGACACAGTGAGTGAGTGACACAGTGAGTGAGTGACACAGTGAGTGACACAGTGAGTGAGTGACACAGTGAGTGACACAGTGAGTGAGTGACACAGTGAGTGACACAGTGAGTGAGTGACACAGTGAGTGCGTGACACAGTGAGTGACACAGTGAGTGACACAGTGAGTGAGTGACAGTGAGTGACACAGTGAGTGACACAGTGAGTGACACAGTGAGTGAGTGACACAGTGAGTGAGTGACACAGTGAGTGACACAGTGAGTGACACAGTGAGTGACACAGTGAGTGACACAGTGAGTGACACAGTGAGTGAGTGACAGTGAGTGACACAGTGAGTGACACAGTGAGTGACACAGTGAGTGAGTGACACAGTGAGTGACACAGTGAGTTAGTGACACAGTGAGTGAGTGACACAGTGAGTGACACAGTGAGTGAGTGACACAGTGAGTGAGTGACACAGTGAGTGACACAGTGAGTGACACAGTGAGTTAGTGACACAGTGAGTGACACAGTGAGTGAGTGACACAGTGAGTGACACAGTGAGTGACACAGTGAGTGAGTGACACACTGAGTGACACAGTGAGTGACACAGTGAGTGACACAGTGAGTTAGTGACACAGTGAGTGACACAGTGAGTGACACAGTGAGTGAGTGACACAGTGAGTGACACAGTGAGTGAGTTACACAGTGAGTGACACAGTGAGTGACACAGTGAGTGACACAGTGAGTGAGTGACACAGTGAGTGACACAGTGAGTGATACTCACATCCTTAAAGTCTTTCATTTGTGCTTCATCAAACTTCACCGTGTTCGCCTTTTTAACCTGCAACAGTGGGGGCAGGAGTCATTTAGAAGTTCGGTGCCAGGCTAGGTGCACTGTGACACTGTACAGTGCCAGGCTAGGTGCACTGTGACACTGTACAGTGCCAGGCTAGGTGCACTGTGACACTGTACAGTGCCAGGCTAGGTGCACTGTGACACTGTACAGTGCCAGGCTAGGTGCACTGGGACCTCCTCATGCACCTGATGATGGTGATGATGATGATAGTGGTGATGGTGGTGGTGATTATGATGGTGGTGATGGTGGTGATGATGATGATAGTGGTGATGGTGGTGGTGATGATGATGGTGGTGGTGATGATGGTGGTGGTGATGATGATGGTGATGATGGTGGTGGTGGTGATGATGATGGTGGTGATGATGGTGGTGATGATGGTGGTGATGATGGTGATGATGGTGGTGGTGATGATGGTGATGATGGTGGTGGTGGTGGTGATGATGATGGTGGTGATGATGGTAGTGGTGATGATGGTAGTGATGATGATGGTAGTGGTGATGGTAGTGGTGATGATGGTAGTGGTGATGGTAGTGATGATGATGGTAGTGATGATGATGATGGAAGTGATGATGGTAGTGATGATGATGGTAGTGATGATGATGGTAGTGATGATGA